>NC_080764.1:10928092-11237777 GCF_020826845.1 Diceros bicornis minor
GAACATGGCGGCATGGGGAGAGCCAGCCTCGGCCCCAGCCCAGATCCTTCTTTTCTCTGCCCTGGCTCCACCACGCCTTGAACAGCCTTGAGCACCTGTGTGTGGACACCCAGCCCAGACCAAGCTCTGTCCACTGTCTCCCTGCCCCGCAGTGAACAGCTGCCCCTGGCCAAGGCTTGGAGGCAGCGGGAGGAGGCAGCGTGGGGCCCTCTGAGCCTCGGGCCTGGGTTCCAGGGCAGCAGGGGGAGTTGTCTCGACTCGCCCTTTTAACTTCCTCTCCTCTATTCTTTCCCGAACCCTCTCTCTCCTATCAGACTTGCACCCATCGCTCTGCAGGACTCACAACTGTTGTGTCTCCATCGACCTCCACGCTGCGCAGTGCCGAGGACCGTGGCTGAGGACCTCCACTCTCCTGCGCCTCCCACCTACCTGGCCGCTCCCTTCAGGCTCCTCTGCTGGTCCCTCCTCATCTCTCCGACTCCTAAATATTGGGGAGGCCTGGGCGCAATCCTTGGAACTCTTCTTTGTCTACACCCATTGCCAGGTGATCTCGTCCTATCTCATGGAGTAGTTGCCACCCCCAAGCCAGTGACAAATGTGTGTCCCCGGCTGGGACCTGAACTTCGGACTCCTGTGCCCCGCTGCCTGCTCCTCCTCCCTGGGGATGTCTCAGATCTGTCACTGGGCATCTCAACCCTCAGCTGTCCAACTCCAGAGCCTGCTGGCCCTGCTCCCCGCCATCCCAAACCTGCCCCCAGCTCCATCCTTCCAAGTGCTAGCCCAAGCCTTAGCCTTGGCCCTCCTCTTTCCTCTACCCTCCCCCATCCAACCCGCTGCAAACACTGTCAACTCCGCCTTCAAAATACATTTAGATTCTTGCTCCTCCTCCGCACCACCCCCAGGCTGGCGGCCCAGCCTAGCCCCTCCACCTCTCCTCAGCCCTCACTGCCATCCCCACCCCGAGTGGGCTTGTTACCAGGTAAGTCAGATGGCGCACTCCTCTGCTCGACCCCCACAGCTCCCACTCTCACTCAGAGGAAACGCCCAGGTCCTCACCACGGCCCACAAGGACCTACGGCCCACCCTGACCTCCCTCTCCTGTGCTCCCTCGGGG
Source organism: Diceros bicornis minor (assembly GCF_020826845.1). Lineage (NCBI taxonomy): Eukaryota > Metazoa > Chordata > Mammalia > Perissodactyla > Rhinocerotidae > Diceros > Diceros bicornis. Next base: position 10,929,207 of record NC_080764.1, read on the forward strand.
TTCTGCATTTGCGGTGCCCCCCAGCCTGACGCCCTCCTCCTCCAGACCCCACGCCTCACTTCCTTTAGTATCTGAGCAAATTCCCCGCTGGGTGAGGCCTTCCTGACCACGTCACACGACACGAACCCCCATCCCCACGGCCTCTCCCGTCCCCCCACCCGGCCTCGTCTTTCCTCATCGCTCGTTTTACACTGGCATCTGATACATTTTGCTCATTAATTGTTCTAGTGCCCGTTCCCTCCATTTGAATGGAAGCTGCATTGCAGGATCCCCAGACAGTGCATGGCACGTGGTGAGGACTCAACCAATATTTGTTGAATGAATGAATTAATTGTAATCAATCCTTGCATCTTTTCCCCATGAATGCCCACTGAGCTTTAGAGTCTCTCTCAACCCAGCACTGCAGACTTCTAGTGGGTTGAAGGTTGTCACCTGTTTCTCATCCCTGCCTGTAGTTAATCTGTGCTCCAGACAAAGGGTAGATCCCCTAACCACCCACCGTAATTCCCTCCACTACCACATGCCCTCCCTGAAGCCCTCCTGTGATTGTCACCTCCTCCTTGAAGCCGTCCAGATTCATCCACCTCTTTTCCTCTGGCGCCCTTCGAGGGGGACCATATTCCACCTCCTGATTCATCCATCTCTCTCTCTCTTTCTCTGGTGCCCTTCGAGCAGGACCATATTCCACCTCCTGATTCATCCATCTCTCTCTCTCTTTCTCTGGTGTCCTTCGAGCAGGACCATATTCCACCTGTGTCTGCGTTATCCACCTGTGACTAGTGACTGTCCTACCCTCCAGACGGACATTGCACTCAGCACGGAGGCTACGTCTTGGGCATTTCTGTAATCCCGAGCTCAGCAGAGCCTCGGTACACAGTAGGTGCTCACTCTGTGTTTGCTAACTTGAGTCAAACACTTGGCTTAGTTTAATGTTGAATATTTTCTATTAGGCCTTAGTTTCTTTTATTTTAAGTCATGTTTATTTGTTTTCTAGTTCATCTTTAATTTGTTTTTTATTACATTTATTCTCCTTTTCCTGATTATAAAACTAACGTGTGCTCGTTGTGGAAAACGTTGAAAATATGCAAGAGTATAAAGGAAAGACAAGATTCCTCACAATTTAGCAATCCAGAGATAATCATTACTTAATGATGATTATCTTTGCATTCAAAGTATTCACCTCAACTGTTTCTTCTGGGTGTACATGTTTTCTTTTACTAAATCTTATGTTGAGACCATTTCTTATGTCATCACTATTCTTCAAATACATCATTTTTATGGCCGCATAATATTCCACTGTATCAGCTTATCATAATTTATGTAACCAAGCATTCCACCACAAACTATCATGACACGTGCACCCCCTGTCCTCCACACACATACACAACCCCCCAGCCCCCATGACCACAAACACATGGGTGCACACTCCCCGACTCCCGATCTCCAGGGCTGAGGTGATTTTTCAACGGAGGGTGAACAGTGCACTGGTCACGTGGACCCAGCAGGGTAGTGTTCCCACCTTTTCCTCCTCCTGTCCCCCAGACAGACAGAGAGTGGGACGGACAGACAGGACAACCAGATAGGGAGAGTGGATGGGAGGCAGCGGGGCACCAAGGGAAGGTGGAGCAATGGCTTTGGGGGTGTCCAGCCTTTCAGGGGATCAGGTGGTGGGGACGTGGGGTTGTTGGGAGCAGAGCCTTGGCTGCACCCTGAGGGGCAAGCTCCAGGCTAGGGCAGGTGACGGAGCGGGGTTTACACTGCTTAATGCTCTCAAGGGTATGCAGAGGGAGGTGGATGGTCACAGAACTGAGAACTCGAACCTCAGAATCCTGGGACCACAGAGGGTCTGAGTGGGGCTGGCTCAGAGGGACTATCTCGTCCAACCCTCCGATGGGCGATGGAGGAGCTGACATCCAGTGGTGGGGACGTCTTGGGGCTCCTGACTCCAGCAAGGAGCCTATTCTGTGCCCCCGTGTGGCCTGGACCGGGTTCCCCTGGTCCCTGTCCCCGGAGCCAGAGTGAGCCCTTGAACTGCGCAGTGGGGCATTGATGCAGACCGCTCTGAGCGGACTCTAGGACTGGGCAGAGGGGCTTGGGGTGGTCCTTGAGCTGCAGGAGAGGAGAGGGAGGGAGTCCAGAGACTGGAGCTCCAGGCTTGACCCCACATGTGTCCACCCCAGTACGCCCCTCCACTCCCCCCGCCCCCCCGGTCCTGCGTGACTCCTCCAGGCTCCCTGACTACAGAGGGCAGAGCGGAGAGAGGTGGGGGTGCCAGGGCCTGGGGTCTCCTGTGGAGAGGAGGTCTCTGAGGCAGACCCCTGGGGAGCCACCCTGTCTCGGCTCCTTCCCAGACTGCTCTGGCTCTCGAGGGTCTGAAACCAGAGACTCTTTGCAGAAAAAACATGAAAAGAATGAACTCAGCTCTGGGCAGCTTTGTGCAGGAGCAGTAAATGAGTGGGGTCCAGAGTCAGCTCGACCTGGCTAAGCTGTGGGATCTCGGACAAGTCGTTTCCCTCCCAGGGCCTCCAAGACACATCCTGGCAGAAGGCTCCGGAGCCTGACCACCCCCAGGGCTGTGTTGTTTCCAGTTCTTCTCTGAGACTCAGACGCCTAGGACTATGGCTGCGGATGGAGTTGGCCTTGGGTAAACAGTGGAAACCACCGTAACCTGCACCAGGCCAGGCTCAGCGAAGGGAAGTGCTGGGCTGCTGCTCTCAGTCAGCGGAAGAGGCTCTGCAAAGAGGCAATTACTAGATGGTGACATCACAGTGCAGCAATGCCGGGGGATGGGGAGGACGACAAACCTCCCATTTTGCAGATGGAGAAACTGAGTCCCAGAGAGGGAAAGCAACTGTCCCAGGCACTGAAGACTAGATCCCAGGAGCCCTCTACCTCTCCCCTCCCCACCCATCCACTCCTGCCCCCGGCCACTCCCCAGAGCTTCCCTGGGGGTGGGAGGCAGGCTGGGGAACCCCACAAGGTAGAACTGAAAGCAGAAACCCCTCCCCTGCTGACTGAGTGCCCTCAGACTCCAAATCTCTCCTTCCAGGGTTGGGATTTGTCTGCTTCTGTGGTAGCCTAGGGTGAGTGGAACTACTGCAAGAGGGGTCCTCTGTCACCCCACATCCAAGGGGCACCTCAGTAGGATGCTGTTCTGCCATGCCGGGACAGCGTGGCACTGGGCCAGTGCCCCCCCGGCAGCGGCAGTGAGAGGCAGCTGGACGGGGCTGCCGCCAAGAATGCCAGGAATGCGGAGCGGCTGTGTCTTTCCCGCTCCTCTTCCTCCCCCCACTCCGAGAACAGGATATTCCCTGTCCAGGGAAGCCCAAGTCCGGCCTCCTTATGGGAAAACCACAGAGCATGTTGTGGGCAATGTTCCTGCCCTGGGACAGGCACTTGGTGCGGGGGAGTCTGGGGGTCTGGCACTGCTGGGCAGGACACAGTGGGTCTGTGGGTTCAGCCTGTGTTGAGGACCTACTATGTGCTAGGTGCTTCATATGTATTAACTCATTCAATCTCACAGCAACCCTGGGAGATCCTGTTTTACAGATCAGGAAACTGAGGCTCGGAGGGGCTGAGGAACTTGCCCAAGGGTACCAACTGGCGAGTGGCAAAGCCAGACTTGATCCAGGCCAGTCTGATGCTGAAGTCCACGCTCTTAGCCACCAGGCCAGGTGGCCTCAACGCCACTGTGGCCGCAGGAGGGCATCTTCTGGTACCCCTGTGGCACCTAAAGAGGATGAGGGCGTGCTGCAGAGAGGCAGTCCCTTCCTGCTGGCAGCTGGTCCGTTTTGCCATTGGCAAAGGGTCCACGTGGAAGGTGTGTCTCTGAGATACAGGAGCTGGCAGCTCAGCTCCGACCTCCTCCCTGGCTGTTCTTGCAGGGCCCCAGCGCCGGGGAGACCTAGAGTCTGTCGAGGGCACAGGCCACGGCCTCCAGGAGGGACTCCTCTGGACCCCCTGTGATGGGCAGGGGAGGCTGTCACTGGGGGGGGGGGGCAGAGATAGGAGGTGGGGCTCCGGGAAGGCTGAAGGGAGGTGCAAGTGTTGGGGAGAGGGTGAGCTGCACCAGATCCAGCCCTGATTCTAGAGGTGCCCTCCCCCCAGGCCGTGCCCCCACCTCCTCCCTCCTTCTGAGGGAGCTGGCTCCCAGCCCTTTGGCTGGCCTGCGCCTCTGGGCATCACTGTGTCTGGCTCAGGTGCAGCCCTCTCACCCCTGACGGGAGAGTCTGGAGGGCCCAGCCCTGGACCAGGCCTTGTTGGCCAGTGGCGGGGACAGAGAGGACTGTAGAACCTTGGGCTGCACTGCAGGGGCTGCCCAGACCTGGAACCAGGCACCAAGCAATTGGAGAACAAGGAGCCATCTACACAGGGGGAGTAACCTATTAGAAATCAGGGAAACTGAGGCTCAGGGGGGCCAGGTGACCAGCTCAAAGTCATAGAGCTGTCACCTAGCAGAACTGTGATTTGAATCCCAGGCTTGGCTCTGGGACCCACCAGTCCTCATGAAGGGGATCTGGGCTGGCGCCGCCGGCCCCTCACCTTTCCTGGCCTTCCTGCCAGGTCCCCTAGCCCCTGAGGTCTGGCTGGTTCTGTTCCAGCGCGTTGTCCTACTCAGGCTCCTGGTCCCCAGGGGCCGGGTCAGGTAAACAGGATCCTGGCCGCACTCGTTGACCTTGTTTACCTCCCGAAAGAATGCGAAGGCATTCTTCCCCTTCCCAGGCTGTGAGTCACCCCTCAGCAATGCGCCAGGCTCCCGCCACTGCCTGCCCGGCCCCATTCACCCCCCTCCGGACCCCGGCCCCTTGCCTGATCACCCGGTGATGTCAACCCTGTCACCCCCTCCCCACCGCCGTGGAGCCCCCCGGCCTTGAGTCGCCATGGTGACAGCGCACAACAGGAAGCAAGGCCCCAGGGGGGCCTGTGCTGGGGCAGAAACACAGGAAGCCGCGCTGAGCACTGCACAGCACTGTCAGCCCCGTAAAAACAAAACAGGACAAAAAGATTTAATGAGAACAATTAGCCCAAGAAAAAGGAAAAAAAAAAAAAAAGCCCCCAAACCAAACAGCCTGAAGGCAGGAGGCTGGCTGAACTCCAAGGACCCCGCATTTCCCCTCCCAGCACAATGTTGCTTAAGTAATACTTCCTTCTCAGAAGAGGCTCCTGGGGGGAAGAGGGATCCTTCTCTGGGGCTCCTCTGCCAAACTCCCCAACTTCTGAGACCCCCAAGGCTAGCCTGGCTTCCCCTGCCTCCCCCAGCAACCCTGACCCAGGCCCAGCCCTGTAACCTCCACTGAAGGCTTTGGGGGACCAGATAGGCTAGTCCCAGCTGCCCACCGGGGCATCAGTATCCCCCAGGTCCTGCCAGGGTGGCATCCAGCTCAGTGGAAGAAAGAGCACAGGCCCCGGGGCCCTCAGATGGAAGCTCCGCTCCTAGCCCTTCTACTCCCCGACTGTGAGATGCTAGACAGTGACATCTCTCTATTCCTCACTAGTTTCCCATCTTTGCCACTGTCACCATCGTCGGCATCATCCTCCTCACCTCATTGAGGTGTCATGAAGCTTAAATGGGTTGGCACACCAACCTGCATACCGTAGGTGCTCAATGCGTGTTGAATGAACTAGTGAAAGAATGAATAAACCAGGCAGAAGTTCCCTGGAGGCGATGTTCAGCTGAATATGAACCAACAGTCAGAGAAGGACAAGGCGCCCAGTGAGGGAAAGACTCCCCATCAGTAGAGGTGGGCGAATAGAGGCTGGGAAGACTTGGGGGGATCTTGCGGAGGGGACTGAGCCCTGGGGTCGGGGAGGGTGCAGCGGAGGAGCCTCAAGGCTCCCTCCCTCCCAGGAGGCAGCTGAGGGCCCTGGCCCAGAGATTCTGTCTGGATGATACAATCTATTCTGGTATCTAGCTGGTGCCTGTGCCGTGACTGTGGAGGGCTGCTGGAGGGGCCGGGCCCCGGGCTCTCTCTCCATTATCTAGAAGGGGGTCAGGACCTCAGAGAAAGCTAAGCAGGCTCCAGGGGAGAGGAGGCCACCATTCAAGTCCTCAGAAACTTGAGGAACATGAATGATACGGGCTGGACAGTGGCCGAGTGCTGGCCACAGCTGCAGAGTGGACCAACCCAGCACCGGCTGCTGGCCTAGCCGTTGCTGCCCATGGCTGCGGTGCAGGGCTGAGGCTGGGGCGCGAGGGATGGGAGCTTACATGAAGAGGCTGACGGAGGTTCAGAGCCCGGCCCGGGCAGTCTGGGAGGCCACACAGAGGAATGGGACCAGAAAACGCTGATGGAGCTTGTTTGGCCATGATGAAAGGGGTTAGCTGTTCCACTCGGGCACAGCATGTGCCAAGGTGTGTTGGTGAGAACGTGCAAAATGTGCTGGCCACAGGAACTGGACCCAGGTGACCGCAGTGGAATCTGGTGTCACAAAATAAGAGGAGACCTGAGGGGAAAGAGAGGTTAGAGCCAGATCATGGAGGGCCCTGAGTGCCACACCCGAGAGTCGGGGTCTGGTACTCCAGACATGAGGGGACCGGTGGTGGCTTCTGAGCAGGGCAGTGAGGTGTGCAATTGGGTAATTTAGGGAGCTATCTCAGGACAGATTAGGGTCGGGGGACACAGCAGGAAAGAGCACAGGATGGGAGATCAGCACCTGGAGTCTGCTGACTCAGTTTCTTTTCTTTTGAACTCAATAATAATGACACACAGTAGGTGCTCAATCAGTGTTTACTACATAAATGAATGATAACCACCTTATACTGAGATATTTATTTTGCATACATTGTTTTATTAATTCTCACTACAACCCTATGAAGTAGGCCTCATTCTTCCCAGTTTTGAAAAATGAGAAAATGGAGGCTCAGAGAGGTTGAAGGACTTGCCCCGGGCTGCACAGCACATAATGGTGGAGCTGGATTCCAGGCTAGCTGACTCCACTTGCCATCTCAGGAATGCCACACTGCAGTACTTGCCCTGTCCCGGCCCCACGCCAGGCCTTGGGGACACACAGATGATCAAGCCCCAGACATGCCTCTGAGGAGCCCCCAGGTTAGTGGCCTCAGTTTCCCCAGCCATAGACTGAGAGGTAGTAGAGGAAGGCCCGGGCCCAGCAGGGGGCTGTGGCAGTGGGAGCCAGGTGGGCCAGTGGAGAGCGGGGAGGCTGCCCCGGGCCCAGCTGGAGGAAGGCTGAGAGTGGGAAGGAGGGGCATCTAAGAAGAGATGGGATCACCATGGGGTGTCCCGCAGGAAGAGGAGCAGAGACCGGGGCTTGGCGAGGGGAGGGAGAAGCAGATGTGTGAGGGGCGGGAGCAGGTGCGGTTGGCGGCCCGGAGGAAATGAGTCTCAGCCCGGCCGCTGGCCGTTGGGCCCTGGGCCTGTGCAGCCGGAAGCCGGGCGCCAAATACAGCGAGTGGGGCTCGGGGCCGCACCTGAGGGCCTCAGGGGGGACCCGGAAAAGACTTGCCTGCCCACACCCGTCCCCCTGCCTCCTCATCCGGTGCCCATCACGCACCTGCCCCGGGGGTGGGGGGCAAGGCTCTCCTCCGATCCCGGGTGGAAATCCTCCTGGGGGCTGTAGAAATGGGCTGCAGGAAAGGGTTATAGGCCCGTGGGCGGTCTGAGTCTGGAGCAGGTGAGGCAGCGTGAGCTGGCAGTGCAGGGATGGGCCCAGGGGGCTGATGGAGCAGGGCGGGTCTCCTAGGACAGGACAGGACAAAGGGTCATCACAAAGCGCTGAGGAAAGGGCCCTGGCCTTGGAGCCACCAGGCCAGAGTCCTGGTTTGCTTCTGCTCCACAGCAGGGGCGGGTCTCTGTGAGTTATTCCCCTCTCTCGGCCTCAGTTTCCTCGTCTGTGAATCGAGGGTCTCCGGCCCTGGAGAGTGCTTACGAGGGTGGGTCTGCAGCGGCACCGTCTGGGCTCAGGACTGGCCCCGCAGCCTCACTAGATGGACCCAATGGTGGGGCGTTTTAATAATGCAGAATGCAATATGCTCTGCACTATGGAAATGTTCTGGCTCCATCACTCGCTAGCTGTGTGACTTGGGCAAGACGTTCAACATCTCTGTGCCTGTTTCCCCACCTGCAAGAAGAGGACTGTCATAGCACCCCCTCCTGGGGTGCTGGAGGACCCGAGAGTTAGCACACCTATGAAGGCCGGACAGCACCCAGCAGGTTCTCAGTGCCCAGAGAGCCAGCCTAAGATGCTTTCTAACCGGGCATGCCCGGGACAGCTCCACGCCCAGACCCTGTGCCCACCCTGGCCCTCAGCGTTCCCAGAGATGAGAACAGGAACAGAAGGAGGGAGGGAAGGCGGGAGACTGTCTGACCCAGAGGTTGGGGCTGTCTCCCTCGGCCTTGTCTCCTGGCCCTGATCACGGTCACTGTGGGGTTGAGCCATTGGGCCTGGCTTTTCCGGTCTCCCTCCCTGGACGGGGCGGGGGCTTGGCCCACAGCAGGAGCTCGCTGGGAGGCGCTGGGCCCTGTGGGAGAGGGCTGGGCCTGGGTTTCTCAGCGATCACTTACCTATCAAGGCATCAGCGTGCTCCTCTGTAGAACTAGAGCTGGAGGTGCATGGGCCCGAGACACCACTCTGCGGAGGGTCCTCACGGCCTGCGCCCAGGAGGTGCTCCTGGTTCCTCTCCTGCCTTCCCCTTTCAGAATCACCAGCTCGTCCCCTTCCACCAGCCGCCCCTCTACCTCTCCCCCAGCAGTCCAGACTCACCCTCAAGCATCTGCCTGAAAACAAACCAATAGACAAGCCCCTCGACTCCCAGCTCCCACCGACCCTTCTCCCATTCCTTTGTCCACACTGCCTCCCCTCCTTCGCCCAGCGCTGTCGCTGTCACTCCTCAGCTGCCACACCTCTCAGCAGCCTTCAGCACCTTCTGTGTCTCTCTCCCGCTTGGCTCCAAAATGCCCTTCTGCCGTTCTCCTCCTCAGTCTGGTTGGCTTCCCCTGCCAGCCTGGACCCTGGGGCCTCTGCCTCCCCCATCTTCTCTCCTCTCAGCCCCAGGCATGGCATCCCTCCCCAGGAGGATCTCAGTGGGCCGGGACCCACCTCCTAGCTGTGTAACCTTTAGCTAGCTACTTAACTTCTCTGTGCCTCCGTTCCCTCATCTGTAAAATGGGGCTAATAGTGGTTCCTGCATCCTAAGGCTGTGGAAGGATTAACTGAGTAACAAACGTAAAGGGCTCAGAATGTGCCTGCACACAGCAAGACCGAGCCTCAGAGCACCCAAGTCACACAGCCGTGTGCCAGGGTGGGGACTTGAGCCCCGGTCTCCAGGATCCAAGTCCCGCTCTCTCCCGTTTTCCTTGTGACACACCATCACCATCCCTGGAGGGTTTTGCAGCCTAGAGCAGGCATCCGAGCTCCACTGTCGGAATCTCAGGCACAGAAAAGCAGATGGGGCAGGATCCTCTGAGGACCCAAGCCGACATGGAGGGCTGGCCTGGAGTGACCGTCTCGCATTGCTGCTGTGGGTCCCGCAGGTTCTAACTCTGGCCTCCCTGGGGCTCCATCCCAGAGGGAAATCCGGGAGCGTGGGCAGAGCAGATGGACACCTGGGAGCCTGGCGCCACCTGGTGGTCAGAGCGAATCCCACTGTCCTCCAGGGCTCATTTCAGGAGCTCTGGGCGACCGGCATCCTGTAGCCAGCCCTCTGCAGTTACTTTTTCAACTGGGGCTGGCTCTGTAACAGCCCTCCCACCTCCTGCTGTATAGCCCCCATCTTCTGCTCTCTTTTGTGCCTTGCTGAAGGCCAGCCTCTCACTGAGCATTTATTTATTCACTCAACAGACGCTAAACCCCTATTGTGTGCTTGGCCCCAGGCAGAGCACCAGGATGGTGAGATGAATCAACAATGTTCCCTGTCCTGGAGGAGCTCCCAGTCTGACGGGGAGACGCACACAGACCGACAGCAGGGTCAGGGCTGGACTGAGGGAAGCCCAGAGGTTTTGCTGGGGGGCAGACAGTGGGGTAGCCCAGGAGGCTTCAAGGAGGAGGAGGCAGTTAGCTTCATTTTGAGGGATGGAAACAATAGCGACTGGTAGAGGCCCTTAGTCATCAGAGGAGGGGTGGGGAGGAACGCTAGTGAAGGGAACAGCAGAGGCAGAGTGAGGAGGCCCTGAGCTGACGGGTGGTCCAGTGTGTTTTTTCCCACACCACCAAGCAGTTAACTCATTTCTGACTCTACCTACCTGGAGATGGTGTCAGATCCCACAGGTTAAGGGCTCAGGCCCACAAGTCTGCTCCCCCACCCCGTCTCCCCCTTCAGACGCCAATTCCAAGCCTGGGTTGTCACCTGTGTGACAGTTGTCACCAACCGACCGGCTGGCTATAAATTGGAGGTTCCCACGAACCCTTCCTCGGATTCGATTAATTTGCTAGAGCGGCTCACAGAACTGAGGGAAACAGCTGACTTACTAGATTATCAGCTTATTATAAAAGGATATAACTCAAGAACAGCCCGATGGAAGAGATGCACAGAGCAAGGTCTGGGAACGAGCTCTCCAGGGCCGGCACTCTCCCAAGACCTCCGGGTGGTCACCAACCAGGAAGCTCTCTGAACCCCGTCCTTTGAGGTTATTATGGAGGCTTCATTACATAGGCACGATTGATTAAATCATTGGCCATTGGCCATTGATTCAACCTCCAGTCTCTCTCCCCTCTCCGGAGGTCATGGGGTGGGGCTGTGAGTTGGAACCTTTGAATCATCTGGTTGGTTCCTCTGGCAACCAGCCCCCATCCTTAGTTGCTTCCAAAAGTCACTTCATCAACAGAAACTCAAATGTGATTGAAAAGAGTTTGTTATGAATATCAAGACACCCTTATAGCTCTTACCACTTAGGAAATTCCAAGGATTTTAGGAGTTCTGTGCCAGAAACGGGTAAGATGGCCAAATATATATTTCAAATACTCAATATTCAAATATTATATATTTATTATTATAAATGACAGTCTCACAAATGGTCAGTCTGGAGTGAGGCGGTCACTCTGGCTGCGAGTGCTGGAGGAGGAGGTAGCAGGGGCCCAAGTGACAGGTTCTGGTGTCTTGATCTGGGAGGGAGGGTGGTGGTGTGGTGGTGACTGCAGGGGTTGGGAGAAGCGGATGGAATTGAACAGTGGGTGGGAGGTGAGCCAAAAGGAGGGTCTGGGACAGCCCTCAGAGCCTGAGAATCTGCATTTTTATATTTAAAAATCAAACTTTAAAAAATATATTTGACTATTATTGATTTTAAAAATCAAATGTTAATACCCCATATTAATTAACTGAAAAGAAAAACCATATGATCATCCCAATAGATGCAGAAAAAGCATTTGGCAAAATTCAACACTCTATTATAACAAAAACTCTCAGTGAACTAGGAATAGAAGGAAACTTTCTCAATCTAATAAAGGGTGTCTACTAAAAATCTATAGCTGATATCACAAACACTGGAAAAAATCTGAGTGCTTTCTCCCTAAGATCAGGAAAAAGGCAAAGATACTCAATACTTTGAGCCAACATTGTACTGGAGGTCTTTGCCAGTGCAAAGAAAAAGAAAGACATATAGCCTGGAAATGAAGGAAAACTGTCTTTATTCACAGTCACGATCATCTACGTGGAAAACTGGGTGGAATTTACAAAAAAGCTAATAGAACTAATAGGTGAGTTTAGCAATGTTGTAGATACAAGGTGAATATAAAAAATCAAATTTAGGGGCTGGCCTGGTGGTGTAGTGGTTAGGATGGCGTGCTCTGCTTCAGCGGCACGGGGTTCACAGGTTCGGATCCCGGGCACCGACCTACATACTGCTCATCAAGGCATGATGTGGCAGCGTCCCATATACAAAGTAGAGGAAGATTGGCACAAGTGTTAGCTCAGGGCCAATCTTCTTCAAGCAAAAAAAGGAAGACAGGTAACAGATTTTAGCTCAGGGCCAATATTCCTCACCAAAAAAAAAAAAAAAAAAAAAATCAAATTTAGTTCTATATGCTAGTCATGAACAATTGGAAATTAAAATTTAGAAATGTCTCTTACAACAGCAATGAAACACTTAGGGATAACCCTGACAAAGACGTCTAGCAACTGTACGCCCAAAACTATAGAACATAGCTGAAAATTTCAACTATGTTGAAAGAAATTAAACAACTAAATATTAAATGTTAAATGGGGAGTTATAACATTTTCATGGATTGGAAAATTCAATATTGTTAAGATGTCAGTCATTTCCAAATTGAGCTACAGATTCAACATGATCTCAATAAAAATTTGATCAGTCTTTTTTTTTGGTAGAAATCGACAAGACGGATAACCATACGGAAAAAAATGAACCTTGGTTCTCACCTCACATCATCTACAAAAATTAACTCATAATGGATCATATACCTGAATGTAAGGGCTTTTATTCTTCGAAAGGCATCATTAAGAAAATCAAAAGACAAGCCACAGTCTGGGAGAAAATATTTGCAAAACATATATCTGATGGAAGACATGGAATATATAAAGAGTTCTTATAACCCAAAAATAAGAAGACAATCTGATTTAAAAAGTGGGCAAAAGATTTGAAAACACATTTTACCAAAGAGGATGTATGAATGGCAATTAAGCACATGAAAAGATGCTCAATGTCATTAGTCATTAGACAAATGCAAATTCTCTACTCTCCATCAATACACAAGCAACAAACAGTTAAAATGGAAAAGACTGATGGTGGCAAGTGGTGGCAAGGCTGTGGAGCAACTGGAACTCTCAGCCTTGGTGGGAATGTAACAGTTTGACAGTTTCTTAAAAAGTTGCCATTCACAACCCAGTGATTCCACTCCTAGGTTTCTACCCATGAGACATGAAAATCACTTTGTATGCTTGCTGCAACATGTACGCTCCAGAGATTTATTTCCACTGGACTCCTGGATAAATCCCTTTCTTTCTTATTACCTACACCTTCCTCTTGGTTGGTTTCCACCTCTTATAGCACCTGCAGGCGCTCACCAAAGTCTACGAGCTCCTCCGCTTCCTTGGCGCTGGGGCAGATGACCCAATTCCTTGCACCGATGTTGGGTGCCATGACTAGTTCTTGCCAAGGAAATGTGCCTGGAACGTGTGTCACTTCCGTGGAAGTGATGTGTGTCTTCTTTCCTCTCTCTCTTCCCGTGTCCAGCATCCGAATGGCCCTGTGGAGGACTCTGAGGCCCCAGAGGATGGTGGAGCCACTAGATGGAAAGCCTACCCCCCACCCCACCACCCTGGCCCCCACTAACCCACACTAGACTCTAAGGTGGTCAAGAAATGACCCCTTAGTGTATTTAACTGCCGAGACTCTGTGTGTGTTTATTTGGTCCAATAGCTAGCATTACTTACCCTGCTAACACATTGCCATTCTTGCTGAAGTAGATTCTCACATAACTTCCCAATGAAGGGCGTTCAGGAGGTCAATTTTCAGAGCTCTTGCATGTCTGAAAAATGTCTTTATTTAGCCCCCACATTGGAGTTTGGCTAGTAAGGCTAACCTGCTAGTTGCCTACCTCATATCTATACTCTCACTTATTTTTTGCTCACAGAACCCCTTTTCCATGTATGGGCCAGCAATATAAGTTGGCTAAATACTTGCTTTCTCAGAGTCTTTGGCAGCCAGGAGAAGCTGTGATATATATCTGGCAACCGAACCATAAGCAGGAGTTTTCCTAGGTTTCCTGGGTAAGCCGTGTTTTCCTGATAAAATCAGGATAAAAGGGAACGTACGCACGTGGTACCACCCTTCCTCCTCCTTCCTGAAAGAAACGTGGGTGTGACGTCTGAAGCTGTAGCAGTCATCTTGTGACCATGTGGCAACAAATATAAGGTAAAGGCCTGTGGAATCACAGAGACACTAGCCCTGATGTCTCTGATCTACTGAACAAGCAAGCAATGCTTCATCCAGATGTCTGGTTAGATGAGAAAAGTGGCCTCCTATTTGTGTAAGGCACTGTAAGTCATATTTTCTGTTACATAGAAAATTTTTAACTGGCCCAGCAGATGTCTAATTTTAAATTCAAAGTAATTTTTCCTTAGAATTTGAAGACCTTTCTCTGCTGTCTTCTGGCCTCTACTATTGGTGAGGCCAGACTGATTCATGTTCCTTTCTTTGTGATTTTTTTTTAAACAGAAAGCTTTTAAATTAATGTTCTTTTTATCCTTGATGATCAGATATTTCTTAGTGTGTATAGGTGTTAGTCTTTAAAAATCCATCCTGCTCATCACTTGACGAGCCTTTCAATTTGACGGCTGTGTCTCCGCTCAGCTCTGGGAAATTCTCTTCTATTTGCCCATTTCCTTCTCTTTCTGAGACTCCTGGCAACAGATGTTGCATAGCTACCAAGGATCTATATAGCTCTTGTCTTTTCTTCCACATTCTCCATCTTTGAGTCTATGTTCTAGGATCAACTAACTCTTCTATTAATTTTTAAAATTTCAGCAATATTTTTAATGATCAAGAATTCTTCCTTATTTTCGGATTGCTCCTTTCTCAAAGCATCTTATTCTTGTTTTGCATATGTGGTATCTCCTAAAATATCTCTGATGCTCTTTCATCCCAAGTTAACTTTTATAACTTGAATTATTTTTATTTTCTTTTGAGTCAGTTTTTTCTATTACTCTTGGTCTTTCTCTTTCAGCTTCAGTTTTCCCTCAATTATCTGGTACTTTAGGATAAAGACAAAAATCCTTAACATAGCCTAAAATGCTCTGTATAGTCTGGTCCCTAACTACAGTTTCAGAAATATTTCTTTAAAATTTAATTTAATTTTTGCATTGTGACACATAATACATCTATAAGAATGTATAAAACATATGGACATTCAAAGAAGAAGAATATAGCTAACACCCACATGAGCAACTTACAAATTAAGAAAGGACACATCTCCAGGACTGCGTGTTCCTCTGCATTCACACTCACCTCCCTCCCCAAGAGGAAATCTCATTCCGATCTCTGCAATAATCATTTTCTTTTTCCTTGTTAGTTTTGCCATCGACACAAGCATCCCTATACAAAATAGTGCCTGGTTTTGATTCATTTCAGCTGATGTGTATCACCGTACTTCCTTCAGCTTCAATGCTGGATGATAATCCAGTGTGTGAATATTCCAGACTTTATTAGCCCAGTCTACTGGATTTGGGAGCTGTTTCAAGTTTTGACAAATATTGTTGCTATGAACATCTAAAAACAGGTTTTCTGATGCACATGTGCAAGAATTGCTTTAAGGTGTATCCCTAGGAGACAATTGCTGGCTCACAGATTATGTACAGGTTTAAGTTGACTCGGTAGTGCCAAACTCGTTCCGAAGTGGCGGAATCCACTTTTATTCCCATGAGCAGTATCTGAGAGTTCACACTGTTCTAAATTCTTGCCAGGACTTGCTATTATCAGACTTAAAAATTTTTGCTAGTCAGGTTGAAGTTCTATCGGTTGGGGGCTTGTATTTGCACTACTCACGAGGTCAGGCAACTTTTCATTTTATTGATCCCTGTGGTTCCTCTTTATGAAGTGCCTGTTCAAGCCTCTGTCATCCTTTTCCACTGCTGTAGTTTTTGTTCCAGTTGGTTCTCTATATCCTCCTTACCGATTCACAGGAATTCTTCACATATTCTCCCTTGTCAATTTATGAGTGTTTTAAATATTTTCTCTACCTTTTCGCTCTCTGTATTGTCTTTTGATAAAGTTCCTAATTTTAAAGTAGTTGAAGTTATCACTTGTTTCCTATGAGACTCATGCTCTTTGTTTCTTGTATAAGAAATTATTCCCTACCTCATGTTACTAAAGATATTTTTAAATATCACCTTCTAAAAGTTTCAGAGTTTTCCCTTTCACATTTAGGCTTTTAAGCCATACGGAGTTAGTTTTGGTGATGTAGGAGGTCGCATTTCATTTTCTCCCCTGTACGGATAACAAATAATCCAGCACCATTTATTGAAAAGTTCATACCCACTGACCAGCAGGTTCAGTCTCTCTCTCTCTCTCTTTTCTGGAATTTCATTTTTGTTCCATGGTCCTACTTGTCTATCCTCGTGTCAATAACACATTGCCTTATTTGCTGTAGCTTTATAATGTCTTGGTATGGACCAGGGATAATTCCATCACCATCCTCTCCCCTCCCTTGTCCTCCTTCAAGGGAGCTCGGCTAGTCTCAGCCCTTTGCACTTCCATATAAATTTTACGTTCAGCTTATCCAGTTCCAAAAACTACCTGTGGTGATTTTGATCGGGATTACCTTGAATCTATAGACCAATTTGGAGAGAATCAACATAGTTTCAGTACTGAATCTTTCAATCCATAATCATGACTTAACTCTCCACTCTTAGACCTTCCTTAATGTCTCACGATAAAAATTTATGATTTTATCTCATAAGAGCTTTGCACATTTTCATTAGATTTATTCTTAGGTACTTTACATATTTTTATTATGTTATAAATTATATCTTACTTTACTTCATTTTCTAATTGTTTTTTGCTGGCATAGAGAAACACAACTTTTTTTGTATATCGATTTTTTTAATCCATCAATTTTGCTAAATTCTCCTATTAATTCTAATAAATAATATGAAGAATTTTTTGGATTTTCTACATAAAATCTGAAAATAATGACAGTTGTATTTATTTCTAATCTTTTTACCTTTATTTCGTTTTGTTGTCTTACTGTCTAGGACGGCACTGTCCAATAGAAATCTGATGTGAGTCATATATGCTGGCCACATGTATAATTGGAAATTTTCCAAGAGCTACATTAAAAAATTACAAGAAGCAAGTGAAATTAATTTTTCATATAACCCACTATATCAAAAATACTATTGTTTCAATATGTGATCAATATAAAACTATTAATGAGACATTTATGGTGTTGTGCTTTTTTTGTACTAAGTCTTTAAAATCCAATGCGTTTTTAATTTTATTCTTACATCTCAGTCTGGACTAGTCACATTTCAAGTTCCCAGTAGTCGTAGGTGGCTAGTGGCTACCATACTAGACACAGCTCCAGGATATCGGTGCTGTGTTTACTGGAAATGGGATTGCAGTCATCCTTGCCTTGTGACCGATCTCAAGGGGAACGCTTTCAACATTTCACCATTAAGTGGATATTTGCTGTAGGTTTTTTGTCAATACCTTTACTAGGATAAAGACATTCCCTTGTATTCCTAGTTGGCTACAAGTTTTAAAACAAACAGATGATGAACTTTTCCTTCTATGGAGATGACTATCTCTTTCTCCTTTAACCTTTAATGTGGTGAATTACATTAACTGATTTTCAAATGTTAAACCAACCTTGCATTTCTGGACAAGACCCAATTTTGTCACGATGTATTATCATTTTTACACACTGTCAGATGTGGTTTGCTAATGTTTTGTTTAGGATTTCTGTATCTGTATTCATGAGTGACACTGGCCTATAATTTTATTTATACTATACTTATAAAAAGGATTGGGGAGAGTCCCTCTTTTTCTATTATGTGGAAAAGTTGGGGTAAGACTGGAATTATTTCTTGGTTAAATAACGCACAGGTGAAGCCCTCTGGGCCTGAGTTTTCTTTGTGAGAACATTACTGATAAACGATTCAATTTCTCTAATAGCTATGGGGAAGTCTGATATTCAGCTGATGCCACAGGACTTCTGGTTGATGAAATGGTTTCATACCAGTTGGTACACAGCCACCACTCCCAGCCTCCTAAGTGCAATACCCTCTCCCTGGCTGCCCCAGACTCCCTAGACCTTCCGATGACATATAGATCAAAGAGTTAATGCCTGGCATAGCCAGAGGCCTCCCGGGCTCTGCTCAGTGCTAAGGCTGGCACCTGTTACGAATGCTCAGTGCCCGGTTGTTAATTACTTTGGTATTATGACCAGGGATGGTGCTCATTCAGGATTTCTCTTGAATTAGTTTTGGTAAATTATATTTTTCTAGGAACTTTCCTCTTTCATTAAAATTTTTAAGCTATTGTAATAAAGTTATTCATAATATCTTTTATCTTTTCTTTTTCCAATGTCTGCAGACTCTTCTGCTTTTCATTCTTGATATCGGTTAATTGTACTTTCTCTCGTTTCTTGACGAGTTTCACCAGGGGTTTGTCAGTACTTTTAGTCTTTTCACGGAAATAATTTTTGTTTTTGCTGATCCTATTTCATTACTTTCTGCTCTTACCTTTATCCTTCTTTTTGTTTTCTTTGGTTTACTTTTCTGCTGTTTTTCTAGCTCCTTGAGATAGGCATTTACTTATTACTTTCAGCCTTTCTCTTTTCTAATATAAGTATCAAAGGCCATCAAGTTCCCTTTAATTCCTGTTGTAGCTGTATCTCACAATTTTTAATATGTAATATTTCCATTCTCATTCAGTTAAAAATATCTTATAATTTCCATTATGATTTTTTTGATCCATCAGTTATTTAGAAATGTACTTTTTAATTTCCAAACGTACGGGGCTTTTGAAGTTATCTTTTTATTGTTTATCTCTGGCTTATTCGTGTTGTGGTCAGAGAATGTACTCTATATGATTTCTGACTTCTGAAATTTTTTGAGATTTACTGTTTTTGTACATATACCATATGTCTTGAAAAGGAGAGTATTCTGCAATTGTAGCCACAGTGTTTCTATACAAGTCCATTAGTCAAGTTTCTAAACCATATCCTTACTGAATATATTTCTGCTTGTTCTACCAATACAGAGGGATGTGTTTTAAAATCTCCCACTATAATTGTGGACTTGTCTATTTTTCTGTATAGTTCACTTCTTCATGTTTCTTATATTTTAAGACTATGGTATTTGCAGACAAATTTGAAATTGTTCTATCTTTCTGGTGAATTGGACCATTTTCATTATAAAGTGACCTTCTTTATCTCTAGTGAGGTTTTCTGATTTTAAAATAACTTCACTGGCCTTCTTTTCGTTAGCCTTTGGATGGTATATTTTTTCCCACATGTTTATTTTCACCCTTTCAGTACCCTTATGTTTTTGAAAATGTCTCTTGTGGATGTCTCTTATAAATTGCATGTAGTTGGATTTTTATCTAGTCTGATAATCTTTGTATTTTAATTATATTTAGTCCGGTTGCATTTATTGAATTATGGTACATCTGAATTTATATCTGTCATCTATTTGTCCCATCTATCTTTTATCTATTTTTCTGTCCATTCTTGCTTGTTTTAGGATTGATTGGGCTGATTTTCTCATTCTATTTTTTCCCCCTAATAATTTGGATGAATTTCCATTCTTTTAGTGTTTACCCTGGTAATGACAATTTGCATTCTTAACTCATCAAAATCTGTGTGTATTTGGTATCTATCTTCACTTCCCTCCTGTATATAAGGATCTTAGAACACTTTTAACTCCACTCACAATGGCAAGTTATATGCCATTGTTCTTGTAAGTTTTAATTCTATTTTTATCCAGAAGACAGTTATTGTTTTATATTATCATTGTTCATTGTTCTTCACTCTCTATTGCATCAGACGTCCCCTGTGATCATCTTCCTCCTGCTTGAAGTTCCTCCCTTGGAATTTCCTTTAGGGAGTGTCTGCTAGCAGCAAAGGCTGAGTTTTTGTCTTTGTAAATGTTATTATTTCACCTCGTTCTGGAAAGATATTTTCACTGGGTACATAATTCTTGAAAGGAATTTTCACTGGGTATATAATTCTAAGATGTCGGTTCTTTTCTCTGGGGACACTGGATATATCATTCCACTGCCTCTGGCTTCCGTTGCTCCTGACAAAAAGTCAAGTGTAAATCTATCATTTCTTTTTTCTGAGCGCCTTTGGACTTTATTCGGAGGGGAACTGGGAGGTATGGAAAGTTTTCAAGCACTAGAGTGACCCAGTCAGATCTGCATTTTAGAAAGTGCATGCTGGCACTCCGTGGACACTCCGTGCATGCCGCGTCCGAGGGGATGGCGGCTCAGGGAGAAGGTCGTTGCTGCAGTCCAGAGAAAGGACAGGGGTGTGGAGGGGGGAGGTCAGAGAGGCTGGGCTCGGGATCATCGGAGGGAGGAGGTGTGCGGTGGGAGCGGGATGGGGGACGGATGACTCCTGGTTCCCGGCGAGGATGAATAGAGGCGCCGTCGCGGAAACAGGATGGGGCTGGGGTGGGTGGGGATGATGAGCTCGTCTCGGACCTCAAGATCCATTCCTTGCACGTATAGTCACGTGCCCAGTGCCCGGCGTGCGTGTGGGGGGCCTCGGGGCGGCGTGGCAGCAAATTCCGCCCCGGTGTGCACGTGTACCCGCCGCCGCCACACCTGCCGAGGACTACTGTCTAGCGGGGCCCTCGAGGCAGCGCGCGCCTGCCCCGGGCGTCTCAGCACCGCCGCCGCCGGACGGACGGATGGATGGACGGAAGGATGGACACAGAGGCGCCTGCTCGGGACCGGCCTAACCGCGCCGCTCCGGAGCCGGATCTAGAGAGATCTCGGTCCCGGGACCCCCGACGGGGCGGGAAACCCGGCCGTCCCCGCCCTCGGGCAGCTGGAAGGCCCGCGCCCCGGCCCCGGCCGCTCCTCTGTGGGAGGAGGGGCGAGCGGCCTCCCGCTCTGCCTGTTTCCTTATCTGCCCAACCCGGGCCACGCCGTTTCCGCCCTGCAGTCACCGGGGGCTTTTAGGAAACGCGCCTAGGTGTTAAGATCCGGTCTCGCCCCGGCGCCCAGCAGCGCCCGCGCCAAATAAGTCTCGCGCGCCCACCGCTCGTGGAGCGGCGCGCGGCTCCCGGCACCCGGCGGCGCGGGGCGGGGCTCCGGCGGGGGCGGGGCCACGATGGGGGCGGGGCTCAGGCAGGGGCGGGGCCCGGGAGAGGGAGGCCAGGAAGGAGGGGCGTGACCTGCCGGGCGCTAGCCGAGCCCCCGCCCCGCCCCCTCCCCGCGCGCTCGCTCGCTCGCTCGCGCCGAGGAAAACGTTGCGCAGGTTCAAAAATGGAACGTCGGCGGCGTGAGGGAGCGCGAGGGGGTGTGCGCGCGTGCGCGTGCGCGTGCGCGCCCGGGCGAGGGTGACGGGGACCCCGCCGGCCCGAGCATCGCGCGCCGCAGCCGCGGCCCCGCAGCTCCGCCCCCGGCTCGGCCCGGCCTGGCCCCGGGCCCGCTCGCCCGCCGCCCCGCATGGAGCTGTCAGCCATCGGCGAGCAGGTGTTCGCCGTGGAGAGCATCCGGAAGAAGCGCGTGCGGAAGGTGAGGCTGCCCAGGGGCGGCTCCCAGGACCCCTGTGGGGTCCCCTCCTGTTCCCAGCACCGTCCCCTCCATGCTGGGGGCAGGGGGGAGAGTGGGGCGACAGGCCCCAGGCAGCCCCGCGCTGCTGGGCTCGTCTCCCCAGTCCGTGCCTCAGTTTCCCCCGCCACCTTGTAGGATAAAAGTTGTCGCCCCCGGATGCTGGGGGCATCTGAGCCCGCCAGAGCTGGAGATTCGGATCGGACTGTAGGGATCCCGAATGCCTGGCTTCCTCATATGGGGAGACAGAGGCCCAAGTTCAGGAAATGGCTTGCCTAGTGTGTTAGCATCGGAACTGGGTCTCGAACTCAGGACTTGGACTCTTGGTACCAAGAGCTTTGAAGATGGAGGCGGAGCTTTGGAACAAGCTCCTGCCTCTGAAGTCTAATTGCTGGACTTCGACATTTGCCGATCCCTTCTACACCCTCACCTCCGTCTTCTCCCCCTTTTCCAGTGCACACCCCTCTGTCGTCCCCACCCCGGCTCTCAGCCCCGCCCGGCCGGCTCAGCGAAGCCGCCTACGGCACTGGGGCATCCTTAAAGCTCCTCCCCCTTCGCTTCCAAAACAGACACCCTGCAATTTAATGAGGCGTCTGTCCTGCTGGGTTCGGGTCCGGCGCCGCGGGGCTGGGTTTTGGCGGTCCACACTTCCTGTGGGCGTGTTTGCAGAGTGGGCTCGGCTCAGAGTGGAGGTTGGGGGTGGAAGTCCTGGGGGAAAGTTCCTCTCAGGCCTTCACCACCGTCCTTTTCCCTTATCTCCTCTCTGCAGCCCTTTGGGAGGCTCAGCGGCAGGGCTGGGAGAGGTCTTAGAGGTCACCTCCTCCCATTTGGCAGAGGCAGAAACTGAGGCCCGGGCAGGGGAAGTGACCTGGTCAAGGTCGCCCGCCAAGTTAGAGATGGAGGTAGAGCAGGAGCTCCTGCTGACTGACTGCCAGCGCATCTTCTTCGGGAGAGAAAACAGTCCTGGCATCTTGGGCCAAGAGTGAAGGTCAGGGTGGGCCATGAGCTTCTTTTCTCCCCCCAGCTCTGAGGGGTGGGGCTCTGTCTTCAGGTTGGGGCTACCCCCCTCCTCCTCCTCCCTTCCCCCAGGATTTCCTCGATTTTAATTTATTCCACAAGGCCCAGTGCTTTCCGAGCAGTGTGGCTTAAGCAGGTACAGTGATGACCCCCCTTCTCCAGGGGGCCCGAGCAGTAGTGCTGGAGTGAGGAGCATCATTCCTTCAGCCAGTCATTTGAAATACATTTATTGAGGATGTGTATGGACCAGGCACCATTCTAAGCCCAGGGAGGGGTACATCCCTTCCCTCATGGAGCTGATGTTCTGGCAGAGGAGACACACAATGAAAGAGGAAATAAATACCGATGCCTCGGATAGGCTGTGTGCTAATGGAAAGGGAACCATGAGGTGGGAGGTTGGCATTAGATAGGGTGGCCAGGGCAGGCCTCTTTGAGGAGATGACATATGTTGGTCTTAAAGTTCCCATGTGGAGGGGTTTCACTTGTTGGATGGGGTTGGACAGGAAACTTTTAAATGGCCCTGTCAGCTGTGAGGAAGGGAGGGGTCTGGCTCAATTTTCTAACTACTGGAGGGGTGACCACCATTTCTGAAGGTGGAGACTTTGTCAGCCTTCTCTGGGTTCCTGCCAGGGTCTTTTGAGTTGAGAGTCCTAAAGTCACTGGTCTGTCGCCTCTGGGCCAGAGGCAGCCTCTCCCAGGGAGGGGGCTAGTGGGGCTTAAAGCCACAGGGAACCCCCATCAAAGAATTTTCTGGGATATGGAGAGTCTTCTGATCTAAAAAGGAAAGAGAGTTATGGTCTTAGCGTGGGGACTCTAGACACCAGATCCTTGGTGATCTCGCCCCTGTGTGGTCTCAGTTTCCCCACGTGCGATATGTGCTCCCAGCTCCTGCCACAGGAGCCCCAGAGGTGTTTGGGGCCAGATGCACTCCTGTGCTCTAGTAGGGAGGGTGGTCTGGGGTGGTCATGCAGCAGCCAAAGTGTAGGGGTCTCTGAGCTGGTGGGGATCTGGTGGGGGTCTTTGGACTGTGTGTGTGTTGGGGGACATTTGTCTGCAGAGGGGTTGGGCCCTACTGTCCTGAAGGTGGTTGTCAGGGCGGCCGTGTATCTCACTGTGTCTGTTCTCTCTCTCTTCCAGGGTAAAGTCGAATATCTGGTGAAGTGGAAAGGATGGCCCCCAAAGTAAGGCTCCCGTGTGTGTGTCTGCCTGCCTGTACATCCTCCCAGCCACCTTTGCCCTCTCTCCTGCCTCGCTTTTAGCTCCAGCTGCTCTAGTAACTGGCCAGCGGACCTTGATTAAATCATCCTCTTCTCTGGGGCTCAGTTTCCCCTCTGCCAGCTGAGGGGCTTGGAGCACATGAGGGTCAAGGTGGGCCCCAGCTTCTCTTCTCTCCCGCTCCCCTCCGGGTTGAGCTCCATCTTCTCGTTGGAACCCCTCCTCCCCTCCTTCTGGCTTTTCCCGGCACCTGGGAGATGAAGGCCCAGCATCTTGGCTTCAGAGACGACTGCTCGCCACGTGGAGGGGCCCCCAAGCTGCAGCAAGTACAGCACAGGGTGGGGGTTTGTGGGGCTGGGTAAGACAAGTCGAGCCAGTGGGGTACGGGTCCTCAGAGCCATAGCCAGGGACAGAGCTTGAGCCCACCTTGCCTTTGCACAGCACTCTCCAGGCTACAGAGCAGCTTCCCAGGCAGCCTTGGGAGGGAGGGGTGGTGGTGATCTCTAAAGGTGAGGAGACAGGCTCAGAGAAGGTGAGCAGCTTGCCTTAGGTCACACAGGAAGTGGAGGCAGAGGTGGGACTTGAACTGGGCCTCTGCATTTTCAGGTATCTCCTCTGTGCCTCCTCCACCTCCGAGTTGGGGGGCAGGGAACTGGGTCCAGGATCTCTCCCAGTCGCCCCACCTCTCCTGCTGAGGCCCAATCAGGAACCTTCCCACCAACCAATCACCTCCCAGTAGGGAGTTGTGGGGGAGGGAATGAGCAGGTCGTGGGGCCTCCCCATTGGTCTGTGGGTGCCCCACCTCCCTGCCCTGCCTCCCAGAGACTCTTGGAAACCCCCTCTGCCCAGAGCTTCTGCTGTCTGTGCCAGCGGCTTTCTGCTGTGCTGGTGCTGGTCCTGGGAGCATCTTGGGAGCGTGGTGGGGAGCGACAGCAGAGGGGAAGACAGCCCCTGCCACCTCAGCTTCCCTCTCTGCAAAATGGGTTCATAGTCCAGGCCCCACTCTCCTCTCACAGGCTCCTTCACCTTGTGGGCATGTGTTCAGGGGTTGGTGGCTGGCCAACCAGATAATGCGCTCGTCCACCCCTGCGGCCCCTTCCCAAACAGCCCGGGACTGAAGGAGGATCCCTTCCTCCACTGGGCAGATGAGAGCTGGACTTCCGGCCTGGGTGAAGGGGCGGTAAGAGGAGCAGGAGAGCTAGAAAAGGAAGATGCCCAGGGTGGGCAGCCGAGCACTGACTCCCGGCGTCCTGGCTGCTCCCGTAGCTTCTGCACCAGAAGGCTTTGTGTCGGAGTGAGGTCACCAGCCTGTTCGCCTTCAAGGCACTGCTGGCTATTTTCCATCCCCTGCAGACTCCATCTTGTGGAAGATTTCCTTCTCTAAACAGAGGTACTTACCGTTAAAAGTTCCTTCTCCCACTTTTATTAATCCCAAATGAATGTCTGCCCATCAGAGCTTCCATCAGGAGGGAAGGACCTAGTGCTCCAAGAGCAGCCCCTCCATTCTGCTGGCCTGAGCCCCTGGCCCACTTGTTTCTTAACATGCTGAGACCACCAGATGGGCCCTCATGACTGCCTTTTGTGACCCTCCCAAGGGGGTTCTGGGAGCCCTGTTTGACCAGATGACCTGGGGCACCTCTGGCTCCCCCACACTTTGGTCCTGGGCTCCTGGCCTGGCTGCCTGCTGGACAGTTGTGAGTCCTTGTGCAGGTCCCCAACACGGCGAGGCCTCTGCTTCCTGGTCTCCAAGCTGGAAGAATAAAGCCTCTGTGGCAGCACTGTTGTGAGGATTAGATGATAGATATAAAGTACCTGGTGCCCACTCAGCCCAGATGGAGCACTTAGTAAATGTTTGCTGTTAATAGGAAGTTAGAGAGCTGGGCTCCAGGGTCACCCCTGGCCAGGAGAGGATCTGGGGGATTCCACTCCTCTCAGGAGCTCAAAGTAGCCTTAGAAATCATTTAGATCAGTCCTCTCATTTTTCAGATGGGGAAACTGAGGCCCAGAGAGAGGAGGTCATTACAAGAATGTAACTGCCAACCTGGTGCAGTGTGGTCCCCACATCCTGCATCCACTGTGCCATCCCACTTCTCTTGGGGGAAAACAGAGGTGCAGTCAGGGGAGAAGCAGGAGAGCCAGGGCTCCTTTGTAACCCACTTTGTCCTCACTCTCCCCTACTCAGGAGGCCTTGCTTGGAGCAGAGGCTGAGAAAGAGGTGGGGAGGTGGGCAGGCTGCTCCCTGCAGGCCTGGGGGCGTTGGCTAGGGCAGTGCCAGCCTCAGTGGGGAGAGGAGGCAGTCTCCTGCTCTGCAGCCCCCTCCTCACCCTGGGCAGGGAGGCCTAGAGTCATAACAGAAACAGTAACAGGAACCGTGCTTTCCACGACGCTCTCTGTGCCAGACCCCTCTTAAGACTTTACACGCTTTGTCTGTTTTCTCTCCCCAACAGCAGACAAATGGCTGCCCTTCCTCCCCAGCAGATGGGGCAGAGGAGCTGTCTTGGTTGTTCTGGAAGGTACAGCAAATGGCACAGGCAGGGGCTGGGGGCACCGAGCCGAGGATGTTACATCATCAGCTACAGGTGCTCTTGGCCTGCAGACACCCTCAGCTATCCCACTCTCCTTGCAGCCTGCCCAGGACTGCTGTTCCCCCTTTGGGAATGCGTTCCATCCTTCCTTCCTTTCCCACTTGTGAATGCTGCCCCACCGTTTAGGGAGGACTGCCTCTGTGGAGCTTTAGTAATGATACTGTCAGTGGGTAAGGTCATAACCAGGCTGCCAAATCAGTCAGCCCCTATTATGGTCAGCCTTGGCCCATTTAATTGCCTCACTGCAACCCATTTTACAGATGGAGAGAAAAACCCTCACCAGAGGAGTCCTTGCTCTGGGGCCATACCCCTGGGATGGGCTGCCTGACCCCAGAGCTTGGGGGCCTAGCCCTGGTGATATACAGCCAGCTCTACCAAAGGTGACCAAGGATCCCTTGTGTGGTGGCCTTTTGGCCAGTTCAGTAGGAAGTGCTCAGGCTTCCAAGCCAGGCCAGGCTGGTGATTTACCGCTGTGTGACCCAGGTTCTGTAGGTTTACCGGCTGTGTGACCCAGGGCAAAGCCCTCATCCTGTCTGTGCCTCCATTTCCCCACCTGTAAGATGAGGGCCTAGCCTCCTGCTGAAGGCTGCCTGAGACCAGAAGAGGTTCATAACAGCCAGAGGCAGAGGAGGCGCTTCCTCCTCCTCCAAGACTGGTTGGGCAGCGGCAGCGGAGTCTGGGGTTCGGGCCCTGGCAGGTTTCCGCGCTCTCTAGGCTCTTGAAATGTATTTAATTAACGCTTATTTGCTTTTATTATGTACCACATGTAAGTGCTTTCCGTGGCTTAACACATCTAATCGTTACATCAATCCTGACAGGGACTGTTGGTTGCCCACTTCACGGATGGGGAGGAGGAGGCCCCAGAGGCGGAGTCCCTGGCGCACGGCCGTGCCCGGCAGTGTCCACCTGAGTACCCCGCGCAGCTGCTCCTTTGGGGCGGCTGTGCATTGGAGTGGGGGGCTGAGGCGGGCCTGGCTCTCGGTCCCCGCCCCCCGCACGGCGGGAGCCTGCGCAGCGGGCCGCGGGCGGGGCGGCCGCCGGCTTGTTTACCCGGGCTCGGGGGAGGGGCGGCGGTCACGTGGCCGTGTTTACCTCCGAGCCGGCGGGCTCCGCCCCCGCCCCCGCCCCCCATTGGTTGGCACGGTAACCCGGCGCGCGCCTCCGTGCGTGCGTGCGCGCGCGCGGCTGCCCGGCTGCGCGGGGGCGGGGCGAAGTGGGGCCCTCCGCCCCAACACGGAGCGCTGGGTCCCCGCCCAGCGGGCGCCCCGTTCCTCTGAGCACCTCGCCCGCCCGGAGACCCAGCCCCCGTCAGCTCGCAGGCTGGGACCCCCGCCGGCCGCGCGCTCTTGTCCTGTCTGCGCCCGACTGTTCCCAAAGCGGGTTCGCCCTTGCTGTGGCCTCTGGCTCCCCACTCTGCGGGGCGGCGCTAGTGGCCTCCATTTTAGGGGGCCCCGGGGTGTCGGAGAGACACTTGTGCAGTCCCCCTCTCCTCCCCGCCCCTAGCACGGAGCAGGGCCAAGCCTCCCACTGCCAAGTCTAATACTGTAAGGTTGCCTCAGACCCCTAGCTGCCCCAGGCCAGGGACAGTCCCCCGTGAATCCGCTGTGTGCCAGGCCCGGGGTCAGACACTGAGGACGTGGTCAATCAGACCGTGCCCCCTTTCCAAGGGCGTCACAGCCTGGGGGAGCCAGATACCGTGACATGTGAGGGACCCGAAGGTAGAGAGAGGGTGGCTGAGATTCAACTGAGTTCCAGCTACAGACTGGCCATTTACTGGCTCAGTGACCTTGGCAAGATGCTAACCTTCTGTGCCTCAGTTTCTTCATCTGTAAAATGGGGGTAACCTACCTCATCAGGGTGTTATGAGGACAGGATGACTCCCTGGCAGTGGCCCTGCTCTCGGACCTCTTGTTACTGTGGTGGTGGCCGTTATTCTGAAGAAGAGGAAATTGAAGTCCAGAGAAGGTTCGAGACTTGCCAGGAACCACACAGCAGCTACATCAGCAGAAAATGGGCAGGGCAGTGGGGAAGTGGGCAGGGCGGAGAGGACTGGAGCGCTGTAGAGACATTTCAGCAGCTAGAGAGAGAGGGCGAGGCCGACCACACACGCAGGAGGAGCACAGAATTCCGCGTTCTTGTTGCTAGTTACAGTTGAGGAAATTCACCCTTTGTTTGGGGGAGGAAGGTTTGGAGTCTTTGCCAGCCTCTGGTCGCTTATCGTTTGGGCTCTACCCAAACTGTAAAACACCCCAGTTTCACTTTCAGCATTTCTTCAGGGTGAGCGGAACTGCAGGGGCTTCTACAGCTATTTCCAGAGCACCTGGGGGCGGGGCCCGGGCTGGGCGCTCTGGGGAGGGGTTACCATCTGCCCCGGGAGGCCAGCTGGATTCATCAATAATTGTGGCAGGTGCAAAGGACAGCAGTAAGGGGGGGGAGAGCAGAGGGGAGGGTTTGTCCTGCTGCCAGTGGGGCAGCTTGCAGAGGATCAGGGACAAGGGACCTGGCTCTTAAAGGATGAGTAGGAGTTCGCTGGAGGGATGGCGCTCCAAGAGGAGACACAGCGCTTGCAAAGGAAGGGAGGTGGGACCCTGCCTGCTCAGGCTGGACATGTGAACGTGTGGCACTTGGGTCGCGGCTCTAAGGTCCTCATGGCATGGGCCTTCATTGCTGAGTCCACCGAGCCCGACACGGGGCCAGGCACGAAGTAGGTGTGCAGAAGTGTCAGGGAGAAAGGAGGAAAGGATTCTGTCCTGGGGGAGCGTGTTGTTGGAATCTAGATTGGACTACTGTTAGGTAGCACCATGTTCCATGGTGGTTTAAGATGAAGGTGTTAGCTAGGCTAGTGAGGAGACAGCAGGGCAGGGGCTCTGCCCGCCCCAATACCTGCTCACCTCCCTTCTGATCCAGCAGAGCTGGGTGCAGCCTCAGCCAAAATCGTAGTCCACTGCTTTGTTTTTGTTTGTACGCACTCGTGCACACATATATGTGTATTTGTATGTATATGTGTATTTGTGTGCATGCATATATATACACATATGTATATGTTTTAAAGTTTAAATTTTTTTATGCACTAGTATCTGTTTATGGTGAGCGATATTGGTTTTTCCATTTATGGAAGTCATATAAAGTTTGCTTTTAAAATAAAATCATTTAAACAAAGGAAGTGAGCTGCTTTAAAGGCAGATACTAGGTAAATCCCCAAGCAGGTGGAGCAAGGATGGCTGAGCTCAGGAACTGCTGAGCTGTCACCGCCCAGGCAGTGGTGCCCTCTGGTCCCAGCAGGGGGTGCTGTACGATCTGGGAGTGGTGGAAGATCCCCTGTGGAAATACCAAGTGGCCTGCCACAGGATCACTGCCCTGTCCAGTCACTAGACATTTGCCACATTCCTGCTGTGTGCCAGGCCCCGAGACAAGGGAGCTTCAGACGTGGCCGTGAGGGCACGGAGCACAGAAGAGGGAGGGAACAGCTGGGCCCGGGCAGAGGAGGGCCTGCTGGGCTGGGGCTTGAAGGCTGGGTAGGGACACAACAGTAACAAACACAGAGCACTTCCTGTGAACCAGGCACTCTTCTAACACTTAGAGACATGAACACATTTAGTCAGCACGTGTCCTTTACAGATGGGGAAGTGGAGGCACAGACACGTTAAGTAAATTGTTCAGGGTCACACAGCTAGCAAGGGCAGAGCTGGGATTTAAACCCTGGCAATCTGCTCCAGAGCCCCTGCCCTTTACTGCATGCTCTTGTGCCTCGCAGGGAGGGAACCCTGGGATTTACAGGGCTTGCCCTCTTCCAGGCACCTGGTGCTTCTGAGGTGAACATGGGGTCTGATCCGGGGTTGGACACAATTTATAGGGTGCTATGATCAGTGCTCAGACTGAGGGGAGTTCTGGTGTCATTGGAGTCCCCAGGAGGCCCCTGACCTAGCGTGGGTGGCCAGGGACAGTTCCTGGGTATAGGTGACAATTACACTGGACCAGGAAGTGGCGGGGGCCTGCAGACAGTGGGCCCAGTGGAGCAGCTGTGGCCTCTGTGAATGCCAGGGAGCAGGGTGGCTCTGACCTCTCGTTTTTCTCCCCAGGTACAGCACGTGGGAGCCAGAAGAGCACATCCTGGACCCCCGCCTGGTCATGGCCTACGAGGAGAAGTAAGGGGGGCTCAGCCTGCCATTGGGGCTGGGTGTAAGGCAGGCTCTGAGGTTCCTAGGGAGCCTGCTGCTGGCCTGGCTCTGAACAAGGGTCCTGGGCTTGGCGGGGTGGGTCTGCAGGGACAGCCCGGTCTAGTCTGCAGCTGGGGGAAGGTGGTGGGCACCAGGTCCCAGGGCAGCCGGGGGTCCTGGGCCCTTTCCTGTTTCTGGGTGATGTCGGCCACTTCCCTTACCTCCCCCGGCCTTGGTCTCTCTGCTGTGAGATGGGCCACCCTAATAACACACACCCTGATTTCCCCGTAAGGTGGGGCTCTCAGTTGCAGTGCAGAATGTAAAAGTGCTTCACAGAGATGCCCTGCGTGTGAGGGGCAGCAAGACCAGTAATGCCCGGTCCTGCCCCTGGGGACAGAGCAGAGAGAGATTCTCCCACGGAGAGAAGGCATCTGATGGGGCTCTGGAAAGGCCAGGGGATGGAGCGTGGCTTTGGAGCCAGGATATCCGGGTTCTTGGCCACCTCCTAGCCGAGTGCTCTGCCAGTGCTCTGCCACGATTCCTCAGCTTGGTTAGTGAGTGGCAGCTCCTGCTGTGGGCCATAAGGGGAGAGCCTTTGACAAAAATGGTGTTTCTCCTGGTGTGGGGCCTGTTGGGCATAATCTAGCCATTGCCCTCTGCTTCGCGAGCCCCAGTGTTGTTGACTGCGCTGCTGGTGGGCAGCCCAGGTCCTTCTGCTTCTCCCCGACCCGCCGACCCTGTACGGTGCGGGCCCGTTTGATAAAGGTCGCCCTTCTGATAGCCTTCTGAGATGGAGGTGAGCATCTTGTTTGACAGATGAGGGAACTGAGGCTCTGAGGAGCTGAGGGGCTTGTCCAGGAGCCTCACAGCTGGGAAGTGGCCCCACCAGGGCTCAGCCGGGGCTCCCTTCTCTGCCCTCCTCGCCCCCTTCTCCCTGCTCCTCCCCCAGGAGGTCTCCTGCTGTGGATTCAAAGAAGTTGCCACTGCTCTTTCTTTTAGAAGGCAGGGGATCCCTGTCCGACGGCTTCTTCCTGGTACCCGGTGCTTGGTGGGCCTTGATCCAAAAGGGTTGTGACACGGGGAGAGTCCCGCGGGGTGTCCTGGACTGTGGTAGGAGAGCGTTGGGCGGGCGACAAGGGCCTGGTTAGAGTCCTGGCTCTGCCACTCACCAGCTGCGAGTTGTCGGGCACGGCCTTCTCCCCTCTGAGCCTCGGCGTCCCTGTCTGTGAAGTGGGGATGACAGTGCTGACCTCCTGGGCTCTCAGGGGGAGTGAAGGTAGTGAGAACACTTTGTAAATTAGTACACGTGGCCCACACGTGAGTTATCCCCCGATGGTAATCAGGGGTCAGCTAGGTCATTCTTTCACTTGTTCCACAAGTCTTTATCGAAGTCCTACTATGTGCCAGGCCCTGTTCCAGGTGCTGGGGACACAGCAAGGAACAAAACCAACCAACGTGCCCACCCTCCGGGGCTCACATTCCAGTAGGGAGATACACAATAGAAAATACTCCACTAAGTGGATGCGGGAGCAGATGGTGCTATCCGCTGCCAAGATGAGGTGGGCGGGGGTGCTGGTTTCAATGGGTTGGTTAGGTGGTGGTATTTGACCAGAGACCCGAATTAAGTGAGGGAGTGAGCCCAGTGGGTACTTCAGAGAAGAACATCTGGGTAAAGAGAAGAGTCAGTGCAAAGGCCCTGGGGTGGAGGCCTGTGTTTGAGGAACAACGTGGAGGTGAGCATGGCTCTGAGTGTGGCTGACTGGAATGATGTGAGTTGGGGAAGATGTGGGAGATGAGGCAGGAGCAGGGCGGCTGGAGTGGGGCCCAGCTCAGGGAGGGCCATGTGAGTCCTGTTAGAGGATGTGGATGTTATTTTGAATGAGTCAGAAAGTCAATAGTTAAGGAACAAGTTGGAGCTTGGAGACTTTTGCAGACCCACTGTGTGGCTCTTGGCTTACTCTTCTCCCTCAGTCTGGGTGAAAGGGGTAGGAGGGCGGACGCCCATTTTAACACCTGCCTCGCAGGGTTTTTGAGAGACTTAGAAGGAGTTGGGCAGAGGGCCTCTAACTGGGAGCCCCTGTGTGCCCGGAGGGGCTGAGAGGGCACTGAGGGCTTATGGGACCACAACCAGGGGGGCCTCCACACCACAGCCCTGGACACTGATGGGCAAAGGGTCCAGAGCTGACAGAAGCCGGGCCCCAGGAAGGTAAGGACTGGACAGAATAGACCTCCCCACACCCGCTCACCACCCACAACCCCCACAACCCTACACACCCACACCCTTCAGTTTGCAGGCAGGAGCCCCTGCTGCGGATTGGAGGCGGGATCATGTGGCCCGGGCTCCAGGCCTGCCCTGCTGGCCCTGACTGGCCCGCAGCCCAGAGCTCAGCGTTTTCACCAGTGGCGGAAGTTGTCAGAATTTTGGCACTGGGAAAGTGACTTAACCTCTCTGTGCCTCAGTTTCCACAGTTGTGAAGTGAGCGTAGGGCAGTTGTGAGGGTTAAAGCGTTTAGGGCAGGGCCTTGTGCAGAGCGTCCAGTACATGATGATAATAGTAATAAACAACACTATGGAAATATCACAGACACATTATTATCCTTCTTTTTTCCCAAGCGCTTCTCTTTCCCCGTCTCTGCTTCCTCCTCCTCTTCCTTTCTTTTCTTTTTATTCCTTCTCTCTTCCTCCTCACTTTATTATTTTAGACTTTTTACCCCCATTTTGATACATAGCAGGGATCTCTCGTGCTCCTCCCAAGAGCCCCGGTGGCCAACTGAGAAGGGAGCCTCTCACTCCAGACGAGGCCCTGAGGCCCAGAGGGGAAGTGACAGCCAAGGTCTCCCACGGGTCAGGGTGGAGCTGGGCCTGGAATGGGCATCCTGGCACCCAGCACCGAGTTCTGAGCTAAGATGCTCCCCTGGAGGGCTGGGGGAGTCCGTCCTGGTGAGCTGCCAGGAGCTGGCAGCAGAGAAGCGCCCTGGGTGCTTCTCTCACATGCTGGTTCTGGGGCCCCATGGTGACTCCATAGAGGGGGAGCGCCCTCCGCAGGGTGCACTTCCCCTAGCACCCCTGAGACGGATGTCCGTGAGGGCTGGCAGCCACTGCCTAGGGGAGGGCCGACGGGAAAACAGCTGAGCGGGATTGCTGGTTTAGCTGAGCTCAGATTGAGAGACCAGCCTAAGGCCACACAACCAGTAAGGGGAAGGGGCGAGCTCCTGGACTGCACATTCTTTCTGCCGTCCATGTGGCCTCTGCAGTGGCAGCTACAGAGAGTGTGCATGGAGTGGAAACAGGCAGAATGAAACGACTGAATTTTTCCACCACTTCCGGCACTTTTGTTGGAATCTGTGTCGTGATGTGTGTGTTGTGTGTGGCTTTGTACACATCCTCAGGTTGTGCCTGTGTGTTTGTATGTTTGGGGTGTGGGAAGGGCACCCAGCAGAGAGTATGGCATCTGCTAGAGACTCAATACAGGCTAGTTTTTCTCCCCTTCCCTGACCAGATGATCATGCAGATCCCAAATGTGGAGAAATCTGGGCAGAGCTTCACTTACAAAAGACCCTTCCCATTCTCATCAGCTCTCCGGGACATTCAAGGCAAATTTGATTGACGGGTTTCTATACAACTCTCCTACAAGTGGAAGCTGGAGCTCATTGCTTTGGGGAGTTCCCAGTGGCCTGTAGAGCAGAGCTCTGGCATGACCCCGGAGCCCAGTCAAGACCCACGTAGTTTTGGAGATGCCACCTGAGTCCCACCTCAGCAGTTGGGACCCGGGGCTGTGCCCTCGCCTTTTGTCGGAGGGAAGACTGAGGCCTGGGAGTTGAACACGTGACCCCATTGTTGTGGCCTAAAGAGAGTAACAGGGAGGAGCCCCCACCCCAGGATTGGGGGGTGGCCTGTGGGGGGTGCGCCCTCCCCATAGACAGCAGAGGGCGGGTGGAGCAGAAGCCTTACTTTCCCTTGAGTGTCACCAGTGTTTCCTTTTCTTCTGCCATCTGCTTTGCACCCCAGGGAGGAGAGAGACCGAGCGTCGGGGTATAGGAAGAGAGGTCCGAAACCCAAGCGGCTTCTGCTGCAGGTAACTCCACCAGCCTTGGCGCCCACCCACAGGTCTCCCTTGCTCCAGCCCCCGCCCCATCCGTGCATTTGCACCGCCTAGTTGAGCTGAACCACTTACCTCCTCGGCTCTGCCCAGGGCGCTGTGGGGTGGGGCACCTAGTGGGTGAGTTTCAGTGGGAGGAGTTGGGAAAAGTTGGAATGTGGGGCTAGCGCCCCAGGAAGACAGCTGGGGCAGGGGTGCTGTTTTGGGAGGGAGGCTGGATATATGGCTAATGGGATCCTAGAAGTTTGAAACCTTAGAATCTTGTCATTAAGCCTTTTTGATGCTCAAAGTCCCTAAAACACAAAATTGTAGTATTTGAGAACCTTAGAAACATAAACATTAGACTTGAGGAAACGTGGGAGCCTGGAATTTTAGAATCCAAGGAAAGGACACTCTTAGAATTCTGGAGCCATAGTCTTGGAATGCCCTAGGAATGTGTCACTCTTGAGTGAGAAGAAACCTACGGGCCCTCCTTTTCCAACCCTCCCAGGTGGGGTCTGGACTGCGACATCCCAAGTTACCCAGGTTTTGGGGGCACTTTGCTGACTTCACTGCTTTGTGCTGAAAGGCGGGTAGAGTCTGAGGTGCTGTGGTTATGTGATTTGAGGCCAGTCTTTTAGCTTCTCTGAGCTTGTGTTTTCTCATCTGTAAAATCAGGATGATAAGAATAGCTGTTCCCCTTAATAAGGCCCAGCCAGGTATTTGAAGCCCAAAAATAAGGCTTCCTGGTCCACGTGCAGTGTGAGCCATGTCCAGCCTCCTGCCCAGTCTTGGCTATAGATCACCCGAGGCTTTTGCCAGGGTAGCTGGGCCTCCCTTCATGCACTGGGCGTTTTCCATGGGGTTTGGTGTGAACTGGGTCCCAGGAAGGGAGGTAGCATCTGCCGGCCATCTTCTCCACACTGACGCTCCTCACAGGCAAACACACTTCATCCGCACTCTAACCCTGCGGGAAGGGGCATTACTTATCTGTTGCTGTGTAGTAAATTACCCCCTAACTAAGCAACTTAAAGCAATAAACACTTAATGTATCAGCCAGTCTTGGCAGGTCAGGAATTTGGGAATCTTTAGCTGGTTCTTTAGTGATTCTAGTTCAGGCTACAGTCATGTCAGCCAGGGCTGCACTCATCTGAAGGTTGGACTGTGGCTGGATGCTCTGCTTCCAAGGTGGCTGCTCATGTGCCCGGCGAGTCAGTGCTGATGTTGCCAGGAGCCCTGGTTCCTTAGCATGTGGACCTCTCCATGGGTCTGCTGAGTGGCCTCACAGTATGGCCACTAGCTTCCCCCAGAGTGGGTGGTCCCAGAGGGAGAGCAGGGAGGAAGCACAGTGGCTTTAACAACCGAGTCTCAGAAGTCCCGCACCACAGTACTCAGAGGGGACTGCGTGAGGGTGTGAGTTCCTGGAGCAAGGTATCACGGGGCTGTCTTAAGGGCCGGCTACTACAGTTTCTTCATCGTTTCACTGATGAAGAAACGGAGGCTCAGGGAGGTCAGTAGTTTACCCAGGGCCACACAGCTGGATTAGAGCCCAGATCTGACTCGTGGTGCTCCTGGATCCCTGTTAGTAGCTGTAGTGTTCTTATGGTGACATGGGGAAGGACAAAGATGAATCCGCCTTGCAGAATCGTAGGGGAGTTTACTGGGCTTGTGATGAGCCAGGCTGAAGGAGCTGCACGTAGAATAAGCCCTCCTGGCATCGCAGTACAGTCATGCATTGCTTAATGACAGTGACACGTTCTGAGAAGTGCGCCCTTAGGTGATTTCTGGGTGACAGACCTAGATGGTGTAGCCCACTCCACACCTACGCTCTGTAGTGCTGATCTATGGGGCCACCGTCGTATATGCGGTCCGTCGTTGACTGAAATGTCGTTACGCAGTGCATGACTGTGTTTTCCCAGTCCCCTCTCAGTTCAGCCCTCCTCCCGTCCCGTAGCAGCCCGCACCCCCTGCCTGGTGATGGGCATTAGCAGGGGGACTGGAGAATGGAGCCTGCATGTGTGACCTTTGCTCCCCACTTGGAGCTGTTTGACTTACAAGTTCCATCTGATGGCCTCACTCTCTTCCTAGGAGCTCTTGGCCTCTGGTGACAGGTGGCAGTAGAAGGTACTATTCCAGAGTGATCCAGGCCCCCGTAACACCTTAGCACCAGGAACCTTTCTTGGATTTGTATAAATTTCCTCCAGAGTCAATAAGATAAATCCCCAAATTACAAAACTCCAGCCCTCGAGTAGGGGAAGAGCGTGGCCTCCAGCCCTGTTTTAACAAGAGTGAGATGGGGCGTCAACAGAGGGCTGGACCCACATAGGGCTGCACTGCAGCTCAGAGCCAAGGAGCGCCCCTGGAGGGGCGGAGGGGTGCCTCAAGGCTGCTGGCAGAGCACTGTCCTTGTGGCTGTGTGACGTGGTGCACCCCAGTGCTGTGTGTACCCTTCGGTTAACTCGGTTAAGAAACTTAGCCCTCGGTCTCACACCATCTCCCTGGCAGCTAGCTGTTTCAGCTTTGGGGGTCCTTTAGTAAGCAAAGACTCCATTCCCGTAACGAAGAATAACTCTTTAATTTATCTGCTTCGTAAATCCAGATTTGTTTTTTATTGGTCAGTTTTCAATTTGTACTGCTTGTGTGTGCTCCTCTGCTGTGCACCAAAGGAATATGCCACGGCCCCCATCCCTGAGCCGCTTATAGCCCCCTGGGAGAGGAGGCTGCACTGGGGCCAAGATGAGTGGCTGAGCCGGGCCAGGCGGGGGGCTGGGGCGGGTCAGGGGCGGCTCTCGGGGCTGGGGGAGGGTTGGGGTGCTCCTGGCTCAGGCGGGGGGCACAGCATGAGTAGAGGCGCGGCAGTGGGTGGGAGGGCGGGGCTGACCCGCCGTGCCCTGGCTTGCCCCCGCAGCGGCTGTACAGCATGGACCTGCGGAGCTCCCACAAGGCCAAGGGCAAGGAGAAGCTCTGCTTCTCCCTGGCGCGCCCACTCGGCAGCGGGAGCCCCGAGGGGGTGGTCAAGGCGGGGGCGCCTGAGCTGGCGGACAAGGGCCCCTTGGTGCCCACCCTGCCCTTCCCGCTCCGCAAGCCGCGCAAGGCCCACAAGTACCTGCGGCTCTCACGCAAGAAGTTCCCGCCCCGCGGGCCCAACCTGGAGAGCCACAGCCATCGACGGGAGCTCTTCCTGCAGGAGTCGCCGGCCCCGGACGTCCTGCAGGCGACCGGCGAGTGGGAGCCTGCTGAGCAGCCCCCCGAAGAGGAGGGTAAGGCGGCCCAGGCCCAGAGACCCTGAGACTGGAAAGGTCCCTTGAGTCCTCAGTGCCCAGAGAGGGCCCGGGGTGTTCCCAAGGCCACACAGCCTGCAGGGACCCTGGCACCTCTCTGCAGTCCCACTCCAGAGGAGCTCTCCTCCAGCCAGGGAGGATAGGTGTAGCGGCCAGCCTCGAGCCGGGCCCTGACCTGGCTGGAGACTCAGGAGGATCGGGTGTTGGAGGGTGGTGGCGGTCTGCATGTTGCCACCTGCTCCCACCTTCCCCCTTTGTCATCAACACTGTCGCCCGTCTGTCTGTCTGTCTTTCTCCCATGGCTGCAGCAGATGCAGACCTGGCTGAGGGGCCCCCTCCCTGGACACCCACGCTCCCCCCAAGTGAAGTGACAGTGACCGATATCACCGCCAACTCCATCACCGTCACCTTCCGCGAGGCCCAGGCAGCTGAGGGCTTCTTCCGAGACCGCAGCGGGAAGTTCTGAGTCACCATTTTTACTCTTCTTAAACTGTTTTCTTTAGGGCTTGGGGTGGGGACTTCCAGAGATGGGGAGGGGTTGGGGTGGGGTAATTATTTTATTTAAAAAAATATGGAACAGGAGATATGGTGGGGAGACCCAACACCCTCCCACCCCTCTGCCCCCTTCTCTACGCGTGATGTTTACAGAGAAGCTTCGGGGTCTGTTTCGGGGGCCAGGGCAGCCTGGCACTGCTCTGTCAGTTGGGGTGCCATCTCCAGGGCGGGATGGGGACAGAGCCACTCTCCCCTGGACACTTCCGTCACCATTCTTCTCTAGAGACATGGCAGCTGGTCCTAGGAACTAAAGGAGGGTGGGAGGGCCCCAAACCTCCCCCATGAGCAGCCCACCCCAGCCTTTCTGGTTGGTTTCCCTTTTCCTTTTTTGGGGGGGAGGGGTCTTTATTTCTAACTTTCCGCTCCAGCTTTGCAGTGAGATGTGGAGGCTGGCTTTGGCCAAAAGTCAGAGAGGAGGGCAGGAGGAAGGGTTTGAGATTGCTGGAGTGTGTCTGTGCCCTTCAGAGAGGCCTCTCGCTTCCCCAGCTGCCAGCGGAGCCCCTTCCGCTGAGAGTTCCGCCCCCACCACCTGGCCTGTGAGAAAGGCTGCGTGCACACCCAGGCGCACAGCTCTGCGTGCACTGCCCCTCGCGCCCCTGTGACTGCGTGTCTGTGTCTGCAGATGGGTGCGCTGGGTCTGGCAAACCTCCTGTTTAGAAACCCTGACCAGGTGAATGTGAGGGGATTCACAGCACAAAGGAACTTGCCACGGGCACCCTCCACTCACACCACCTTGCTCGGCACATCATGTGACAGCTCTGTCCCAACTCAGTTTGCTCCCAGCTGTCAGCGGAGGGCAGGGTCCAGCCGTGGACGCTCCAGGCGTGCAGATGCAGTTTGGGCGCCTCGCCTGGCCAGCCGCAGCGTGCAGGGGGGCCCTGTCCTTCCTCCCCGAGGGGCTCTTGTCCTCTCTGACTCAGGTGGCTTTTCGGCCCTTCCCACTCCCCTCTTTTTCTGCCCTCCCTTCCAACTCAGCCAACCCAGACGTGGGTGTGGGTGGTGGGGGAAGGGAGTGTCCCACCACCTTCTCAGGGCTCCCTCGACTCCTGACACCCTTCCCCCTTCCCTTCTGTGTCCCCTCGCCATCTACCCTAAATGCCACAGCTAGAGCTGACCTGTGCTTCTGCGCGGGCGGTGTGGGGACGGGCCTCGGCCGTGTCTTCCCGTGGTCGGGCTGCAGTGGACGGTGGGTCAGGTTGTGTCTGCCGGCAGGAAGCTTTCTAGTTTGTACACGTGTGCCCCGTGGGCTAGTAGCTTCCTTGGCATTGAGGAGTGACTTCTCCCCTATCCCAGCCCTGTGGGGTGAAAAAGCCAGAGTGGGGGGGGCCGCCAGGGGAGCCAGTAAAAGGCTGGCTCCTTGCCCCCCCATTGTCAGGGTGGGGCACTCCTGTTACCCCGCGCCCCCCCATCCCCCAGCTGTCTCCCCCTCTCTGCTTTCCCTGAGGAAGTCAGCAGAATCCCTGCTGAGGCAAGGATAGGGCTCTTCTTCCCCCAGACCCCTTCCCAAGTTCCCAAACCAAAGACAGCCTGCACCCCCTTTTTGTTTGGGGTGCACTGCCGGCAAGATACCCAAATCCCTGAGTCTCTCTCTCCTTCCTCTTTAGTCATTTGTTGTCCACGGTCAATTCAGTGCTTCCACTGGGGGATGGTCCCGTCGGGGTGACTTGACACATCCGCAGCCTGAATAGTTGAATCTAGAGGAGTCTGTGGGGTGGGTCAGGGAAAGGGGGGCAGCAGGGAATCCTACCTGCCAAGATGTGGGACCTTGGGGGGCGAAGTGCAGCTTGGAGTTGGGGGCTTTCCCAGCAGAGGTGAGGGGGGTGGAGGGGGGTAGAGGGGCCTTCTCTAGTTGAATGCGGTTGGCTGTGGCTTTGGGACGTGGCTGGCAGCTCCCAGTAGAAGTCATCCTCCCATCCCCCGGGAACGTGGGCCCTCTTCCTGCCTCGTGGGCACTTTCGAAGAGCCGTTTGTGCACTTTGTGGTTTGGGGCCCTTTTGTGGGATGAGCAGCTGTTTGTTGGTCAGCCGCCTCAGAACACTTGTTGCCTCTTACTCAGCCCTTCGTGGCCCACAGGGCACCTGTGTCTCGGGGGCTGAACCCCGCAGCAGGCCGGCTTCCGGGGGCAGGGCTGTGGGCTAGAGACCTCTCTAAGGGGTTGGGTGTGGTGTGCAGGCCTCCTCCCAGCCCTGAGCGTCCCAGAGGAGTGAGAGGGGGCAAGGCCGACACTGACCTTCTGCCTCACCCCACCGCCACCCCAGAAGGCCAGTACTCCAGAGGGTGGGGGTGCTCAGAAAGAGTTGGACCACCTGTCTTTCCTTCCCCAGCCCCACCTGTTTTGAATGTAGAGAGACCAGTTGGTACTTTTCTTTGGCTGTGGGCTGGGGCGAGGACGGTGTTCCTCCCCTGGCACGGCCACTTGTAGTGCCGTGAGCCGTGGGCGCCCTGATGAGCATCACTCCTAGGACGGTGATGGGCGATCGCATTGCCAACTTTCTCCTCCTCTCCTGCCCAGGGGGGCGCTCTGCTGCTGGGAGGTGTTTCTCTTTTGCTCTGTAAGTGGTAGCCTGGCCTCCGAGTCCCAGCACAGGAACGCCTCCTTTGCACAGAATGGGCATCGAGCTTTGTTCAGACGAAATGAATGTATTTGGGAAGGTGGGGCCGAGTCGATTCCAAGCACATGCCTTTTCTGAGTGAGTGTGTGCTGGGGAGAGCTAGAGTGGATGCAGAGCACGGTTTTATTTTTGTACTGATATTGGTAAGAGACTATAGCATCTATTTATTTAGATGATTTATCTGGTAAATGAGGCAAAAAATTATTAAAAATACATTAAAAATGATTTTAAAAAAAACCTCTTGCATTCGAGCCTTCCTTTTGATGGTGTCACAGCTGTGTGGGGAAAGAGCTCCAGCCCCGGGTGGCGGGCTGGGATTTAGGGCCGAGCTCTGCCCGTCTCTGACCATGACCTTGGACAGGTCGTTCCGTTTTCTGAGCCCTCCAGACGTACCGTGAAGATTGATTCAGGTGATGAGTGGAACTGGCAATTGGAGGGTAGACGGACAGGTGCCCACTGTGGGGGTCCCCGCAGGGTATCGTCAGAGGCCGAGCAGAGCTTCTGGTCTCATCTCCGCTTCCTGCCAAGAGATTTGTGTTCTAGAACGTAGGGTGGTCAGCGTCCCAGGTCTCTGCAGTTGCAGGTACTGGAACCCGAGACGGTCATGGCCTAACTCTCATCTACCATTCTGTGCCACCAACCCAGAGGGTGGTGGTCAGAGCAGAAAAGAGTGAGCGACGGGAGAGTCCTCCAAGCACGTCTGCCTGGGAGCGGGCGGGGCTGGCAGCGGGGAGAACAGGTAAGAGGCTGCTGCCACCCCCCGGGTGGGGGATGGTGAAGGCCGCAGCCAGGACGTGTCAGTGAAAGGGGAGAATGGATGGGCCGGAGGTAGACTTAGGAGGGAGGATTGTCAAGACATTTTCGCCATGATTTGGTATGAGGGCGAGGGAGGTGTCACAGTTAGGCCCGCGTTTCCAGTTTAGACAACTGCGTAGTGGTGGTTCTTTATCTGGATGGAGACTAAAGGAGGAGAAGCAGGATTGGAGGTGCCTTGGTCACCCTGAAAAATAGAGCCTAAAACAAGGGTTTTCTAGTCAGGGGGTTCATTTGGGAAGTGACCCAAGGAGCAGGGATGAACGATTAGAATGGGTCAGGGAAGGAAGAAAAGGCACGAGGAGGAGCATCATTGAGGTCACCATTATGGCAACTGGCGTGTTGTTCATTCTACCTGAGATCACCCAAGAAGTATACAAACATCCCCCAGAATTGGCCACTCCCAAAGGATGAGGGATGGGAGCATTACCCATTGAGTGCCATCCATCGTTGTTTGAGGGTTGCCCCCGGGTGTGCTAACCCGATCCCCCAACTCCCAAGCTTTGCATATGCCGGCTCCCACCTGTCCATTACCCCGTCCACTGTATTGGAAGAGCCTGGGGTGGAAAGTGGAGACGTGCAGCCAGGACAATCCCATGTGGAACTGTCTGCCCCATCCACAGCTGCAGTCAGAGCTGAGGCCAAGACAGGAGTGCCCAAGGCGGGCACTAGAGGTGTCTGATACAGCTCACCCCTTGCCCTGCTCCACTTCGTGCATTCTCCGTAATAAATCCACTCTTTCACTGAGTCTTCAAAGAGGGGACCAGTTATAATCTCTGTAAATGAAGACTTGATAACTGATGGTTGGTGGCACACACCACAGTCCTCGGTGCTGCTGCTGGCCCCGAGGCTGTAATTGATACTCGTCGTCTCCCTGCTTCCCGACTTGCCCCGCACTCAGCCAGTGTTCCCGCTGGCTGGGTTACTCGCCCGGTGGGGAGACTCAGCCTCTCGTCCATGGAGAGTCTGAGCCTCGTCAACTAGTCCTTGCCCAGTCAGGCTGAGGTTGCAGCAAGTGCCTGTTTACAGTCACCACTGGGCACCAAGAGATGCCCGGTGGCAGACAAACTCCTCTCTGCCCACAGCACCGACCCCAGCATCTCTGACAAACTCCTCTCTGCCCACAGCGCTGACCCCGGCATCTCTTGTAATCATGGTCAGTTAACCTCATCAATTTAGTAACCACTCTTTTTGGCGAAGTGACCAGCCGGTAGTTGTAGCTCCAGTTTCTGGGGAATTCCTTACACTGTCCCCTGGCAGAAACGTTCCCTCCGCTGGGCAGCAGGACCTCTGGTCTACCAGGGTCTAAGTTGCAGTGGTGAGGAGGGCCTGTGCAGCGTCCCCGCCTTGGCTGTCCCTGGACGCGGCACCACTGGTTCAGTGCATACACTAACCCTGGAGGACCGTGCCCCAGCTCTGCAGGGTGATGATGGTGGCGATGGCATAGATGGTGGTGATGCCGTGGACAGCGAAGGCAAAGCCACGTCCTGAGTGGGTCTGCCATCTGGTAAGCGTGAACTGCTGGCCTCTCCAGCGGGAAGGGAGGCTAATGCAATCAACTTGCCACGAAGTTTCCAGCTGATCTCCTTGAGGGCTGGCCGTATATCGAGGGCTCACTGTCAGTACCTGCCTCTGACAGGTTGGACGTTCATCAGCTGTGGGAACTAGCCTTGGGACCAGCTTTGTGAAAGGAAGCCCATGCTGTTGGGCCCACGTGTAGCCTCCCTTTCATCCACTGGTGGGCTGATTGTGCAGGCACTGTGTGGCAAGGACAGAGGCTGCCTGTCATCCACCGTCAGATGGATGGATGGATCATTCTGTCCTGTTTCTTGAGTCTTATTTACGGTGAGTGCTCTCTAGTGGGCACAAATCTGAGATACAGTCTGCCCTCTTCAAGAGAACATGGTCAGATGTAATAAATCCATCTCCAAATTTCTACCAGCTTGAGCCTTCTGGCTCCTTCGCCAAACCTATGCCAAGTCTGTTTTAGCGTCTATTATGGTCACCTGCAGAAGCACCTGGAGCCCCTCACCCAAAATTTGTTTCAGATGTTGAGATTTATGCCACACACACCAGGAGGGTATGAAAACATTGATTACATACATAACTGAGGTCTCTGGGGCGAGTAGGGTAGCCCTCTCAAGCAGGTCAAAATGGCCCGGGAGAGCCAGGAAAGGAGCTGGTCTGGGTCTTCGTGGGGCTGGAGGGTGGGCCGGGCTGAGCGTTCCTGTGCTGAGCAGAGGCCTGCATGGTGTGAATCTCCTGCTGGTGCCCAGGAAGGCGCATGAGGCTTTCTTATTAGCTTGCTCAGATGTGGGGCGCAAGAGGAAGAAGGAGGGGTGAGGCTTAAAAGCTGTCATCAGTTAAACATCAAACAGGGATTCAGGGCCAGCCCCGGTGGCCTAGTGGTTAAAGTTCAGTGCTCTCTGCTTTGGGGGCCTGGGTTCAGTTCTCGGGCACAGAACCACACCGCTCATCTGTCAGTGGCCATGCCGTGGCAGTGGCTCACATGAAAAAAGAGGAGGTCTGGCAACAGATGTTAGCTCAGGGCAGATCTCCCTCAGCGTTCAGACTCCTCATGAC
This sequence comes from Diceros bicornis minor, assembly GCF_020826845.1. NCBI lineage: Eukaryota > Metazoa > Chordata > Mammalia > Perissodactyla > Rhinocerotidae > Diceros > Diceros bicornis. The sequence goes on from NC_080764.1 coordinate 10,973,294, forward strand.
AGCATCTCCATCCTGTAGCAGCTGTCGTCATGACGACACCCAGGCTCACGGAGCTATCTCTGCAGCGTGTTGGGTCTGGCACCAGTGTCCTTGTCAGTTTGTTAAACCTTGACTTGCAGAGAGCGCTCTCCCGTCAGTACTTCTCCCTGTCCAGTTTATTTTCCCCTCCAAGTCTCAAACCCTCAAACCTAGCCCACGTGTGCGCCCCACGTTCCTGTCGTGTGTGTTAGTGGGTCTCGCTGGCAGGACTCCCTGGGATCTGTGCTGGGATAAGGAGGGGAGGCGAAGGTGACTCTTGAGAAGGAAAAGTGTAATCTTGAGGGGTGTCTGCCTCAGGTGAGGCCTTCACGTGGTCACCGGGTGAGGGGTCTGCTCCTCCCTCATCAGGGTGATGGGCTTCCAAGGCCAGCCTGAGGCATCAGAGGATTCTGGTCCCTTGATCCCAAATGTTCTTATCCCAAGGCTTAAGATTCTGTTCCTTCCCTGTCAGGGCCCTCCACTTAGCACAAGAGGCCTGCTGAGGCTGTGCATTAAGTCTCCTTTGCAGCACCTCTTACAACTAAATACTGGGCCCAATGGTCAGCCGGGTATGCCCCATGGCTGTGGGAGACGGGCTCTTTAAAGCGGTCATATGAAAAAAATATATGATATATATATATGTGAAAAATAACTATATTTTCCAAAACAAAAAAACTCAGAAGAGGCCTTCTGGCTTTCACAGCATGGCCTGAGTGGATAGTGGGCTGACTTGAGGCTGCCGTTTTCTTTCTTCAGGGTTTCACACTGAGCCAACTCCACCATTCGAGGCCCAGAGCTGTCGTGTATCCCGGTGCTGCATCTCCGTAGCCCTTCCCGAGTCAAGGCTGCGCCGAGGCTGCAGCACCTCAGGCACGCTCACCACCCTGGTTTTTCCAGCATCGGGTCCTTGTTGCTGTCTGACTGGTGGGGGATCCAGTTCCACGTCTCACGCTGAAGATCTGCTCTTGTGGTCCATGTGCAGTAACCTGTCTTAGCTTCAGTGTCTGTTATGGGTTGAATTGTGAGCCTCTCCCCCTGCCTCCCTAAATTCATATATTGAAGTCCTAACCTCCACTACTTCCGAATATGACTTTATTTGGAGATAGAGTCTCTACAGAGACAGTCAAGTGAAAATAAGGTCATTAGGATGGGCCCTAATTCACCGTGACTGGTGTCCTCATAAAAGGGGAAAATTTGGGCCCAGAGACAGACACGAAGGGAAGACGAAGTCAGGAGACACGGGGAGAAGGTGGCCGTCTACAAGCCGAGGAGAGAGGGCTGGAACAGATCCTTCCCATTGTCAGTGTTACCCCACATTTGCTGGGATGCGGATGTGGGGTTCAGAGGAGGAGAGAAGGCAGTGGGTGGGTGTGTGAAGGGTGCGCTCTGCTGCCTCTCAGTCCCTGCACTGGGGTGAGTCGGCCCTCATCCGCGGCAGCTCCTCAACAGCTCCCTTTAGGAAGCGGAGGACTTAGCATGCCTTGCCCTCAGCTTTGAGCCTTGACCCTAATTCTGGGTCCCCAAGAAAAGTCGCATGGGCACGCTGGGACAGGTGCACAGCCTCACTCTCAGGCGTGTTACCTGAGCACAGCCTTCTGTGGTGGGCGCTATCACTGCCCCCACTTTTATGGGCAGGGACAAAGAGTTAGAGAGGTTATGGTTAGCTAGTCAACTCCGCACAGCTCAGACGCACTGAAGCAGGAGTTTGAACCTGTGTCTCATTACTAACCTCTCTACAGCGGCTCTCAAATTTCTTTTATGTCAGGACCCATTTACATTCTTAAAAATTATGGAGAATCCCAAAGAGCTTTTGTGTATGTGGGTTGTCTGCCAATATTTACCCTATTAGAAATCAAAGTGGAGAAATTTTTAAAATATTTAAAATTCACTTTTAAAAATAATAAGCCCATTACATGTTAATATAAATAACATTTTATGAAAAATAATTATATTTTCCAAAACAAAAAAATTCGAGAATTGGCTTGTTTTACTTTTTTTTCCCCAAATCTCTTTAATGTCTGGCTTAATAGAAGATAGCTGGATTCTCGTACCTGCCTCTGCATTGTCTGTTGCAATATCCTATGGCATGTAGCCTCTAGAAAATTCTGCTAGACACTCGTGAGAGCATGAGAGTGGGGAAGACAAACAATGTCTTAAGCATTATTACAGAAACCTTTTGACCTCGAAGACCTCAGAAAGGGTCTTGGGGACTCCAGGCTCTGCGGACCACACCGGACAGCTGCTGCTTTTCGCTTTGTGAGCTCTGGTAGACGGCTAGATTGAGACCTGGTTCTGGCTCTTTCCATGAAGGCATGTGGCCCCCTTGTTGGTTTCTCCTAGTTGAGGCCTTAAGAGAGCTCCCTGCAAGTGACTTTTCTTGAGGTCAGCTGTCAACATCCCAGTTTCACTCTTCACTGCCTCCTAGAAGGAAAAGCCGAAGAACACGAAGAACACGAAAGAAAGCAAGAAAGCGAAAGAAGTTTCGGTGAAACTTTGCAGGGAGGGAGGGAGGGGGAAAGAGGCAGTGAGAGAAAAGATAGACAAGAGAGGAAGGGTTTAAGGCAAGTGGACCCCCGTCCTCTCACCCCACCCCCAGTCTGGAGAGGGCAGTGGAGAGGAGAGAAGGGCACAGCGCCTGGGAAGCCATGTGGAGAACCACAAGGCCAGCTACTGCGCAAAGGAGGGGAAAGACGAGCACCTCCCCCGGAGGTGGGGGAAGGGAGGGGGCACTTTGAGGGCAGAGGGAGACAGCCCTTGTCTGGACTATGGGGGAGCAGCCAGCAGCCTTCCTGGCTTTCCAAAGGTTCCCAGTTGTCCTTGAAAATCTGAGGGGAAAGGGGAGGAAACAGCCGGGTCCCAGGACTGGGAGCTGCAAGCCCCACATGCCCCGGGTCAGGCCTCCCCGTCCGTCCCTTCGCACAGCACGACAGGGCCTTTGGTCTTCTTCTGGACCCCACCTTTGAGATGGAGTCAGATGGAGTCTGTGCCTGGTGTGACCCTAAACACCTTTACACCCTGGTCCTCTTTCCTGGAAGTCTGATTTCTCCCGCCCTCGTCCTGTGGCTTCCGGTGGTTTCTTCAGCCTCTCTCCCCACTGAGTGCATTCCGACTTTGGGAGGGCGTGGCAGGATGTGGGCCCCTGCCCACCGCAGACAGGAAGGAGTTTTGCCAAGGAAGCTGTGTGGCTAGGGGAGTCTCGGGGCAGCAGAGGAGGACCGGGCAGGGTGCTGGTTGAATAAGCCAGCGTAGTGGTCAGGCTGGCCCAGGAGCTGTCCACCTGCCAGCCCTCAGTTACCCGAGTACGATATGCTTTGTCCTCGAGAAGGAGTGCACGTTTTTCGTCTGCTATTCGTTCACTTTTCCCTGCATTCTTTCATCTCTCCAGCCACTCAGCTAACGCCGCCTGCACCTCTGGGTTCAAAATGGCAAGCCGAGCGCGAGCGATCATCCCTCCTCCCTGCTAAAATCCCAGTAAAATGACCATCAAGCAACCAATCAATAAAATGAAAGCTAAAACAAGAGAAAGATGGATAGCAGGACTGGAGAACAGCAACAGGGACCATCAACAAAAGATTGAGCAATTTCTGGAAGGTATAAAAGTGGCTGAGGTCAGAGTAGCAGAGGGACCAATCAGAGCTGAATGGGCAGCAGCTAGAGGGCATGTCCAGGGGTAAAGGACGGGAGGGTGGGCCTCCCGAGCTACAAAGAGTCTAGTTTTTCAAACAGACCTGGCGAACACCTCCACTCTGGACTTTATGACGTGTTCTAGGGCCTCGTGGCATGTGAACAGAGTGGTCACCTGGGCCAGTAGCTCCCCAGGAATTACTGGCAGGTGGGCTCCTACAGGGGGTCTTTCCCAATAGGCTTCTGACGTGGACATCAGGGTCAGGGGACACAACAGCGAAGAGGGAATAAAGTGGTTCCAACAGCTGCAAACTCCCTAGTGTCTTGTACCCACTTCTTGTTGAAGGAGCCTTTGGTGGGCTGGCTCTCCCAGTGTCTCGCTGAGGCTGACACTGTTAGTTGCTGTATTCATGTCCTAGGGCTGCATAACAAAGGACCACAGACTGGGTGGCTTAAACAAGAGAAATTTATGTCCTCACCGTTCTGGATGCTAGAAGTCCAAGATCAGGTGCCGGCAGCGTGGTTTCTCCTGAGGCCTCTCTCCTTCACTTGTAGACGGCCGTCTTCTCCCTGTGTCCTCTCATGGTCTTCCTTCTGTGTGTGTCTGTGTCCTGATCTCCTCTTCTTTATAAGGACACCAGTCATACTGGACTAGGGCCCATCTATAGGCCCTCATTGAGCTTAATCACCTCTTTAAAGGCCCCCTCTCCAAATGCAGTCACGTTCTGAGGTCTTGGGGATTAGGACTCCGACATGAATTTTGTGGGGGGACACAATTCAGCCCATAACAGTTGCCTATCAACGCCCAACTCATCATCCTGCTAATAGAACCTTCCTTTCTTTGGGAGGGGAGGAAGTGGCAATTATCCAACGGAACGCTCACTTTCCCAGCCCCCTCCCCAGGCCCCTCCCCAGCCCCCCACAGCTAGGTGTGCTACTTGACCAACGACAGGTAAGTGAGTGATTTGTAGCGTGCCCCTGAACTGGGGCTTCGCTGATGTTCCCTCTGACTAGATTCAGGTCATGTATCTTCGGCAGGAGCTTCAGCAAAGTGATGCGGTGTTGCTCTCACTGTACCCCATCAGGTGGCATGTGATTCTGGTTTGTCCCGTTGCTTGTGTCCACTTTGATCATTTGATTAAGGGGGTGTCTGCCAGGCTTCTCCACTGTGAAGTTACTCTTCTTCCTGTTGAAATTAATAACTATTTTCTGGAGGAGGTAATTTGAAACTGTGTAAATATCCTGTTCTTCATCACAGTTTCAATGTAGTTATTTATTTATATTAGTATGGATTCATGGTTTCCTATTTTGTTCAATGGTCTATAATCCATTATTATCATTATTTACTTGAATGCTCAAAATTTCTGAGATTTGGCCAGTGGGAGCCCTTTTCAGCTATTTTAGCTACTGTAGTTTTAGGGTATATTTAATATTTAATATTTTAAAAGTTTTTTAATAGTTGGTAGGGCAACTCCCCCTTCCCCAACTTTGTTATTCTTTTTCAGAATTTTCTTAGCTATTCTCGCAGATTTTTTCTTTCCTTATTGAGTTGAGAATTGATTTGTCAAATTATGTAAAAAATTCAAGTGAAATTTTGGTTAACAGTGATTTGAATTTATAGAAGAAAAAGGAAGAAAAGTAAACTATTTTCTCTAGGAATATGAAATGTTTCTTCACTTTATTTACTTCTTTTTAAGTCCTTTATTAAAGTTTTTAAATTGTATTCATAAAGTGTGCATATTTCTTCTTAGGACTGTTCCTAGGCATTTCGTATTTTTTGTTATGGTTGTGAATAGCATCCCCCCCAACACACACAAATATTTTTAAATTGGTTATCACTAGTTTATAGGACCACTACTTATATATACATTGTACCAGTTTCTCAGGACGCCGTAACAGAGTACCACAGACTGGGTGGCTTTAGGCAATAGGAATTGATCCTCTCACAGTTCTGGAGGATGGAAGTCTGAAATCAGGGTGTCGGTAGGCTGTGCTCTCTCTGAAGGCTGTAGGGCAAGATCTTGTCTGCGTCCTCTGCAGGTGGGGCCTTTCTCCTTCTGGTGTGGCTGGCAATCCTCGGCTTGCAGACGCATCACTCCAATCTCTCCCTGTCTTCACACGGCCTCCCTGCGAGTCTGGGTCTGTGTCTCTCCTCTTCTTATAAGGACACCAGTCGTATCGGATTAAGGGCCCGCCCCGCTTCAGTATGACCTCATCTTAAATAATTGCATCTGCAATGACCCTATCTCCAAATAAGGTCACATTCTGAGGTTCTGGGAAGGACAGGAATTTTGGGGGGATACTATCCAACCCAGTGCATACATATTTCACATTTGTTATTAAAAACTTTCTCACATATATGGCAGAGACTAGTAATGGTCCCACTCTATTTATTCTTTTTTTTTTTTTTCAGAGTGTATAACCCCTGATTTTTAGCAAGTTATGTGGCCATCCAAAATAAAGGCCACATTTCCCAGACTCCTTTGCTGCTTGTTGTGGCCGAGTGACTAAGTCCTGGTCAGTGGGATGTGAAAATAAACGCGGTATGGCGGCTTCTGGGACGCTTCTCTAGGAAGCAGCTGGCGTGGTCCTTTGCCCTTTTCATGTCCTCTTCCCGTGTCTGGCTGGTGGAACACAGACGTTACAACTGGCTACATGTTGAGCCACAAGGACAAAGGCCCCACACATCCCGAGGATGGCGAAGCAGAAAGCTGGAAACGGCCTGGGTCCAGAATGACTGTGGAGTCACTGTCCCAGCTCTGCAGCTTTTATCTGGACTTTTCTGTTGGAGATAAGGGTCCATCTGGGGCTGCCATGCTGCAGGCGCCCGGGGGACTGTTTACACGGTGGAGGACCTGAAGGAAGACCTTGGGGTTGTGAGGTGAACAAAATGCATGGCCATCCTCCGAGGCCCCGCTTCTGTCTAGTTTAAGCCCCCGGGTTTGGAGTTTCCATTACTTTCAGGCAATAATAGATTCTTGATAGTTTCCTTAATATCCAAGAGGTTTTTGTGCGTGGAGGGGAATACTCAATAGTATTGGTACTTTGTTTATTGCACAATTTATGGAAGTAATATAACTCAGAAAATCAATTTTCCTTGAGTATTTAAACATTATTATTAGTTTGATTAACTACAGTCTCTTAAACTTAAACGGCAATTCAAATCTAGTATGACTGATTTCTTCGAACCCTCCAGACATCTTCAATAACAGGCCAAACATACACAAATAAAATATCTCAGACGGGTCGAGATTGCGGGATCTGAGCACTGTGAAGATTGCTTCTTGACTGAGACGCACAGACTACGCAGATTTAACCTGAAATCTTTGATCATTAGGCTGAGCCTCTTTTTGAATAATAATAAATGTTTATTTGTGGCATCAGGGACTAAGTTTCTCTTTGCCATAGAGATTTTAATTTTTACAACTTGGTATCTTTCCCAGAATTTATGCATTTTCTAAGTTTGCATAGCAAGTCAGGGTCGTTTGAGATTTCATATGGATTTTAGGATGGTTTTTCCTATTTCTGCAAAAAATGAGATGGAGATATTGATAGGGATTGTGTTGAATCTGTAGATCACTTTGGGTAATATGGATATTTTAACAATATTAAGTTTTCCCATCCATGAGCATGAGCGGCCTCTCCATATTTGTGTCTTTAATTTCCTTGCAGCAATTTTTTTTTTTTTTGGTGAGGAAGATTGGCCCTGAGCTAACATTTGTTGCCAATCTTCCTCTTTTTGCTTAAGGAAGATTGGCCCTGAGCTAACATCTGTGCCCATCTTCCTCTATTTTGTATATGGGACGCCACCACAGCATGGCTTGGTGAGCAGTGTGTAGGTCTGATCCTGGGATCTGAACCCGCGAACCCCAGGCTGCTGAAGTGGAGTGTGCGAACTTAACCACTATGCCACTGGGCCGGCCCCTCAGCAGTGTTTTGTAGTTGTCCATGTATAGGTATTTTATTCTATAATTAATGGGATTGTTAATTTCCTTCTCTGAATGTTCGTTGTTAGTGTATAGAAACACAACTGATTTTTATTTGTTCATTGGATTTAATAATTTTCATTACTATTTCAAGTGTTTTGCCCTTTTCCATTTTTAGATGATTATTGTTAATAAAGAAAAAGAGGTTTTATATCTTCATTTTGTATTCAGTCCTCTTATTTACTGAGTCCTTTCTTTTTTTTATCCCCAAATTCAAGTCTCTTGGGTTTGGAAGGTATATCATCATCAACAACAACAACAGAAGAAAGTTTATATCTTCTTTTCCAATGTTTACACTAATTATGGAATTTCTCTGTCTTATTCCATTCCTTGGACCTCCAGGACCATGTCGAACCAGTGGGGACAGACACCGTCCCTGTCATTTTCCCGATTTAATTGAAATGGTTTTAATGTATTGCCATTTATAATAATATTTATTGCTGTCTTGTTCAGAAAAGTCTTTTCTCATACTTTAGTATTTTTTGTTTCTATTTTACGTAGTATTTGAATGATGGCTTCAGGTGTGGTTGGTGTGGATGGAGCAAAGTGCCTCCAGCAATGCTGTCGTCGCTAGACCGGCTTTGAGCGTGGCTTGGGGGCTCCTTCCTGGCCTGGCAGCCTCCAAATATAGTCCTCCATCTTTCCTAGACATTCAGTGAGCCACCCGACAGCTTTTTAATAAGTCGTTTTTTTATGTTTTAATTAGCTAGAGTTGGTACTTTTTGCTTCAACCAAGAACACTGAACAACACAGTTCCAAGTGTTTTTTATTTTTTCCAATCAATTCTGTGGGGCAACTCTGTGCAACAAAGTTTTACCTTATTTATTTAGACACATATTAGACACAAAAAAGGAACAGAGACTACATGACCACAAAATGATCCAACTATTCTAGACTATTCTAGAATACACAGGGAATTCTCAAATTCTTTTCTTCGTTCTGCAGAGTAAAACTCCTTTATGCTCATTTTTATGAAAGACCTGATTTACCCTTTAAAAAGTAACCCAAGTTTTACAGACTTAAAAATTATCTTTATTTTTTCAATTATAAAAATGTAAACAGTATTTCCCCCTTATCCACGGTATCGTTATCCACGGTTTCAGTTACCCGCGGCCAACGGGCCCAATTGTCAAATTTCTGAAGTTATTCTCTAAACCATTAAGATTTGAGGGCTGTTGAGAGAGAAAGAGAGACGTTAGGAAGCCTGGATTGGTTGATTGGCAGGAAACCTCGTGGGAGGCAGGGAAGGGGAGGTGACGCTGAAAGCCTGGGACGAGAAAAGAACCCCGTCAAGGAGGGCCAGCGAGGCCTTGAGAGAAACAAAAAGCTGACAAGAGCCTCAGAAAACGGCGAGAAGGAAACAACTGGATGCCCCCGGCAGGAGAGCAAAAAAGGGTGTGGTGGGAAAAGAAAAAGGAGGGAGGGGCGGCAGAGAGAGAGCAGGGAGAGGAGTGACCTAGAAGGGGCCAGAAGCTGGGAAGGCGGGGTGCAGGAGAGGGAGGCCCGGGGCCTGCAGCCGGGACAGCTTCTCACCCTCAGGATCTTCTGGAGCCGTCGGTCTATGCTTTCGCTGTACTCCCTCAGCTTATCCCAGCCCTCGAAAGGCTCTCCCCTGTGGTCCACAAAGTTTTCCCAGCAGTCAGCAAACTCTGAGATGAAAGAGGGGGAGCGAGTCGGCCCCAGGGGCAGGGGAGCAGCAAGCCTGCACCCCCACCCCTCAGGGTTGGGGTGTCCTCCTTCCTTTCCCCTCCCCTCGTGGGCTTTAGTCTCTCTCTGGGATTTTCCCTTCCAGGTGGTATCGCATTTTGGGCTTCAGCTGGGCCGCCACCCTTCCTGTCCAGCCACCCCCACCCCCGCCAGGGCTCCCCCAGTGGCTTTCCCCTCTTGGCACTGTAAACCCTGCCATCCACTGACAGCTCTCCCTCCCTTCTTACCTGGGTAACGCATGACAGCCAGGGGGACTGATGTCTGCAGCTGTTGCAGCCCCTGAATAGACCACCTGCGCCAGTGGAAGTACAGGCGGGAGGCGAAGATCTGCAGGCTCAGTCTGGGGTAATCTCTGGTGAACGCAACCAGCTCTAGGGCACAGGTCGGGCAGGGGCTCCACGTGATATAGCAGGTGATTTCGTAGCTCTGGACTCTGTCCAGTCCCAGTGACTTGATCTTGTCAATAAAGCGAATTTCTGCGTGGCGCTTCTTCTGGGGAGGGTCCCAGTCAGAGAGAAAGAAGGTTAGAAGACAGAGACCAGAGGTCACGTACCAAAGGCAGAGTTGGGGATGAGGGGCTCTGCTGTGAGCTTTGAGTATGTGAACTTGTCTAGGACAGAGAAAGAACCTCCTTCCTTCCTTCATCATTCATTCCTTCACTCCCTCACGCATCCATTAATTCAACACCCCCAAAGCACCTGCAGTTTGATCCGAATCAGACCAGAGTCCCAGTGCCCAGAGGAGGCGGGTTGGCAGACAGACACCCCCACGGCACAGTCCCGAATGCTCTGCAGACCTCGCCTTTGGACACTTGCCCAGGAGGTTGTCTGGAGATGTTTGGACCTGGGGGTGCCCGAGGAGCAGGTCAGAGTGGGAGGGAGGAGGGACGGGGCAGGTTGGGAGACAGGCGAGAAGCAGAAATGTGAGGGAGGTCTGTAGCTGGAGTTAATCCTCAGTCCTGGAAGTGCACTTGGCTTCCCCAAAGCAGCCACTGAGCTGAGGTCTGGAGGACAGTCACCACCACCTTCTCAAGCAGGGGCAGGAGCACTCTGCTGGAGGGGCTGCCTCTGCGGAGGCCGGGGATGGGAAGCCGGGCTCACTCAGCCCCTGGTAAGCCTCAGCCTTTTCCCTGCACGTTGGACAGGGTTAGCCCCCGCCTGCCCTGTGCCCAAACATCCCACTTGGCACCTTGTTTTGAAAGTAGTCTTTGTCAATTATGGAGCCATCGAGCTCCTTCAGCTGGTAGCACAAGTAGGTCTTTCTCCGGCGGTAGGGCTTTGTGACCCGCGGCTGGTTGCCAAACTGCTGTTTGAATACGTCCTCTTTTAGCCCATTCTTTGTGTTTCTGTGCAATAGGAAGGAGAAAAACGGAGATGCAGAGAGCGTCTTCCGGCATCCCCCAGGCCGCGTGGCCTTCTGAACCCAACTCCTCGGGTTCCCTTGGGCCCCTGAGGGGCGGTAAAGGAGGATCTGCTCCTTTGTTGGCCAGGAGGACTGGGGAGGTAGAAGGAGGAGGGTGGGATCCCCACCTAGCCTGCTGCCTCCCACCTCCAGCCTGGCAAACTGCCCCCCCCCACTAGAAGCCATTGCAGGCAGGACGCCTGGGCTGGACGAGCGGGCCAGAGAACTGGACACCACGGTCCTTCCTTGGCTCACGCGCCGTTGTCCAGACCCCTCGGTTCAGGTCCCACAGGCAGGTCAACCCGTGTCCGATGTCAGAACCCTTCTCTTCGGGGAGTGAGAGGATGGAAGCTGGTGCTTCCTCTAACTCTGTCCTCTGCTCAGGAGTGTGTATCACAATTTTGTCTGTACAAAGAGCACAGAGGCAGGTGAACAGGAAAAACTGTTGTCACCAAGGAAGGGTTGTGACAGAGACTGGGGGCTGAAAGACTCACATGGCTTTTTGTCCCCGTGTTATATTCCACAGAGTATTCATTTTGTGTTTCACTTTTTTTCATGTAATATTATGTTGCAAAGTGACCTGGCCCACGTGGGCATGCAGAACCACTGGCCTCATTTTGATAAATGCTGTTGGCTCTGCACGGGAAGAAGTAGGGGGGCAGAGCTAGGAGCCTTCCTGCCACGTCCCAGAAAAGTGCGTGAGGGCCCGCTCTGGCCAGAGCCCTGCCGCGCGCGGACATTCATGGCCAAGTGGACGCCAAACAGTCTGAACAAGCTGGACGGAGCCCCAGCCCGCTGTCCCTCTGGACACTTCACCCCGCCTAATGTGGCCTGGCTGACCATCGGGTCAGGCTCAGGTGACACAGACCCTTGGAACTTGCATCTGGACACAGCAGTCAAGTCGAGGGTGCCGCCCCTCAGGGCGCAGACCAAGGGGCACAATTGATTTCCATACCCTCTTCCTGCAAGGCCAGAAATGCCTCCCCACGATTTCCAGCCAACTCATCGAAACAGTGCCGGTTTTGTCATTGAAAACCCATTTCTGACATCTGTTATGATAACTAACAAAGCTACTAATTTCATCAGTGGAAACCATTCTCTGACATCCCTTGTGCTAATTAGTACAGTTTCAGGTGGATTTGGAATTTCAGGGCAATTGCTGAAGAGACCATGTCTGGACTGTGGCCTTTGATTACCAGCCTATGACCTTGCTTGAAGTTTGCACTCCCAATTAGGGCAACTGGCCACCCTCAGGGTGAGGATTAGAATGAAAAAACACCATTCATAGCACCCAAGGACCACGGACTGCCCTGCTTGCCTGGAATCTTCCTGATTTTAGCACTGAAGTTCTCATATTCTGGGAAATTCCCAAGTCCCAGGCAAACCTAGACAATCAAGGCTGAAATAGTTCAAATTTTAGACATATGCACTATCTTAATAGCACAAAATCGAACCTTGATCTTGAATAGCTAAAATTGTAGGTATGATAGAAACAACTTGTAAGAAGTATTTAAAGACCAATTTAATTTTTCACACTTGGTAGTGTCTTCATGGGAAACAATTTGTCTTCTTGTCTTGGAGCTCTTTCCCTCCACAGAGCAGAAATGAAAACATTCGTTGCAAAATTGTGCAAGTCTTTAAAATAAAATTTATAAATAGGCTTTTATAGCTGACTCCAACAATTGTTTCAATCATCCTCGAACCTAAAGTCTACAATCGAGTGTAACAACGAGCTTTAGGAAGAGCCGTGCCAATGGGACTTGGGCAGGGACGCAGAGACAGGCTGAAGGGGGGGCACCTGCAGAGGCAGGGCTGGGGGCCTGAGGCCCTACAGAGAAGGAGCCAGAGAGGAAGAGAACCGAGGGCCCGGAGCTCGGAGGAGGCAGGAGGCAGAAAGGAGAGTGGGCAGCGGTGCCCGGTCCCTGCAGCCCGGCCGCAGCCTCCTTGGCAGGCTTGTCCCAGCCTGCCCTGGACACAGGGTGCTCCAGCTCCACCTTGCTCTCCCCAGGCTGCCCCTGGCCTTGAGAAAGCCCCTGATCTCTGAGTGTCCTCCTACAGCTGAGTCGTGGACCCACACCCTTACTGCCATGGTAACGGGGTGGGGGTTGGGGCTGTGGGGGGTTGGGAGTTCCGGGGCCAGGGGTGGGGGCCCTAGGGTGCCTTTGCGTTTCTGGCTCAGACCCACCTTCTTTCCTCCTCCTGGGCTGTTGACTTACCCGATCCTGGGATTCTGGGTGTAGTTAACGCCTTGGAGGGCTTGTCCCTGCCCTGCCCCTTGTCTTGGGGGCTGAGGGTCCATTTCCTCTCACAGGCCTTTGCTTTAGGAAAGCCCCTTATCTGAGAGGGACCTCCCAGGACTCTCAGCTGAGGCCCCACCTCCTTCCTGCTTTGGCACCAGGGGCGGGAGGGCCCTCAGGTGGTTAGACTTCCTCAGGCTCAGACCCACCTTCTCTTGGGCACCCCCCACCCCCGGCAGAGCTCGCCCGCTGATGGAGACAGGCCTGTCTGTGCAGCAGGACCCAGCGTTGTTGCAAAGGGAAAGAGAAAGTAATGATGCCAGAGAGACGGGGGCGGGACAGACCCTGTCTGAAGAGAGCAGGACAGAGGCCCTGCTCCTCTGGGGAGGGGCAGGCTGGAGCCCTCTCCACACCACCCCTGCTTTGCACTTAGTCATCATTAGTATCCTGAGCCAGAGACGCAAAGAGCCAGAGACTATGGCAGATGAGAAGAGTGGGGCGGGGGTCAAGGCTCTGGGTATGTATCTCCAGCCCCAGAGAAGGCAGGCATATGGAACAGATCCTGTACTCCATCCTCTACCCCAATCCACCAACAGCATCGAGAGGGAGGATCATTATCCTGACATATCCAGCACAGAGAGGCTGAGATACTCTCTCGAGGTCACACAGCAAAATGGCAGAGCTGGAATGCTGTCCGGGTGGCCTGGCCTGGCTCCCTCCCCCGGTCTTGCTCCTTCTGTTTCCTCATTGTTCCATGAGAAGGAACGATGGCACAAGGGGAGGGGCCTTGCTGACCTCACGGGGCCCCCCAGGTCAGTGTGCATCCGGAAAGGCATCTATGTCACATGTCCACCAAGTCCTCCAGATGAAAAATAAAGAGCATCTTGCAAAAGTTGAATCTTAGGGAGGAGGTCTTAGAGCACTCGCCTGTCACCCGGAGACTAGATTGCACACAAGCCTGTGTCCCAGAGGAACCTTTCCCAGCTTGTCACCTCTCTGTTCCCTGACCCTACACACACCCCGTTCTGCCCCACAGGCCCTGGTTTGGCCCCAGGGGTAACAAGAGCGTGGGCAAGAGGTTAGGTTAGGTTAGGTTAGGGGGTGGCGTCCCCCCCACCCCCATGTGTCCTAATGTCCAGGGGCCACAGCCAATGGAAGATTCTAGAATGAGCTGGGCCCTTCCAGGAAGAGTCTGCACACTGAGGTGGGTCAGGCTCCGAGAGCTAAGACACCCCCAGCCTGAGAAGCAGGAAGGATGCACAGGAAGGCTGACCCTTTGCCGGCCTTTCCCTAGTGACAGCACTGCTGCTCTAGCCTGGAGAATTCTTGCGAGCCATCTGAGATGGGGAAGAATGGAGATGTGCCGGGACTGGGACAGTGACTATCTTGGAGGAGACGTCCTGGAGGTCCCCGTGGATCTCTAAGACTGGCCTTCTGCTTTGTTCTTTCTTTTCAGTTGGTGGAGACATTCTGAGCTGGCCACTTTGGCCCGTTTTGATGACAGAGACGGTCAAGAGGTGTGTCATCCCCATCCGTGACTCCCTCCTTGGAGGAAACGTGGAAATGCAGAGCATCGAGATGGGTGAGCTGAGGCAGCCAGAGCGCCCCTGGATCTGCCCTGGACCCGCAGGCAGCCATGCGGACTGGGAGGGGGTGTGAAGGGACGGGTGTCTGCTGTCACTGACAATTCACACTGCGACGGCCAATCGGAGGGAGAAACAGCTGGTCTGCATGGGACCCAAGACATTCTCCACCACGATTTTATGGATGGATATCAAACCGAACCTCTTCCCTCTTCCTTTTCCTTCCTCTGCCTCTGCGTGCCTGCCCAGAACCACACTGTGTCAGGGTCTCTCGCTCCCCTTTCGCTGTGCCACGGTCCAGGCCACCCCATCTGGAGCCTCTGCTGAGCTCCTCCCCAGTGCCTTTGCGTGGCAGCTGGCTCTGTGCTCAAGAAACCAGGTGTTCACTCCTGATTTCCCCTGAGGGCCTGAGCTGCTGGGTCTCTGACCTGATTATCAGCTGCCGTCCATTTTCTCGTCTGCTTCTTGGAAAAGCTCTGATAATCTCAATCCTCACATACCCCACCCTACTTTTTTTCTAAACACTTATTTAAAGGGGAAACTTAACTGTTCCTTTTTTTTTCTCGCTCACTCTCCATCACCATCCCTAGGCCGCATCCCCTCCAGAGCTTCTCCTCTGGCAGCAATCTGGGAGTCGGTCAAGGGATGAGCGGGGATGGGGGCGGGGGTGATGACGAAGTGAGAGGCAAGACGGGGGTTCCAGGGGCAGCAGGGTCTGGGGTGGAAGCAGGTGACTGTGACGAGAAAAGCAGCTTGGTTTTTCTGAGTTGCTGCGTAGGCATTTGCAGTATAACAAGCCTGCTGGCATTTCTAAGGACTGGATGTTTAGATAAGGACTTGAGTTTAAGATGCCCGCCATAAGTTCCTGCTTTGCTTTTGCTTTTCCCGGGGAAACTTCTAAAATAGCCACTTAGATTGAAGCCCGCGAAAAGTTAGTGACCTCTGCTCACTCGTGACCTGGAATGGAGGAGTGCCCTTCCTCCGGCTCATTGCACCCCCTCGCGTCCGGGATCTGTGAGTAATAATACATCTCGTGACTCTACTTCCCTTGTGTGAGTGCATTGAAACAGCGCCTTCCACCAAAACCCCTATGGGGTTCCCGTCCACAAAGTGGGAGCTTGCCTGCTGCGGGAGCTACCTGTTGGCCACGTGGGGGTGGCTTGTGCCCCCTCCTCATCGAATCCTAAATTACATACAGGCAGACCTGGCTTTACTGCGCTCCGCAGACACTGTATTCTTTACAGATTGAAGGTTTGCGGCAACCCTGCATCGAGCAACTCAATCTGCACCATTTTTCCAACAGCATTTGTTCACTTCGTGTCTCTGTGTCACATTGTGGTAATTCTTGCAATGTTTCAAGCTTTTTCATTATTATTCTATTTGTTATGGTGATCTGTGGTCAGTGGTCTTGGATGTTACCATTGTAATTGTTTTGGGGGTGCCACGAACCGCGCCCATCTAAGACGGCAATCTTAATCGGTAAATGTTGTCTGTGTTCCCACAGCTCCACTGACCGACTGTTCCCCCGTCTCTCTCCCTCTCCTCAGGCCTCCCTCTTCCCTGAGACACAACAATATTGAAATTAGGCCAATTAATAACCCTACAATGGCCTCTAAGTGTTTAAGTAAAAACAAGGTTCTGATGTCTCTCACTTTAAATCAAAAGCTAGAAGTGATGAAGGCACTAGACAGCTGAGATAGCCAAAAGCTAGGCCTCTTGCGCCAAACAGTTAGCCAAGTTGTGAGTGCAAAGAAGTTCTTGAAGGAAATTAAAAGTTCTACTCCAGTGAACACGTTAATGATAAGAAAGAGAAACAGCTTTATTGCTGATATGAAGAAAGTCGTAGTGGTCTGGATAGAAGATCAAAGCAGCCACAACATTCCCTTAAGCCAAAGTCTAATCCAGAGCAAGGCCCTGACTCTCTTCAATTCTGTGAAGGCTGAGAGAGGTGAGGAAGCTGCAGAAGAAAAGTCTGGGGTCAGCAGAGGTTGGTTCACGAGGTTTAAGGAAAGACGCCGTCTCCATAACATAAAAGTGCTGGGTGAAGCAGCAAGTGCTGATGTAGAGGCTGTAGCAAGTTCTGCAGAAGATCTAGCCGGGATAATTAGTGAAGGTGGCTACACTAGACAACAGACTTTCAGTGTAGATGAAACAGCCTTCTATTGGAAGGAGATACCATCTAGGACTTTCATAGCTGGAGAGGAGAAGTCAATGCCTGGCTTCAAAGCTTCAAAGGACAGGCTGACTGTCTTGCTAAGGAGTAATGCAGCTGGTGACTTTAAGTAGAAGCCAGAGCTCACTTACCATTCCGAAAATTCTAGAACCCTTGAGAATTATACTAAATCTACTCATCCTGTGCTGTACAAATGGAACAACTAAGCCTGGATGCCAGCACTTCTGTTTACAACATGGTTTACGAAATTTTTTAAGCCCACTGTTGAGACCTAGGCTCAGAAGAAAAGATTCCTTTCAAAATACGACTGCTCATTGAGAATGCACCAGGTCACCTAAGAGCTCTGATGGAGATGGACAATGAGGTTAATGTCGTTTTCATGCCTGCTAACACAACATCCATCCTGTAGCTGGTGGATTAAGGAGTAATTTCGACTTTCAGGTGTTATTATTCAAGAAATACATTTCAGAAGGCTATAGCTGCCATAAAGGGTGATACCCCTGAGAGATTTGGGAAAAGCAAACTAAAATCCTCTGGAAAGGATTTACCATTCTAGGTCCCATTCAGAACATTCATGATTCATGGGAAGAGATCCAAATATCAACATTAACAGGAGTTTGTGTGACTGAACCAATGTGAGTTCACTTCTTGGTGAGTTGAAATCAGAGCCTTCACCAGAAATAGTTGTCTCACAGAGTAAACCTTATTTGCAACAAATAAGGAGACCACAGAGAACCATTTCCAAAGCTGTGGCTCCCCAAGTAAGGGAACGTGGATGCTTTTTATTTGAGGAGGGAATGAATAATCAAACGGGAAGTTTCATCCTTCATGCAGAGGTAGGTATAAGCTCACCCCATCTCCTTAGGTGTCTGTGCTTCCTCTGTGCCTAAAAGTGTGCTGTTGCTCCCCGCCGGCTGGGAGTTTTACCGTGTTAATGAAGCAAAGGTTGCTCTAGGGTGCTTCTTGGTTATTCTGCACACGCTTCAGTCATGCAGCGTGGTCTGGACCAGTTCAAGGCAGTGGGTGTCTGTATCTCCTTCCTGGAACATAGCTGAGACAAACAACGTCAAGGACCTTAGAGACAGGGACGCCTGCACTCCTCAGCAAGACAGGAGACATAGGCCAGAGTCCACGGCCTGTGACATTTGGAAGACGTTGATTCCAACCCGCGTGGGTGACTGTGGGGACTCCAAGACTTCAGTGGAGGAAGTAACTGCAGATGTGGTGGTAATGGCAAGAGAACTAGAATTGCAAGTGGAGCCTGAAGATGTGACCGAATGGCTGCAATCTCATGATAAAACTTTCATGGATGAGGAGTTGCTTCTCGTGGATGAGCAAGGAAAGTGGATTTATGAGATGGAATCTACTCCTGGTGAAGACGCCGTGAAGCTTGTTGCAGTGACAATACAGGATTTAGAATATTTCTGGAACTCTGTTGGCAAAGCAGCGGCAGACTTTGAGAGGATTGACTCCGATTCTGGAAGCTGTTCCACTGTGGGTAAAATGCTATCAAACAGCACCACGTGCTACAGGGAAATCGTTTGTGAAAGGAAGAGTCAACGGATGCGGCCAACTTCATTGTCGTCTTATTTAAGAAATCGCCACAGCCACCCAGCCTTCAGCACCCACCACCCTGTCAGTCAGCACCCGTCAAGTCGCAGCGAGACCTTCCACCAGCAGAAAGATTACCACTTGCTGAAGGCTCAGAGGGTGGTTGGCATTTTTTTAGCAATAAAGTATTTTAAAATTGAGGCATATACATTGGGTTTCATTAGACATAATGCTATTGCACACTTAATAGACTATAGTATCTTGTAAATAGACCCCCGTTTTGTTTTGTTTGTTTTTTTTTTTTTGCAGAGCAAGATTCACACTGAGATAACATCTGTTGCCAATGCTCCTCTATTTTTCTGTATATGAGTCACTGCCACAGGACAGCTGGTGAGTGGAGTATGTCTGTGCCTGGGATCTGAACCCGTGAACCCAGGCCGCCAAAGCAGACTGTGCAGAACTTGAACCACTCGGCCTAGGGGCTGGGCCCTAACTACGACTTTCACATGCACTGGGAAACCAAAACTTCATGTGACTCGCTTTATTGTGATATTGGCTTTATTGTGGTGGTCTGGAACAGAACCCGCAGTATCTCCGAGTTGTGCCTGTGTCCTTAATTCAGTACGTCAGCTCCAGCCTCTCAACGCATGACAGGACAGAGGGAGGCGGCTGAGGAGGCTCTCATCAGAGAATGTCCTCAAGCGTTGTGACCAGGATCCAATAATTTTTATTAATACCTTTCCAAGGAATGAAGCGCATTCCGTCGTGGCGTACAAAGTTGTTCCAACAATATAAAAAATCTGGGATAAAGAGGGGAGAGGGCACTCAGGTCTGGGTCTCAGGAGACCTTTCTCTCCTGACCCTCCCCCCCATAGTCTTGTCTCCCTGTCAGGTGCCGTCAGTCCTGCCTCAGTTTACCAGGCTGTCCTCCCACATACTCACCCTGGGAGCACTCTAGGTCCCCCCACCGGACCCTAGTCCCGCCCACAGCCCTGCCCCCAGCTCCCTCTGCTCTCACCACTGAAGTACATGATGGCAACCTGGACCCCTGTGCGCTTCAGGGTGCGAAGTCCCTCCTGGATTTCTGGATCCTGGAAATGGTAGAGGCGGGCTGCGAAGATGCTCAGGTTCACGTTGCTGTGCCTCTTCAGGAACTCAGCCACCTGCTGTGCACAGTGGGAGCAGGGGCTCCAGGACATGAACCAGGTGACATGGTAGCGCTCGTCAGGAGACAGCCAGCCGTAGAACCAAGAGAGGAAGCAGAGTTCTACGTGGCAGCTAGAGAGCTGGGAGAGATGGAGAAGGATGGGGACCCTCTTGGCTGACAGAGCAGGCAGGGTGGCAGGGGTGGGTGGAGCGGGGAGCAGGGGCATGTTGTTCATTGATTTATCCCTTCTTTCCATCTCTCCCCTCCCTTCTTTTGTTGTGTAGTCATCCCTTCCCACATTCAGTGACTCCTCCATTAGTTCCAACATCCATTCTCCCATTCATTCATTCTACATTCTGAGTGCCTGCTCCGGGCCAGGCCTTCTGGGGTCCAGGCTTATCCCCTGGGTGGTGTCTGCGGGAGAGTGCCACAGAGCTGCGCTGTCCCACGTGGGAGCCACTAGCCACATGTGTCTCTTGAGCACTTCAAATGTGGCTCCTCTGAATTGAGATGTGTGGCAAAGACACACCTCATTTCAATGACTTAGTATGAACAAGAATGTAAAGTATCTCATGAAGAATTTTTATAATAATTATATGTTGAAATAATATCTTAGATACATTGCCTGACACATTATCAATAGGACTTTGATCAGTTTCTCTTACCTTTTGCACACTGGGTACTATAAACAGTTGAATGACACGTGTGATTATGTTTCTATGGGATCACACTGCTATAGCACCCCATCCCGCCACGGCTCCCTCCCCCCCCAGGTCCTGAAGACCCTGCAGTTTCTCCTGGGTAGAGAAGAGGGGGCAGGCCTGTGGTAGGAGATTTCGCAGGAGTGGGCCCTGGTTGGCGTGGGGCCGCGGGGTGGGGGGCTTGATCTTGTAACTGCTTCTGCTGCGGTGGTCAGCCAGGGAGACCTGGGCTGAGGGTTGGAGCAGGCCAGGGGGCAGGCAGCACCAGGGATATGGCTTCTCCCCATGGGATCACAGGTCCTGGACACAGAGGAGTCAGGGGTGTGGCTGTGGGAGGACCCGCCAAGCAGAGCAGTTACCAGGGCCAGAGAAAGCGTACATCAGGCGGAACTTTCTAAAGACGCTCTTTCCTCCAAGACTGCAGAGGCCAAGCTGGATGACAAGACTAGTCATCAGCAGACTGTAAACAAGGTCTTGGGGGATAAGGCAAACGCCATCGTGTATCAGGTTCCAGGAGCGTCAAGCAGGGACATCATGGGCCAAGGACTTAGGAACATGTTGTGGGAAGAAGCACACCCCACTGACAGCCCCCCATCTGGCATGTTACTTCTTACAGTCTTTTCCGCATCCTCAACTGCCTTAGCTCCCCCCTGCAGTGGGAGTATCATCCGGGTCATACCTGGTTTACAAAGACGCCCATGTCAACGTGGACAAGTGAGCCATACTCCTCTCTTTGCACTTGGAAGCAGAGGTAGCAGTGGTACCGACCATAGGCGTATTGCAGGTTGTCGAAGTTGAAGTAGAATTTTTGGGGATACAACCACTTCCTGGGTTTTCTGGGGGCAAAAGAGAGAAACGTGAACACGGAGGGAGAGTGCTCGCTGGAGTTATTCCCACTGGCGTCTGCTGAACACAGCCCCTGGACCCTCGTCGGCCCTGAGCATTCCCTGCTGCCTTTCCCAGCAGGGAGACTGGGGTGACGACGGGGAGAGGGACAGGGACAGCAGGGACCAGTGACCCCTCCCACAGGGGCCGGCTCTGCTCCTCCCAACAGCACACCCCACCCCAGTTTTCCTGCCCACCCATTCCCAACCCAACAGAAAAACAGAACAGACTAATAAAAGCCCCTCCACCCCAAAATAATAGCTTTTAATGTTTCAGTTCAATCCGTTGCTGACTTTTCACCTATGCATTTTTTTTTTTTAAATATCAGGTTAACACCTAAATTCAGAGTCTCAGGCTACTCTTCTAAGTGCTTGATGTGCCTCAACTCATCCACTCCTCCCGAATCCTGTGGGAGCCGTCCTCATCTGCAGAGGAGGAAGCGGGGCACGGAGAGGAGAGCAGGCTGCCCGGCCACAGGCCAGGAAGAGACGGAGCCGGGCCCCCGTCCAGCCAAGGACGCTTCCAGCTGTCCCATTCGTGCGCTTGGGGCAGTGTGCAGTCTTGATGTGGCTTTGTTGTGTACTTGATTTTAAAATATGAGCATTTCTCCTGATCATTGCGTCTTGTCTCCAGCTCCATGTTAGTGGTTGGGTTATGGACGTGAAGCCTGGGCACCTAGCTGGTGGACATGTTGGAGAACGGTCTGCTTTACTTTTCTGCTCACAGTTGGGATCTCCTTCTAAGAGATCACTTATCTTCTTGCCTCAGAGAGCTCTTCTCGCATGGTGTTTATAGCGGTGTAAATATTAGAGAAAATCAACCGAAGTACTTTAAACTAGATACACCAACTGCTTCAATCATCCTTTAGTCAAATTCTAAGCGTTAACAGAGCACAGGAACTTCCTGAAGACCCACAGAGGAGGCAGCCTCGCACAGGCAGGGTGGGGACAGCCCAGCCACGTAGACTTTCAGACTGAGAGGTGGGCCAGGAGGACGGACAGGGCTCGGGGAGGTGTGGGAGAGGCTGGTTCAGAGGCCATAGTGAGGGCATCTTCAGAACCACGCCAGGACCCCAGATGGGAGTGGGTCCTGCAGAGAAGGAGCCCAGAGAGGGAGAGAGGCGAGGCTGGGAGTAGGGAGGAGGAGGCCGAGGACAGAGGCACAGCAGGGGCCACCGCGAACGAAGGCGCGGCCAAGAGGAGGCCCAGCAGGACAGAGCGGGCAGTGGTACCTGGGCCAGGCCATCTGGCTGTCGTCTCCTGAGTGTGCTTGTCCCAGCCCTGTCCTTTGTTTTGGGGGCTGGAGAACCACTTCTTCTCACAGGCCTTCGCTTTAGGAAAGCCCCTTATCTGAGAGGGACCTCCCAGGCCTCTCAGCTGAGGCCCCACCTCCTTCCTGCTTTGGCACCAGAGGTGGGAGGGCCTTCAGGTGGTTAGACTTCCTCAAGCTCAGACCCACCTTCTCTCGGGCCCCACCTCGTGGCAGAGCTCGCCCTCTGATGGAGACAGGCCTGTCTGTGCAGCAGGACCCAGCGTTGTTGCAAAGGGAAAGAGAAAGTAATGATGCCAGAGAGGGGGGTGGGGCAGACCCGGTCTGAAGAGAGCAGGACAGAGGCCCCGCTCCTCTGGGGAAGGGCAGGCTGGAGCCCTCCTCACACCACCCCTGCTTTGCACTTAGTTGTGACTAGTATCCCAACAGGACTCTGGGCACGATGGGAAGTGAGGGCGGGGGTCAAGGCTCTGGGTATGTTCTCCAGCCCCGAAGAAGGCAGGCATGTGGAGCAGATCCTGTACTCCATCCTCTACCCCAATCCACCAATAGCATCGAGAGGGAGGATCATTATGCTGACAGGTCAGATGAGTTCCCAGCGCAGAGAGGCTAAGACACTCTATCAAGGTCACACAGCAAATAAATGGCAGAGCTGGAGTGCTGTCCAGGTGGCCTGGCCTGGCTCCCTCCCCTTGGCCTCGCTCCTTCTGCTTCCTCATTGTTCCATGAAAAGGATTGAAGAGTGGCACAAGGGGAGGGTCAGGGATGGAGTACCTGGACTTCGTGTGCATCTAGAAAGGCATCTTTGTCACATGTCCACCAAGACCTCCAGATGAAAAATAAAGAGCATCTTAAAGTTGAATCCAAGGGAGGAGGTCTTAGAGCATTCGCCTGTCGCCCAGAGTCTAGATTGCACACAAGCGTGTGTCCCGTAGGAACCTTTCCCAGCTTGTCACCTCTCTGTTTCCTGACCCTACACACACCCCGTTCTGCCCCACAGGCCCTGGGATGGCCCCCGGGGTAACAAGAACATGGGCAAGAGGTTAGAGGATATGCTGGAATGTTGTACCATCCACCCCCATGAGTCCTAATGTCTGGGGGCCACAGCCAATGGATGATTCCAGAATGAGCTGGGCCCTTCCAGGGAGAGTCTGCACACTGAGTTGTTGGTCAGACTCAAACATCTAAGTCACTCCCGGCCTGAGAAGCAGGAAAGATGCACAGGAAGGCTGACACCCTTTGCCGGCCTTTCCCTAGTGACAAAGGAAAGGCCTGGAGAATTGCTGCGAGCCGTCTGAGATGGGGGAGAATGGAGATATGCCGGGACTGGGACAGTGACTGTCTTGGAGGAGACATCTTGAGGTCCCTTGGGTCTCTACGACTGGTCTTCTGCCTTGTTCTTTTCCTCCAGTTGGTGGAGACATTCTGAGCCGGCCACTTTGGCCCGTTTTGATGACAGAGACAGTCAAGAGGTGTGTCACCCCCGTCCATGTCTCCCTCCTTGGAGGAAACGTGGACACGCAGAGCATCGAGATGGGTGAGCTGAGGCAGCCAGAGGGCCCCTGGATTCTGCCCTGGACCCCCAGGCAGCCATGCGGACTGGGAGGGGGTGTGAAGGGACGGGTGTCTGCTGTCATTGACAATTCACATCGCGATGGCCAATCGGAGGGAGAAACAGCTGGTCCGCATGGGACCCAAGGCATTCTCCACCACGATTTTATGGATGGATCCCAAACGAACCCCTTCACTCTTCCTTTTCCTTCCTCTGCCTCTGCCTGCCCAGAACCACACTGTGTCAGGGTCTCTCATTCCTCTTTCGCTGTGCCACGGGCAAGGCCACCCCATCTGGAACCTCTGCTGAGCTCCCCCCCAGTGCCTTTGCTTGGCAGCTGGCTCTGTGCTCAAGGAACCAGGTGTTCACTCCTGTTTTCCCCTGAGGGCCTAAGCTGCTGTGTCTCTGACCTGCTTCTCAGCTGCCGTCCATTTTCTCGTCTGCTTTTCGGAAAAGCTCTGATAATCTCAATCCTCACATACCCCACCCTACTTTTTTTCTAAACACTTATTTAAATTTAACTGTTACTTTTTTTTTTCTCGCTCACTCTCCATCACAATCCCTAGGCTGCATCCCCTCCAGAGCTTCTCCTCTGGCAGCAATCTGGGAGTAGGTCAAGGGATGAGCGGGGTTGGGGGCGGGGGTGATGACGGAGTGAGAGGCAAGGCGGGGGGTTCCAGGGGCAGCAGGGTCTGGGATGGAAGCAGGTGACTGTGATGAGAAAAGCAGCTTGGTTTTTCTGAGTTGCTGTCTAGGCATTTGCAGTATAACAAGGCTGCTCGCATTTATAAAGACTGGACGTTTAGATAAGGACTTGAGTTTAAGATGCCTACCATATTTCCTGCTTTGCTTTTGCTTTTCCCAGGGAAACTTCTAAAATAGCCACTTAGATTGAAGCCCATGAAAAGTTAGTGACCTCTGCTCACTCATGACCTGGAATGGAGGAGTGCCCTTCCTCCGGCTCATTGCACCCCCTCGCGTCCGGGATCTGTAAGTAACAATACATCTCGTGACTCTACTTCCCTTGTGTGGGTGCATTGAAACAGCGCCTTCCATCAAAAGCCCCCAAGGGGTTCCCGTCCACAAAGCGGGAGCTTGCCTGCTTCGGGAGCTACCTGTTGGCCACGTGGGGGTGGCTTGTGGCCCCTCCTCGTCGAATCCTAAATTACATACAGGCAGACCTGGCTTTACTGCGCTCCGCAGACACTGTATTGTTTACAGATTGAAGGTTTGTGGCAACCTTGCATCGAGCAAGTCAATCTGCACCATTTTTCCAACAGCATTTGTTCACTTCGTGTCTCTGTGTCACATTGTGGTAATTCTCGCAATGTTTCAAGCTTTTTCATTATTATTTTATTTGTTATGGTGATCTGTGGTCAGTGGTCTTGGATGTTACCATTGTAATTGTTTTGGGGGTGCCACGAACCGCGCCCATCTAAGACGGCAATCTTAATCGGTAAATGTTGTCTGCGTTCCGACAGCTCCACTGACCGGCTCTTCCGCCATCTCTCTCCCTCTCCTCGGGCCTCCCTCTTCCCTGAGACACAACAATATTGAAATTAGGCCAATTAATAACCCTACAATGGCCTCTAAGTGTTCGAGTGAAAACAAGGGTCTCATGTCTCTCACTTCAAATCAAAAGCTAGAAACGATGAAGGCAGTAGAAAGCCGAGATAGGCCAAAATCTAGGCCTCTTGCGCCAAACAGTTAGCCAAGTTGTGAGTGCAAAGCAGAAGCTCTTGAAGGAAATTAAGAGTGCTACTCCAGTGAGCACACGAATGATAAGAAAGAGAAACAGCTTTACTGCTGATATGAAGAAAGTCGTAGTGGTCTGGATAGAAGATCAAAGCAGCCACAACATTCCCTTAAGCCAAAGCTAATCCAGAGAAAGGCCCTGACTCCCTTCAATTCTGTGAAGGCTGAGAGAGGTGAGGAAGCTGCAGAAGAAATGTCTGGGGCCAGCAGAGGTTGGTTCATGAGGTTTAAGGAAAGACGCCGTCTCCACAACCTAAAAGTGCTGGGTGAAGCAGCAAGTGCTGATGTAGAGGCTGTAGCAAGTTCTGCAGAAGATCTAGCCGGGATAATTAGTGAAGGTGGCTACACTAGACAACAGACTTTCAGTGTAGATGAAACAGCCTTCTATTGGAAGGAGATACCATCTAGGACTTTCATAGCTGGAGAGGAGAAGTCAATGCCTGGCTTCAAAGCTTCAAAGGACAGGCTGACTGTCTCGTTAAGGAGTAATGCAGCTGGTGACTTTAAGTAGAAGCCAGAGCTCACTTACCATTCCGAAAATTCTAGAACCCTTGAGAATTATACTAAATCTACTCATCCTGTGCTGTACAAATGGAACAACAAAGCCTGAATGCCAGCACTTCTGTTTACAGCATGGTTTACGAAATTTTTTAAGCCCACTGTTGAGACCTAGGCTCAGAAGAAAAGATTCCTTTCAAAATACGACTGCTCATTGAGAATGCACCAGGTCACCCAAGAGCTCTGATGGAGATGGACAATGAGATTAATGTTGTTTTCACGCCTTCTAACACAACATCCATCCTGTAGCGGGTGGGATCAAGGAGTAATTTCGACTTTCAAGTCTTAGTATTTAAGAAATACATTTCAGAAGGCTATAGCTGCCATAGAGGGTGATACCCCTGAGAGATTTGGGCAAAGCAAACTAAAAACCTCTGAATAGGATTTACCATTCTAGGTGCCATCCAGAACATTCATGATTCATGGGAAGAGATCCAAATATCAACATTAACAGGAGTTTGTGTGACTGAACCAATGTGAGTTCACCTCTTGGTGAATTGAAATCAGAGCCCTCACCAGAAATAGTTGTCTCACAGAGTAAACCTTATTTGCAACAAATAAGGAGACCACAGAGAACCATTTCCAAAGCTGTGACTCCCCGAGTAAGGGAACGTGGATGCCTTTTGTTTGAGGAGGGAATGAATATTCAAAGGGGAAGTTTCATCCTTCATCTAGAGGTGGGTATAAACTCGCCCCATCTCCTTAGGTGTCTGTGCTTCTTCTGTGCCTAAAAGTGTGCTGTTGCTCACCACCGCCTGGGAGTTTTACTATGTTAATGAAGCAAAGGTTGCTCTAGGGTTCTTCTTGGTTATTCTGTACGTGCTTCAGTCGTGCAACTTGGTATGGACCAGTTCAAGGCGGTTGGTGTCTGTATCTCCTTCCTGGAACATAGCTGAGACAAACAACGTCAAGGACCTTAGAGACAGAGACGCCTGCACTCCTCAGCAAGACAAGAGACATAGGCCAGAGTCCACGGCCTGTGACATTAGGAAGACGTTAATTCCAACCCGCGTGGGTGACTTTGGGGAGTCCAAGACTTCAGTGGAGGAAGTAACTGCAGATGTGGTGGAAATGGCAAGAGAACTAGAATTGCAAGTGGAGCCTGATGATGTGACCAAATGGCTGCGATCTCATGATAAAACTTTCATGGATGAGGAGTTGCTTCTTGTGGATGAGCAAGGAAAGTGGATTTATGAGATGGAATCTACTCCTGGTGAAGACGCCGTGAAGCTTGTTGCAGTGACAATACAGGATTTAGAATATTTCTGAAACTCTGTTGGCAAAGCAGCGGCAGACTTTGAGAGGATTGACTCCGATTCTGGAAGCTGTTCCACTGTGGGTAAAATGCTATCAAACAGCATCACGTGCTACAGGGAAATCGTTTGTGAAAGGAAGAGTCAACGGATGCGGCCAACTTCATTGTCGTCTTATTTAAGAAATCGCCACAGCCACCCAGCCTTCAGCACCCACCACCCTGTCAGTCAGCACCCGTCAAGTTGCAGCGAGACCTTCCACCAGCAGAAAGATTACCACTTGCTGAAGGCTCAGAGGGTGGTTGGCATTTTTTTAGCAATAAAGTATATTAAAATTGAGGCATATACATTGGGTATCATTAGACATAATGCTATTGCACACTTAATAGACTATAGTATCTTGTAAATAGACCCCCGTGTTTTTTTTTTTTTTTTTTTTGCTGAGCAAGATTCACCCTGAGATAACCTCTGTTGCCAATGCTCCTCTATTTTTCTGTATATGAGTCACTGCCACAGGACAGCTGGTGAGTGGAGTATGTCTGTGCCTGGGATCTGAACCCGTGAACCCAGGCCGCCAAAGCAGACTGTGCAGAACTTGAACCACTCGGCCTAGGGGCTGGGCCCTAACTACGACTTTCACATGCACTGGGAAACCAAAACCTCATGTGACTCGCTTTATTGTGATATTGGCTTTATTGTGGTGGTCTGGAACAGAACCCGCAGTATCTCCGAGTTGTGCCTGTGTCCTTAATTCAGTACGTCAGCTCCAGCCTCTCAATGCATGACAGGACAGAGGGAGGCGGCTGAGGAGGCTCTCACCAGAGAATGTCCTCAAGCGTTGTGACCAGGATCCAATAATTTTTATTAATACCTTTCCAAGGAATGAAGCGCATTCCGCCGTGGTGCACAAAGTTGTTCCAACAATATAAAAAATCTGGGATAAAGAGGGGAGAGGGCACTCAGGTCTGGGTCTCAGGAGACCTTTCTCTCCTGACCCTCCCCCCCATAGTCTTGTCTCCCTGTCAGGTGCCGTCAGTCCTGCCTCAGTTTACCAGGCTGTCCTCCCACATACTCACCCTGGGAGCACTCTAGGTCCCCCCACCGGACCCTAGTCCCGCCCACAGCCCTGCCCCCAGCTCCCTCTGCTCTCACCACTGAAGTACATGATGGCAACCTGGACCCCTGTACGCTTCAGGGTGCGAAGTCCCTCCTGGATTTCTGGATCCTTGAAGTGGTAGAGGCGGGCAGCGAAGATGCTCATGTTCACGTTGCTGCACTCCTCCAGGAACTCAGCCACCTCCCGTGCACAGTAGGAGCAGGGGCTCCAGGACATGAACCAGGTGACATGGTAGCGCTCGTCAGGAGACAGCCAGGAGTAGAACCAAGAGAGGAAGCAGAGTTCTACGTGGCAGCTAGAGAGCTGGGAGAGATGGAGAAGGATGGGGACCCCCTTGGCTGACAGAGCAGGCAGGGTGGCAGGGGTGGGTGGAGCGGGGAGCAGGGGCATGTTGTTCATTGATTTATCCCTTCTTTCCATCTCTCCCCTCCCTTCTTTTGTTGTGTAGTCATCCCTTCCCACATTCAGTGACTCCTCCATTAGTTCCAACATCCATTCTCCCATTCATTCATTCTACAAGCATTCTGAGTGCCTGCTCCGGGCCAGGCCCTCTCGGGTCCAGGCTTATCCCCTGGGTGGTGTCTGCGGGAGAGTGCCACAGAGCTGCGCTGTCCTACAGGGCAGCCACTAGCCACACGTGTTTCCTGAGCACTTCAAATGTGGCTCCTCTGAATTGAGATGTGTGGCAAAGACACACCTCATTTCAATGACTTAGTATGAACAAGAATGTAAAGTATCTCACGAAGAATTTTTATAATAATCATATGTTGAAATAATATCTTAGATATATTGCCTCACACATTACCAATATGAATTTGATCAGTTTCTCTTACCTTTTGAACACTGGGTACTATAAACAGTTGAATGACACGTGTGATTTTGTTTCTATGGGATCACACTGCTATAGCGCACCCCATCCCGCCATGGGTCCCTCCCCACACAGGTCCTGAAGAGCCTGCAGTTTCTCCTGGGTGGAGAAGAGGGGGCAGGCGTGGGGTAGGAGATTTCGCAGGAGTGGGCAGTGGTGGGCATGGGGGCCGCGGGGTGGTGGGCTTGATCTTGTAACTGCTTCTGCTGCGGTGGTCAGCCAGGAAGACCTGGGCTGAGAGCTTGGAGCAGGCCGTGGGGCTGGCAGCACCAGGGATATGGCTTCTCCCCATGGGATCACAGGTCCTGGACACAGAGGAGTCAGGGGTGTGGCTGTGGGAGGACCCGCCAAGCAGAGCAGTTACCAGGGCCAGAGAAAGCGTACATCAGGTGGAACTTTCTAAAGACGCTCTTTCCTCCAAGACTGCTGAGGCCAAGCTGGATGATAAGACTTGTCATCAGCAGACTGTAAACAAGGTCTTGGGGGATAAAGCAAACGCCATCGTGTATCAGGTTCCAGGAGCGTCAAGCAGGGACATCATGGGCCAAGGACTTAGGAAAATGTTATGGGAAGAAGCACACCCCACTGACAGCCCCCCATCTGGTATGTTACTTCTTACAGTCTTTTCCAAATCCTCAACTGCATTAGCTGCCGCTTGTGGTGGGAGTATCATCCGGGTCATACCTGGTTTACAAAGACGCCCATGTCAATGTGGACAAGTGAGCCATTCACCTCTCTTTCCACTTGGAAGCAGAGGTAGCAGTGGTACCGACCATAGGCATATTGCAGGTTGTCGAAGTTGAAGTAGAAGGTTTGGGGATCCAACCACTGCATGGGGTTTCTGGGGGCAAAAGAGAGAAACGTGAACACGGAGGGAGAGTCCTCGCTGGAGTTATTCCCACTGGCGTCTGCTGAACACAGCCCCTGGACCCTCGTCGGTCCTGAGAATTCCCTGCTGCCTTTCCCGGCAGGAAGACTGGGGTGAGGATGGGGAGAGGGGGCAGAGACAGCAGGGACCAGTGACCCGTCCCACAGGGGCCGGCTCTACTCCTCCCAACAGCACACCCCACCCCAGTTTTCCTGCCCACCCATTCCCAACCCAACAGAAAAACAGAACAGACTAATAAAAGCCCCTCCACCCCAAAATAATAGCTTTTAACGTTTCAGTTCAATCCATTGCTGACTTTTCACCTATGCATTTTTTTTTTTTTTAATATCAGGTTAACACCTAAATTCAGAGTCTCAGGCTACTCTTCTAAGTGCTTGATGTGCCTCAACTCATCCACTCCTCCCGCATCCTGTGAGAGCCGTCCTCATCTGCAGAGGAGGAAGCGGGGCACGGAGAGGAGAGCAGGCTGCCCGGCCACAGGCCAGGAAGAGACGGAGCCGGGCCCCCGTCCAGCCAAGGACGCTTCCAGCTGTCCCATTCGTGCGCTTGGGGCAGTGTGCAGTCTTGATGTGGCTTTCTAGTGTACTTGATTTTAAAATATGAGCATTTCTCCTGATCATTGCGTCTTGTCTCCAGCTCCATGTTAGTGGTTGGGTTATGGACGTGAAGCCTGGGCACCTAGCTGGTGGACATGTTGGAGAACGGTCTGCTTTACTTTTCTGCTCACAGTTGGGATCTCCTTCTAAGAGATCACTTATCTTCTTGCCTCAGAGAGCTCTTCTCGCATGGTGTTTATAGCGGTGTAAATATTAGAGAAAATCAAGCGAAGTATTTTAAACTAGATACACCAACTGCTTCAATCATCCTTTAGTCAAATTCTAAGCGTTAAAAGAGCACAGGAACTTCCTGAAGACCCACAGAGGAGGCAGCCTCGCACAGGCAGGGTGGGGACAGCCCAGCCACGTAGACTTTCAGACTGAGAGGTGGGCCAGGAGGACGGACAGGGCTCGGGGAGGTGTGGGAGAGGCTGGTTCAGAGGCCATAGTGAGGGCATCTTCAGAACCACGCCAGGACCCCAGATGGGAGTGGGTCCTGCAGAGAAGGAGCCCAGAGAGGGAGAGAGGCGAGGCTGGGAGTAGGGAGGAGGAGGAGGCCGAGGACAGAGGCACAGCAGGGGCCACCGCGAACGAAGGCGCGGCCAAGAGGAGGCCCAGCAGGACAGAGCGGGCAGTGGTACCTGGGCCAGGCCATCTGGCTGTCGTCTCCTGGGTGTGCTTGTTCCAGCCCTGCCCTTTGTTTTGGGGGCTGGAGAACCACTTCTTCTCACAGGCCTTCGCTTTAGGAAAGCCCCTTATCTGAGAGGGACCTCCCAGGCCTCTCAGCTGAGGCCCCACCTCCTTCCGGCTTTGGCACCAGAGGTGGGAGGGCCCTCAGGTGGTTAGACTTCCTCAAGCTCAGACCCACCTTCTCTCGGGCCCTACCTCGTGGCAGAGCTCGCCCTCTGATGGAGACAGGCCTGTCTGTGCAGCAGGACCCAGCGTTGTTGCAAAGGGAAAGAGAAAGTAATGATGCCAGAGAGAGGGGGTGGGGCAGACCCGGTCTGAAGAGAGCAGGACAGAGACCCCGCTCCTCTGGGGAAGGGCAGGCTGGAGCCCTCTCCACACCACCCCTGCTTTGCACTTAGTTATCATTAGTATCCCAACAGGACTCTGGGCACGATGGGAAGTGAGGGCGGGGGTCCAGGCTCCGGGTATGTGTCTCCAGCCCCGGAGAAGGCAGGCATGTGGAGCAGATCCTGTACTCCATCCTCTACCCCAATCCACCAATAGCATCGAGAGGGAGGATCATTATGCTGACACGTCAGATGAGTTCCCAGCGCAGAGAGGCTAAGACACTCTATCAAGGTCACACAGCAAATAAATGCAGAGCTGGAGTGCTGTCCAGGTGGCCTGGCCTGGCTCCCTCCTCCTGGCCTCGCTCCTTCTGCTTCCTCATTGTTCCATGAAAAGGATTGAAGAGTGGCACAAGGGGAGGGTCAGGGATGGAGTACCTGGACTTCGTGTGCATCTAGAAAGGCATCTTTGTCACATGTCCACCAAGACCTCCAGATGAAAAATAAAGAGCATCTTAAAGTTGAATCCAAGGGAGGAGGTCTTAGAGCACTCGCCTGTCACCCAGAGTCTAGATTGCACACAAGCGTGCGTCCCATAGGAACCTTTCCCAGCTTGTCACCTCTCTGTTTCCTGACCCTACACACACCCCGTTCTGCCCCACAGGCCCTGGGATGGCCCCCGGGGTAACAAGAACATGGGCAAGAGGTTAGAGGATATGCTGGAATGTTGTACCATCCACCCCCATGTGTCCTAATGTCCAGGGGCCACAGCCAATGGATGATTCCAGAATGAGCTGGGCCCTTCCAGGGAGAGTCTGCACACTGAGTTGTTGGTCAGACTCAAACATCTAAGTCACTCCCGGCCTGAGAAGCAGGAAGGATGCACAGGAAGGCTGACACCCTTTGCCGGCCTTTGCCTAGTGACAAAGGAAAGGCCTGGAGAATTGCTGCGAGCCGTCTGAGATGGAGGAGAATGGAGATGTGCCGGGACTGGGACAGTGACTGTCTTGGAGGAGACATCTTGGAGGTCCCGTGGGTCTCTACGACTGAGTGTCTGCTTTGTTCTTTCCCTCCAGCTGGTGGAGACATTCTGAGCCGGCCACTTTGGCCCGTTTTGATGGCGGAGACGGTCAAGAGGTGTGTCACCCCCGTCCGTGACTCCCTCCTTGCAGGAAACGTGGACACGCAGAGCATCGAGATGGATGAGCTGAGACAGCCAGAGCGCCCCTGGATCTGCCCTGGACCCGCAGGCAGCCATGCGGACTGGGAGGGGGTGTGAAGGGACGGGTGTCTGCTGTCACTGACAATTCACACCGCGATGGCCAATCGGAGGGAGAAACAGCTGGTCCGCATGGGACCCAAGACGTTCTCCACCACGATTTTATGGAGGGATCCCAAACCGAACCCCTTCGCTCTTCCTTTTCCTTCCTCTGCCTCTGCCTGCCCAGAACCACACTGTGTCAGGGTCTCTCGCTCCCCTTTCGCTGTGCCACGGGCCAGGCCACCCCATCTGGAGCCTCTGCTGAGCTCCTCCCCAGTGCCTTTGCGTGGCAGCTGGCTCTGTGCTCAAAGAACCAGGTGTTCACTCCTGTTTTCCCCTGAGGGCCTAAGCTGCCGTGTCTCTGACCTGATTCTCAGCTGCCGTCCATTTTCTCGTCTGCTTTTTGGAAAAGCTATTAATCTCAATCCTCACATACCCCACCCTACTTTTTCTCTAAACACTTATTTAAATGGAAACTTAACTGTCACTTTTTTTTTTCTCGCTCACTCTCCATCACCATCCCTAGGCTGCATCCCCTCCAGAGCTTCTCCTCTGGCAGCAATCTGGGAGTGGGACCAGGGATGAGGGGGGTGGGGGCGGGGGTGATGACGGAGTGAGAGGCAAGGCGGGGGGTTCCAGGGGCAGCAGGGTCTGGGATGGAAGCAGGTGACTGTGACGAGAAAAGCAGCTTGGTTTTTCTGAGTTGCTGCGTAGGCATTTGCAGTATAACAAGCCTGCTGGCATTTCTAAGGACTGGACGTTTAGATAAGGACTTGAGGTTAAGATGCCCGCCATAAGTTCCTGCTTTGCTTTTGCTTTTCCCAGGGAAACTTCTAAAATAGCCACTTAGATTTAAGCCCATGAAAAGTTAGTGACCTCTGCTCACTCGTGACCTGGAATGGAGGAGTGCCCTTCCTCCGGCTCATTGCACCCCCTCGCGTCCGGGATCTGTGAGTAATAATACATCTCGTGACTCTACTTCCCTTGTGTGGGTGCATTGAAACAGCGCCTTCCATCAAAACCCCCATGGGGTTCCCGTCCACAAAGCGGGAGCTTGCCTGCTTCGGGAGCTACCTGTTGGCCACGTGGGGGTGGCTTGTGCCCCCTCCTCATCGAATCCTAAATTACATACAGGAAGACCTGGCTTTACTGTGCTCCACAGACACTGCATTCTTTACAGATTGAAGGTTTGTGGCAACCCTGCGTCGAGCAAGTCAATCTGCACCATTTTTCCAACAGCATTTGTTCACTTCATGTCTCAGTGTCACATTGTGGTAATTCTCGCAATGTTTCAAGCTTTTTTATTATTATTCTATTTGTTATGGTGATCTGTGGTCAGTGGTCTTGGATGTTACCATTGTAATTGTTTTGGGGGTGCCACGAACCGCGCCCATCTAAGACAGCAATCTTAATCGGTAAATGTTGTCTGCGTTCCGACAGCTCCACTGACCGGCGGTTCCGCCGTCTCTCTCCCTCTCCTCAGGCCTCCCTCTTCCCTGAGACACAACAATATTGAAATTAGGCCAATTAATAACCCTACAATGGCCTCTAAGTGTTCGAGTGAAAACAAGGGTCTCATGTCTCTCACTTCAAATCAAAAGCTAGAAACGATCAAGGCAGTAGAAAGCCGAGATACCCAAAAGCTAGGCCTCTTGTGCCAAACAGTTAGCCAAGTTGTGAGTGCAAAGAAGTTCTTGAAGAAAATTAAAAGTGCGACTCCAGTGAACACACGAATGATAAGAAACTGAAACAGCTTTATTGCTGATATGGAGACGGTTGTAGTGATCTGGATAGAAGATCAAAGCAGCCACAACATTCCCTTAAGCCAAAGCTAATCCAGAGCAAGGCCCTGACTCTCTTCAATTCTGTGAAGGCTGAGAGAGGTGAGGAAGCTGCAGAAGAAAAGTCTTGGGTCAGCAGAGGTTGGTTCACGAGGTTTAAGGAAAGACGCCGTCTCCATAACATAAAAGTGCTGGGTGAAGCAGCAAGTGCTGATGTAGAGGCTGTAGCAAGTTCTGCAGAAGATCTAGCCGGGATAATTAGTGAAGGTGGCTACACTAGACAACAGACTTTCAGTGTAGATGAAACAGCCTTCTATTGGAAGGAGATACCATCTAGGACTTTCATAGCTGGAGAGGAGAAGTCAATGCCTGGCTTCAAAGCTTCAAAGGACAGGCTGACTGTCTCGTTAAGGAGTAATGCAGCTGGTGACTTTAAGTAGAAGCCAGAGCTCACTTACCATTCCGAAAATTCTAGAACCCTTGAGAATTATACTAAATCTACTCATCCTGTGCTGTACAAATGGAACAACTAAGCCTGGATGCCAGCACTTCTGTTTACAACATGGTTTACGAAATTTTTTAAGCCCACTGTTGAGACCTAGGCTCAGAAGAAAAGATTCCTTTCAAAATACGACTGCTCATTGAGAATGCACCAGGTCACCCAAGAGCTCTGATGGAGATGGACAATGAGGTTAATGTCGTTTTCATGCCTGCTAACACAACATCCATCCTGTAGCTGGTGGATTAAGGAGTAATTTCGACTTTCAGGTGTTATTATTCAAGAAATACATTTCAGAAGGCTATAGCTGCCATAAAGGGTGATACCCCTGAGAGATTTGGGAAAAGCAAACTAAAATCCTCTGGAAAGGATTTACCATTCTAGGTCCCATTCAGAACATTCATGATTCATGGGAAGAGGTCCAAATATCATCATTAACAGGAGTTTGTGTGACTGAACCAATGTGAGTTCACTTCTTGGTGAGTTGAAATCAGAGCCTTCACCAGAAATAGTTGTCTCACAGAGTAAACCTTATTTGCAGCAAATAAGGAGACCACAGAGAACTGTTTCCAAAGCTGTGGCTCCCCGAGTAAGGGAACGTGGATGCTTTTCATTTGAGGAGGGAAAGAATAATCAAACGGGAAGTTTCATCCTTCATGTAGAGGTAGGTATAAGCTCACCCCATCTCCTTAGGTGTCTGTGCTTCCTCTGTGCCTAAAAATGTTCTGTTCCCCCCCGCTGGCTGGGAGTTTTACCGTGTTAATGAAGCAAAGTTTGCTCTAGGGTGCTTCTTGGTTATTCTACACACGCTTCAGTCGTGCAGCGCAGTCTGGACCAGTTCAAGGCAGTGTCTGTATCTCCTTCCTGGAACATAGCTGAAACAAACAACGTCAAGGACCTTAGAGACAGGGACGCCTGCACTCCTCAGCAAGACAGGAGACAGAGGCCAGAGTCCACGGCCTGTGACATTTGGAAGACGTTGATTCCAACCCGCGTGGGTGACTGTGGGGAGTCCAAGTCTTCAGTGGAGGAAGTAACTGCAGATGTGGTGGAAATGGCAAGAGAACTAGAATTGCAAGTGGAGCCTGATGATGTGACCAAATGGCTGCGATCTCATGATAAAACTTTCATGGATGAGGAGTTGCTTCTCGTGGATGAGCAAGGAAAGTGGATTTATGAGATGGAATCTACTCCTGGTGAAGACACCGTGAAGCTTGTTGCAGTGACAATACAGGATTTAGAATATTTCTGAAACTCTGTTGGCAAAGCAGCGGCAGACTTTGAGAGGATTGACTCCGATTCTGGAAGCTGTTCCACTGTGGGTAAAATGCTATCAAACAGCATCGCCTGCTACAGGGAAATCGTTTGTGAAAGGAAGAGTCAACGGATGCGGCAAACTTCATTGTGGTCTTATTTTAAGAAATCGCCACAGCCACCCAGCCTTCAGCACCCACCACCCTGTCAGTCAGCACCCGTCTAATCGCGGCGAGAGCCTCCACCAGCAGAAAGATTGCCACTTGCTGAAGGCTCAGAAGATGGTTAGCAGCTTTTAGCAATAAAGTATTTTAAAATTGAGGCATATACATTGGGTTTCGTTAGACATAATGCTATTGCACACTTAATAGACTATAGGTAGTGTAAATAGAGTTTTTTTTTTTTTGAGCTAACATTCGTTGCCAATCCTCCTATATTTTTTTGTATGTGGCTCACCGCCATAGCATAGCTGGTGAGTGGATTAGCTCCGCACCCAGGATCCGAACCCGTGAACCCCGGCCACCAAAGCAGAGCATGCACAACTTTAACCACTCGGCCTTGGTGCCGGGCTGTAACTACAACTTTCACATGCACTGGGAAACCAAAACTCCATGTGACTGGCTTTATTGTGACATTGGCTTTATTGTGGTGGTCTGGAACAGAACCCGCAGTATCTCCGAGTTGTGCCTGTGTCCTTAATTCAGTACGTCAGCTCCAGCTTCTCAACGCATGACAGGACAGAGGGAGGCGGCTGAGGAGGCTCTCACCAGAGAATGTCCTCAAGCGTTGCCACCAGGACCATGTAATTTTTATGAATGTTTCTCCAAGGATTGAAGCACGTTTCACCGTGGTGCACAAAGTTTCTCCAACAGTGTATAAAATCTGGGATAAAGAGGGGAGAGGGCACTCAGGTCTGGGTCTCGGGAGGCCTTTCTCTCCTGACCCTCCCCCCTCATGGTCTGGTCTCCCTGCCAGGTGTCGTGAGTCCTGCCTCAGTTTCCCAGGCTGTCCTCCCATGGGCTCACCCTCGGAGCATTCTAGGTCCCCCCACCAGACCCTAGTCCCGCCCACAGCCCTGCCCCCAGCTCCCTCTTCTCTCACTCCTGAAGGACATGATGGCCACCCGTGCCCCTGCGCTATCCAGGCTGC
Organism: Diceros bicornis minor; assembly: GCF_020826845.1. Lineage (NCBI taxonomy): Eukaryota > Metazoa > Chordata > Mammalia > Perissodactyla > Rhinocerotidae > Diceros > Diceros bicornis. Next base: position 11,011,124 of record NC_080764.1, read on the forward strand.
GAAGGCCCTGCTTGAATTCTGGGCGCCAGAAGTAGTAGAGGCGGGCAGCGAAGATGCTCAGGTTCACGTTCCTGTGCCTCTTCAGGAACTCAGCCACCTCCTGTGCACAGTCAGAGCAGGGGCTCCAGGATATGAACCAGGTGACATGGTAATGCTTGTAACGAGACAGCCTGGCGTGGAACCAAGAGAGGAAGCAGAGTTCTGCATGGCGGCGAGTCTCGGGGTAGACCTGGGAGAGATGGAGAAGGACGGGGACCCTCTTGGCTGACAGAGCAGGCAGCGTGGCAGGGCTGGGTGGAGCGGGGAGCAGGGGCATGTTGTTCATTGATTTATCCCTTCTTTCAATCTCTCCCCTCCCTTCTTTTGTTGTGTAGTCATCTCTTCCCACATTCAGTGACTCCTCCATTAATTCCAACATCCATTCTCCCATTCATTCATTCTACAAGCATTCTGAGTGCCTGCTCCGGGCCAGGCCCTCTGGGGTCCAGGCTTATCCCCTGGGTGGTGTCTGCGGGAGAGTGCCACAGAGCTGCGCTGTCCTACAGGGCAGCCACTAGCCACACGTGTCTCCTGAGCACTTCAAATGTGGCTCCTCTGAATTGAGATGTGTGGCAAAGACACACCTCATTTCAATGACTTAGTATGAACAAGAATGTAAAGTATCTCACGAAGAATTTTTATATTAATTATATGTTGAAATAATATCCTAGATATATTGCCTGACACATTATCAATAGGACTTTGATCAGTTTCTCTTACCTTTTGCACACTGGGTACTAGAAGCAGTTGAATGACACGTGTGGTTATGTTTCTATAGCATCGGACTGCTACAGCACCCCCATCCCACCATGGCTCCCTCCCCCCACAGGTCCTGAAGAGCCTGCAGTTTCTCCTGGATGGAGAAGAGGGGGCAGGCCTGTGGTAGGAGATTTCGCAGGAGTGGGCCCTGGTTGGCGTGGGGGCCGCGGGGTGGTGGGCTTGATCTTGTAACTGCTTCTGCTGCGGTGGTCAGCCAGGGAGACCTGGGCTGAGGGTTGGAGCAGGCCAGGGGGCAGGCAGCACCAGTGATGTGGCTTCTCCCCCTGGGATCACAGGTCCTGGACACAGAGGAGTCAGGAGTGTGGTGGGGGGAGGACTCGCCAAACAGAGCAGTTACCAGGGCCAGAGAAAGAGTACATCAGGCGGAACTTTCTAAAGATGCTCTTTCCTCCAAGATTGCTGAGGCCAAGCTGGATGACAAGACTTGTCATCAGCAGACTGTAAACAAGTTCTTGGGGGATAAGGCAAACGCCATCGTGTATCAGGTTCCAGGAGCGTCAAGCAGGGACATCACGGGCCAAGGACTTAGGAAAATGTTGTGGGAAGAAGCACACCCCACTGACAGCCCCCCATCTGGCATGTTACTTCTTACAGTCTTTTCCGCATCCTCAACTGCCTTAGCTCCCCCCTGCAGTGGGAGTATCATCCGTGTCATACCTGGTTTACAAAGACGCCCGTGTCAATGAGGACAAGTGAGCCATTCTCCTCTCTTTCCACTTGGAAGCAGAGGTAGGAGCGGTTCCGTCCATTGGCGAATTCCAGGTTGCAGAAGTGGAAGTAGAAGGTTCGGGGATCCAACCGATCCATGGGGTTTCTGGGGACAAAAGAGAGAAACGTGAACACGGAGGGAGAGTGCTCGCTGGAGTTATTCCCACTGGCGTCTGCTGAACACAGCCCCTGGACCCTCGTCAGCCCTGAGAATTCCCTGCTGCCTTTCCCGGCAGGGAGACTGGGGTCAGGACAGGGAGAGGGGCAGGGACAGCAGGGACCAGTGACCCCTCCCACAGGGGCCGGCTCTGCTCCTCCCAACAGCACACCCCACCCCAGTTTTCCTGCCCACCCATTCCCAACCCAACAGAAAAACAGAACAGACTAATAAAAGCCCCTCCACCCCAAAATAATAGCTTTTAACGTTTCAGTTCAATCCATTGCTGACTGTTCACCTATGCATTTTTTTTTTAAATATCAGGTTAACACCTAAATTCAGAGTCTCAGGCTACTCTTCTAAGTGCTTCACGTGTCTTAACTCATCCACTCCTCCCGAATCCTGTGCGAGCCGTCCTCATCTGTAGAGGAGGAAGCGGGGCACGGAGAGGAGAGCAGGCTGCCCGGCCACAGGCCAGGAAGAGACGGAGCCGGGCCCCCGTCCAGCCAAGCACGCTTCCAGCTGTCCCATTCGTGCGCTTGGGGCAGTGTGCAGTCTTGATGTGGCTTTGTTGTGTACTTGATTTTAAAATATGAGCATTTCTCCTGATCATTGCGTCTTGTCTCCAGCTCCATGTTAGTGGTTGGGTTATGGACGTGAAGCCTGGGCACCTAGCTGGTGGACATGTTGGAGAACGGTCTGCTTTACTTTTCTGCTCACAGTTGGGATCTCCTTCTAAGAGATCACTTATCTTCTTGCCTCAGAGAGCTCTTCTCGCATGGTGTTTATAGCGGTGTAAATATTAGAGAAAATCAAGCGAAGTACTTTAGACTAGATACACCAACTGCTTCAATCACCCTTTAGTCAAATTCTAAGCGTTAACAGAGCACAGGAACTTCCTGAAGACCCACAGAGGAGGCAGCCTCGCACAGGCAGGGTGGGGACAGCCCAGCCACGTAGACTTTCAGACTGAGAGGTGGGCCAGGAGGACGGACAGGGCTCGGGGAGGTGCGGGAGAGGCTGGTTCAGAGGCCACAGTGAGGGCATCTTCAGAACCACGCCAGGACCCCAGATGGGAGTGGGTCCTGCAGAGAAGGAGCCCAGAGAGGGAGAGAGGTGAGGCTGGGAGTGGGGAGGAGGAGGAGGCCAAGGACAGAGGCACAGCAGGGGCGAAGGAAGGCGCGGCCCAGAGGAGGCCCAGCAGGACAGAGCGGGCAGTGGTACCTGGGCATCTGGCTGTCGTCTCCTGGGTGTGCTTGTCCCAGCCCTGCCCTTTGTCTCTGGGGCTGGAGAACTGCTTCCTCTCACAGGCCTTTGCCTTAGGAAAGCCCCTTATCTGAGAGGGACCTCCCAGGCCTCTCAGCTGAGGCCCCACCTCCTTCCTGCTTTGGCACCAGAGGTGGGAGGGCCCTCAGGTGGTTAGACTTCCTCAGGCTCAGACCCACCTTCTCTCGGGCCTCCCCTCTCAGCAGAGCTCGCCCTCTGATGGAGACAGGCCTCTCTGTGTAGCAGGACCCAGCGTTGTTGAAAAGTGAAAGAGAAAGTAATGATGCCAGAGAGACGGGGGCGGGACAGACCCTGGCTGAAGAGAGCAGGACAGAGGCCCCGCTCCTCTGGGGAGGGACTGGCTGGAGCCCTCTCCACACCACCCTGCTCCCAGCCCAAATCCGTGCCTGGTGCTTTGCTCTCCACCTGCCTATTGAAGGAATGGAGGTGATGAGAAGGTGTGGATCTTGGATCAGGACTCCACAGCAGAAGTGAAGGGACAGGTGTCCTCTGCAGTCTTAATTTTGTGCTTGGCCTTCTGCATAAGTCCCCTCAGCCCTCACAGGGCAGAGAGTGAGAGAGAGCACACAAGTCAAGCTGTGGTCTCTCTCCTTCTTCTTTGTTTCTTTTTTCCTGAGGAAGATTAGCCTTGAACTAACATCCGTGCCAATCTTCCTCTGTTTTGTCTGTGGGTTGCTGCCACAGCATGGCTGACGAGTGGGGTAGGTCCAAGCCCAGGATCCAAACCCCAGGCTGATGAAGCAGAGTGCGCCAAACTTAACCACTAGGCCACCAGGGCTGGCCCCTCTCTTCCTCTTCTTGTAAGGAGGCTAATCCCCTCATGGGGGTCCCACCCTCATGACCTCACCTAAACCTACTCAACCCAAAGGCCCCACCTCCAAATACCATCACACGGGGGGTTAGGGCTTCAGCATATGAATTTGGGGGAACACGCACATTGACTGACAGTCCATGGCCCATGACTGACAGGATTCCTCTGGCCGCCTCTTGGACAGTGACGGTTTATGTCATCACCGCTGCATGGAGGTGGGTGCTGCCTTCACCAGAGCTCAGTCTCCAGGCTCCCTGGCTGCCTCTCCGCAGGTCGTGTTCACGGCTGCCTCTGGAGGCCCGGAACACGGGGAATTTTAGCTGAGCCATTGTTGCCCTTGGGATGGAGATCTCCTTGTGGGAATAAAAAGGAGCAAAGGAGTGTTGGTGGGGAAGTAGGGGCGTCTTCCCAGCAGATTAATTAGCAGCAGGTGTGAATCGGAGGAGCTTTTGGGAAACTGCTGGCAGAGCGATCCTTGAAGCTATTCCATCTTGGGTGGAGGTGCTCTGGGGAGATCTCACCCTCTGTCCTGAGTGTAATCGACACAGGAGTGATAAGTGTTGGGTCCCTCCTGCTGCCCCCTCCTCCGATGCTGTTGTCCCATCATGTCTCTTTGCCTGTGTAGATTCCCTTGATTGCATCTGCACCCTTTATCCCACGGCCTTCAGTGGTGGTGTTTCCATATCACCATGGATACAGTTCCCCTCTGTGCTGTCTCGCCTACCGAGAGGGGTGAGGGCCGTGGCCATCGAGGGGACCTGAGGGTGATCAACACACGCAGCTTTCTGAGGGTCCTGTGAAGAACTTGGGCACTCATGGCCCAGGTCCTGTGGACCCTGTCCCCACACTCACCCTGGGTGCCTTTCTGTCCTGTCCAGCCCATCCCTGGTACCCAGAGATTCCTCAGCTGCTCCCTACCCCCCCACCCCACCAGCACCCCAGGCCCTTCTCAACGAGACTGAAAGGCAGGTCTCTGGAAGGATCTACGCCAGGAGTGGCAGTGATCTGGAGCGCCCTTGATTTCAGGGAGAGCAGAAGGCAGAACCGGGTGTGTCTGTTTCGACCCACAGCTGGCGGACCACCCCCCCATCCCCGCCCCCTCACTGTCTGTGTGTCGCCCAGGCTCTAGGTCAAGGTCAGCTCTGAGGGCGGGCTCAAGTAAGGGGCCCCTGAGGCGAGGAGGGCAGAGCAGCCCCAGGAAGGGCTCTGCTGAACAGCCAGAGTCCATGGAGCAAGAAAACAGGAGGAAATCAGGTGCCAACCCGCCGCCCAGCCTCTTTTTGTGTTGTGTGAATTTCACCTCAATGAATTAAAAAAGAAATAGAGCACATGAATAAACCCAAAACCACTCAAGTAAAAGATTCATTAATTAAATTTTATCCATAACCACACATGCACACACACACATGTGGATCGCCAACTGTACCAACACAATTTAATGAGTTTTATTCACTTCCCACTGGTTTATAATGCCATATCTTTTTTTTAATGATATTTTTGTTGTACATTATTGTTTATCAGTCACCATATAAGTGCATCCCTCTACCCCTTGTGCCCACCCCCTACCCCCCAGCCCCTGGTAACCACCAAACAGTTCTCTCTGTCCGTATGTTGGTTTATCTTCCACATATGAGTGAAATCATACACTGTTTGTCTTTCTCTTTCTGGCTTATTTCACTTAACATAATATCCTCCAGGTCCATCCATGTTGTTGCAAATGGAACAATTTTGTCTTTTTTTATGGCTGAGTAGTATTCCATGGTATATATATACCACATCTTCTTTATCCAATCATCAGTCAAGGAACACTTCGGTTGCTTCCACATCTTGGCTATAGTGAATAATGCTGCGATGAACATAGGGGTGCATAAGCCTCTTTGGATTGTTGATTTCAGGTTCATTGGGTAGATACCCAGTAGTGGGATAGCTGGGTCATGGGGTATTTCTCTTTTTAATTTTTTGAGGACTCTCCATACTGTTTTCCATAGAGGCTGCACCAGTTTGCATTCCTACCAGCAGTGGATTAGGGTTCCCATTTCTCCACAGCCTCTCCAGCATTTGTTGCTTTTTGTCTTGGTGATTATAGCCATTCTAACGGGTGTGAGGCGATATCTTAGTGTGGTTTTGATTTGCATTTCCCTGATAATTAGTGATGTTGAGCATCTTTTCATGTGCCTATTGGCCATCTATATATCTTCTTTGGAGAAGTCTCTGTTCATTTCCTCTGCCCATTTTTTGATTGGGTTGTTTTTTTTTTTTTTTTGTTATTCAGTTGTGTGAGTTCTTGATATATTATGGAGATTAATCCCTTGTCAGATATATGGTTTGCAAATATTTTTTTCCCAGCTGGTGGGTTCCCTATTCATTTTGATCCTGTTTTCATTTGCTTTGTAGAAGCTCTTTAATCTGATGAAGTCCCACTTGTTTATTTTTTCTTTTGTTTCCCTTGTCTGAGTAGACATGGAATTCAAAAAGATCCCTTTATGGCTGATGATGAGTAGTGTACTACCTATATTTTCCTCCAGGAGTTTTATAGTTTCAGGTCTCACCTTCTGGTCTTTGATCCATTTTGAGTTAATTTTTGTGTATGGTGAAAGAAGGTGGTCTACTTTCATTCTTTTGCAAGTGGCAGTCCAGTTTTCCCAGCACCATATATTGAAGAGACTTTCCTTTCTCCATTGTATGTCCTTAGCTCCTTTGTCAAAGATTAGATGCCCATAGATATGAGGTTTTATTTCTGGACTTTCAATTCTGTTCCATTGATCTGTGTGTCTGTTTTTGTACCAGTACCATGCCGTTTTAATTACTATCGCTTTGTAGTATGTTTTGAAGTCAGGGATTGTGATGCCTCCAGCCTTGTTCTTCTTTTTCAGGATTGCGTTAGCTATACGGGGTCTTTTGTTGCCCCATATGAATGTTAGTATTCTTTGGTTCTATTTCTGTGAAGAATGTCCTTGGGATTCTGATTGGGATTGCATTGAATCTGTAGATTGCTTTAGGTAGTATGGACATTTTAACTATGTTTATTCTTCCAATCCAAGTGCATGGAATATTTTTCCATTTCTTTATGTCATCATTGATTTCACTCAATAATGTCTTAGAGTTTTCATTGTATAGGTCTTTCACTTCCTTGGTTAGATCTATTCCTAGATATTTTATTCTTTTTGTTGCAATTGTAAATGGGATTGTCTTCTTGAGTTCTCTTTCTGTTAGTTCGTTGTTGGTATATAGAAATGCAACTGATTTCTGTAAGTTGATTTTGTACCCTGCAACTTTGCTGTAGTTGTTGATTATTTCTAATAGTTTTCCAGTGGATTCTTTAGGGTTTTCTATATATAAGATCATGTGATCTGCAAACAGCGAGAGTTTCATTTTTTCATTGCCTATTTGGATTCCTTTTATTCCTTTTTCTTGCCTCATTGCTCTGGCCAGAACCTCCAGTACTGTGTTGAATAAGAGTGGCGAGTGGGCACCCTTGTCCCTGTTTTCAGAGAGATGGCTTTCAGTTTTTCCCCATTGAGTATGATGTTGGCTGTGAGTTTGTCATACATGGCCTTTATTATGTTGAGGTACTTTCCTTCTTTACCCATTTTGTTGAGAGTTTTTATCATAAATGGATGTTGGATCTTGTCAAAAGCCTTCTCTGCATCTATTGAAATGATCATATGGTTTTTATTCCTCGTTTTGTTAATGTGGTGTATCACATTGATTGATTTGCAGATGTTGAACCATCCCTGTGTCCCTGGTATAAATCCCACTTGATCGTGGTGTATGATCTTTTTAATGTATTGTTGTATTCGGTTTGCCAATATTTTGTTGAGGATTTTTGCATCTATGTTAATCAGGGATATTGGTCTGTAGTTTTCCTTCTTAGTCTTGTCTTTGTCTGGCTTTGGTATCAGGGTGATGTTGGCCTCATAGAATGTGTTGGGAAGTATTACATCTTCCTCTATTGTTTGGAATAGCTTGAGAAGGATAGGTATTAAGTCTTCTTTGAATGTTTGGTAAAATTCTCCAGAGAAGCCATCTGGTCGTGGACTTTTATTTTTTGGGAGGTTTTTGATTACTGTTTCAATCTCTTCACTTGTGGTTGGTCTATTCAGGTTCTCTATTTCTTCTTGATTCAGTTTTGGGAGGTTGTATGAGTCTAGGAACTTATCCATTTCTTCTAGATTGTCCAATTTGTTGGCATACAGTTTTTCATAGTATTCTCTTATGATCTTTTGTATTTCTGTGGTATCTCTTGTAATTTCTCCTTTTCCATTTCTAATTTTATTTATTTGAGCCTTCTCTCTTTTTTTCTTGGTGAGTCTGGCTAAGGGTTTGTCAATTTTGTATATCTTCTCAAATAACTGGCTCTTTGTTTCATTGATCCTTTCTACTGTTTTTTTTACTTCAATTTCATTTATTTCTGCTCTGATTTTTATTATTTCCCTCCTTCTGCTGACTTTAGCCTTTGTTTGTTCTTCTTTTTCTAATTTTGTTAGGCATAGTTTGAGGTTGCTTATTTGGGCTTTTTCTTGTTTGTTAAGGTTGGTCTGTATTGCTATGAGTTTTCCTCTCAGGACCGCTTTTGCTGCATCCCATATGAGTTGGTACGGTGTATTTTCATTTTCATTTGTCTCTAGATATGCTTTTATTTCTCCTTTAATTTCATCAATGATCCATTGGTAGTTTAGTAGCATGTTGTTGAGTCTCCACAGCTTTGTCACTTTCCCGGTTTTTTCCTTGTAGTTGATTTCTAACTTCATGGCATTATGGTCTGAAAAGATGCTTGTTATGATTTCAATCTTCTTAAATTTATATAAGCATGCCTTGTTTCCCAAAATATGGTTTATTCTTGAGAATGTTCCACGCATGCTTGAGAAAAATGTGTAATCTGCTGTGTTTGGGTGGAGTGTTCTATATATATATCTATTAAGTCCATCTCATCTAGTTTTTCATTTAGGTCCATTATTTCCGTTTTTATTTTCTGTCTGGATGATATGTCCATTGATGAGAGTGGGGTGTTAAGATCCCCTACTATTATTGTGTTGTTGTTAATATCTCCTTTTAGGTTTGTTAATCGTTGTTCTATGTACCTTGGTGCTCCTGTATTGGGTGCATATATATTTAAAAGTGATATGTCTTCTTGGTGGAGTGTCCCTTTTATCATTATATATTGCCCCTCTTTGTCTCTCATTACCTGTTTTATCTTGAAGTCAACTTTGTCTGATACAAGTATGGCAACACCTGCTTTCTTTTGTTTGTCGTTAGCTTGGAGTATTGTCTTCCATCCTTTCACTCTGAGCCTGTGTTTATCTTTAGAGCTGAGATGTGTTTCCTGGAGGCAGCATATTGTTGGGTCTTGTTTTTTAATCCATCCCACCACTCTCTGTCTTTTGATTGGAGAGTTCAGTCCATTTACATTTAGGGTAATTATTGGTATATGGGGGCTTGTTGCTGTTATTTTATCACTCTTTTTCCAGTTCTTTTGCATTTCTTTTGTTTCTCGTCCCATGTGTTTCGGACTACCAATTCAGTTTGGTAGTTTTGTATGGGGGTTCTCCTAGTTTTCTCTTTCTTTATTGTGTGTGATTCTGTTCTGATTATTTGGTTAGTGGTTACCATGAGGTATGTATAAAAAAATCTCGTGGATGTGATAGTCCATTTTTTGATGGCCTCTTATTCCCTTAGACTAAGTTGATTCAATCCCTTTCCCCTTCCCCTTCTAAGTTATTGTTGTCACATCTTATTCTTTCTTGTGTTGTGAGTTCATGTTTAACATGATGAGGTTATATTTATGCTTGGTGCTTACCTTCCCTTGATCTTTGGTTTTATAATTAAGTGTTTGCTAATCTCTCTATTTTGATAGAGGACTGTAATTTTTCTGGTTTTGTCGACCTATTTTCCTCCTTGTTCAAAACTTTGAATCCCCTTTCTCTTTTTTTCCTCAAGGATGAGGGCCTTCTTGAGCACTTCTTGTAGTGGGGGTCTTGTGGCAATGAACTCCCTTACCTTTTGTTTATCCGGGATAGTTATTATTTCTTCATCATATATGAAGGATATTTTTGCTGGATAGAGTATTCTTGGCTGAAAGTTTTTGTCCTTCAGAATTATCATTCCACTCTCTCCTAGCCTGTAAAGTTTCTGTCAAGAAATCGGCTGAGAGCCTGATAGTAAATCCTTTGTATGTTATTTATTTATTTATTTATTTATTTATTTATTTATTTATTTGTCTAGCTGCCCTTAATATTTTTTCTTTGTCATTGGCTTTTGCCAGCTTTACTACTATATGCCTTGGGGAGGGTCTTTTCATGTTGATATATTTAGGAGATCTATTTATTTCATTCACTGGTATTTCCAGCTCCTTCCCCAGGTTTGGGAAGTTTTCAGATATTATTTCTTTGAACAAGTTTTCTGCTCCTTTTTCCCTCTCTTCTCCCTCTGGAATACCTATAATCCTTATGTTGAATTTCCTAACTGAGTCGGATATTTCTCAGAGAGTTTCTTCATTTCTTTTTAGTCTTAGTTCTCTTTCCTCCTCCATCTGGAGCATTTCTGCATTGCTGTCCTCAATATTATTAACTCCTTCCTCCATATTGTCAGCTCTGATGCTTAAGGCTTCCATATTTGTCTTTATCTCCTCTATTGTGTTTTTCATCTTTAAGATTTCTGATTGTTTTTTTTTTTATAGTTTCAATTTCTTTTGTGAAGAAACTCCTGATTTCATTGAATTGTCTGTCTGTGCTTTCTTGTATTTCATTAAGCTTTTTTATGATGGCTGTTTTGAATTCTCTGTCATTAAGGTTATACATTTCTGTGCTTTCCAGGTTGACTTCTAGGTGCTTGTCATTTTCCTTTTGGTCTGGAGATTTAATATATTTTTGCATGGTTCCTGTTGGTGTTGGCTTACTTTTCCTCATAGTGAAACTATATGGTCACAATTTCCTCTTGCTGCCACTGGGTGGGGGTCAGGGGCTGTGTATTCTGGCCTGACTCAATCCACAGGCACTCTTGTCAGCCCCTGGCTGATCTGAGGCATGGCTGAGTGGAGACTGCTGGGGGAGAAGCATGGGAACAGCTGGAGCTGGAGCACAGCTAGGCCAAAGCGGCTGGGGCTCAGGTGTGGGTGGGTTGAAGGAGCTGCAGCTGAAGTGCCACTGGGCAAAAGAAGCAGGAGCTGGAGCACTGCTGGGCCGAAGAAGCTGGAACTGGAGTGTGCTGGGCCAGAGAAGCTGGAACTGGAGTGCGCTGAGCCGAAGAAGGAGGAGCTGGAGTGCCACTGGGCCGAAGAAGCTGGAAATGGAGTATACTGGGCCAGAGAAGCTGGAACTGGAGTGCGGTGGGCCAAAGTTGCTGGTGCCAAGTCAGCTGGAGCCTGAGCACAGGCCAAGCCGAAGCAACTGGAGCCAGGGGGAAGGGGAGCGGTCCAGCTGAAGGAGCCAGGGATGGGGCACGGTGGAGCCAGGGAAGCTGGGGCCGTGGCTTGGTCCAGCCAGAACAGCTGTGGCTGTGGCGTGGTGGGGCCTGAGCTGCTGCTGCCTCTGGTGCGGGGGCGCAGGCTTGCCCCGCCGCTGGTCGGGCCAGGGCACCTGGGGGCCACTGCCTGTGGGGGGTGGAGCGTGGTCACCCTGCCCCTGCTGGTGGTGCTTGGGCGCCTGGGGGCCACTGCTTCTGGGGTTGGGGCTGAGCTGAAGCGCCGCTGTGCTGAAGCACCAGTCAGGTGGGCTGGGTGGGGGAGGGGCGCTTACTTTCGCCTCCCCCATCTCAGAGGTTTCTCACCTCACTGTTGCTCTCTGCTCTACTGACGGGCTAGCTTGTTAAAGTACACTCGCAACAGTTCTGCTCCCTCTGTGCGAGGATCCCCTCGGGCTGTCAGGGGTCTTGGCGAGTACCAGTTTTCATGAGGCGAGCCACCCCTCCCCCTCCTCTGAGAGCTATGTGGTCTCAGTCTCTGAGTCACAGTCCTTGGGGAAGAAAGGGAGCTCCTCTTACCTCCTTCGACTTCCTCTGGGGATTCCAGCACCTCAGTCCTCAAGTGTACGGCTGCCTGGGTGCCTCAGACATCCCCTGTGCTGTGTGAATAGCTTCTGTTGGAATATGAGTGTCCTTTTTGTTGTGTCTTAGAGGGGGAGAGTTCAACGGCGGAAGCTCACTCTGCCATGATGCTGGCGTCACTCCAATGCTATATCTTTTAAAAACAAATATATATATGAAAAATTAGACATGTGTATATTTCTGTGTTTATGTCCATGTGTATATATGTGTGTGTATCTCTGTGTTTATTTCTGTGGGTATGTGTGTGCCTGTGTGTGTGTCCATCTGTGTATATGTGCGTGTGTGTCCTACAGAGAGAAGGATCACTCTTAATCGTTTCTACTCGCCTTCCAAGGAAAGGCCAGGCTGGTCTCTGGGTGGCTCGGCACCACCTCTTATTTTCGGAGACTTGCGCAGTGGTCGTGGTGGGTGTGGAGGACCCTGGGAGGTCTCAGTTGCTCTGCATTTGAATTAGGAAGAAGTTGGGGTGCTGAATGGAGGGAATAATGCAGAAAGCATGGAGAGCAGAGCCCTGTTATTGGAGGGGCCATATGGTGGGACGAGGGAGAAATGGGGTGGGATTTGAGAAGCAGGAAATAGACAGCTGGTGGGTCAGGAGGCCACCTGGGGAGCAGTGTCCCTGGGGTTAAGGGGGGGAATGCTCTTCTCCCTGAAATGTAGACCCGTCTTTGGTTTCTCCAAAAATTCTTCAGTAATACCTGAAATAGTCAACTGTTTTAGGGCGCGTGTTTGCTGTTTTGATAACGTGTGGAAGAGCTGAGCCCGCCGGAGTCAGCCGCTGTCCAGGGCTCCGCTCAAGCCGGGGTCACGCTCTGTCCGGGGCTCCGCTCACGCCCAGGTCGCGCTCTGTCCGGGGCTCCGCTCACGCCCGGGTCACGTTCTGGGCTCCCGTCTGGGATTCCTCTGTCACCTGCATCTCCATCGAGTCCTCACCCTGCGGGGAGCCCAGGGCCCTCTGGCCCTGTGTTTTCCATTGTGGAATACTATAAACAAAGAGAAGAGAACAGAATATAACAGACACCCCTGTGCTCATCACCAAGATTCAATAGATACTGTGTTACCCTATATTTGCTACAGATCTCTCGATATATTTCTTTGTCTGAAAATATAAAATTATCATTGTGTAGAGATACAGATGAGTATCCATTCCTGCTTCTTCTCGCCCTTCCGTGGATAACCACATCCTAAAACTAGTGTTTCCCTCTCTTCCATGTTTTACTACTTATGTGTGTAGCTTTCCATAAACAGTATGTGGCCTTTTTCTTCACCGTTTGCATTGGTGGCGTCATTCATATCTATCTTTCTGGCTATTTGCTTTTTCATTCAACATTATGCTACTGTGATTCGTCCATGCTCCCACATGGAGATACAATTCTGACTTAAACTGTGGCTGCGGTCTCCCACCACAGCATTGGAAGCTGATTAAAATTTTCCCCTATGGGTGATCAATTAGATTGCTCCCCCTTTTCCACCGCTGCTGACAGCCTAGCAGCGATCCCCTATGGTGTACTTGTGAGCAAGTCTGTCTAGTGAAGGCTCTACAATAGAAAGTGCTGGCACGGGGGTGTGGATATCTTCACCCATACATGGCACAGCCAAACTGTTTTCCAAGCCCTTGTGCCACCAAACACCCCAGGAGGAATGAAAAGCATTACCATGCCCCACATCCTCACCAACACTGGTATTATCACACCTCTCACTTTCCCAACCTGACGGGATGTGAAAGCTATCCCACTGAGGTTTTATTTTATATTTTCCTGATTTCTAGTGAGACCAGGTATCTTTTCATATTTTTCTGTCTCTTCCGTTTTCCTCCTTTATAGAACATTTGGTCAAATCCTTTGTACATCTTTCTATTTTGTACATATCTACAAAGAAATGTACATTTCTTTGTACATTTTTCAAAAGAATTTCCAGATATTCTGGATAGTAATCCTTTGTCAGTTACATACATACGAATACTTTCTTCCAATCTGTGGCTTGGCTCTTAGTGTCTTTCCACATATAGATGTTTTAATGTTTAATGTTTTCAAATGTATCCATTTTTCCATGTATGTATATGATATGACATAGATATCTAATTTTTAATTTTGTATATGGATGGCCAATACAAGAAGAATTTAATGAATTTCTATCCATGTCCGCCTGTCCTACTGGTGTGTAGTGCCACAAACTTAATATATGTGTGTATGTCTACAGGCACACTTTGGAGATATTGCAGACTGGGTTCCAGCCCACTGCAATAAAGCAAATATTGCAATAAAGCGAGTCACACGATTTTTTGGTTTCACAGTGCAAATAAAAGTTCTATTTACACTATACTGTAGTCTAAGTGTGCAATAGAATTATGTCTAAAATATGTATATATCTTAATTGAAAAATACTATATTGCTAAAAAATGCTAACCATCATCTCAGCCTTCAGCAAGTCGTAATCTTTTTGCTGGTAGAGGGTCTTATAAAAAATGCCACATCTGTGAAGTGCAATAAAATGAGGTATGCCTGTATGTGTGTGTGTGTGTGTGTGTGTGTGTGTGTGTGTAGGCTGTCTCTGAACTCTCTCACCTGCTCCACTGCTTTATTTGTCTACACCTGGGCTACTACCATACTGGTCTCCTTAGGTCTTTAGAGTACGTCTTAATATCTGGGGTGGAGAGCTGCCTTATCATCCTATTCTTTGAAATTGTATTGGCCCTTTATAGATCAACATGAATATAACCATGCTGTGAACCATGCTTCCCCAGAGTGCTTTCTTCTCTGGGGAAGGGAGCACTTCTGGACCAGTCCTCACATTAGGCTCAATAAATATCACTCTACCTTTCTTATCTATAGATTAAAATCTATATCAATTATTTGCATCGACCATGGTGTATATCTTGATTTATATAGCTCTTCTTTTATGTTTTCAGTTAGTTTGTACTTTTTCATAAAGTACACATTTTGTTAGCTTTATTTCTAGTAAACTTTTTGGGAGATGTTGTAGACTTCACCTATCTTTACACTTTTGTTTGTTGCTAGGATCTGGGAACACTATTAATTTTTCTAAATTGAACTTGAACCTACCAACCTTGCTGAGAACTTGCTTACTATTTCTAGTAATTTCTGTTCTTTTCCAATCCCCATAGCTCTTGTTTTTTATTGTGGTTCTGGGACACTGGTTTGGACTACAGTACAACATTGAACAGTCACAGTCATAAAGGGTATCTTTGTGTCCTTCCACTTTAAGGAAAATTCTAAGACAGGAAAATAGAAAATTATAAATCACATGTTGTTTAAATCTTCCTTGGCTTGAATATTTGTTTGCTAACAGTTTAATTATGATTTTTTGCCTCTATGTTTATAAATAAATATGGCTATAATTTTTCTTTTCATGCTCTTCTTATCCAGTTTTAAATCAAGATTCTTGTAGCTGCCCAAAATCAATTGGAGAAGTTGAACTCTTTCCTCTTTCCTGGGAAAGTTCAATTCAAATCCTTACAGGGTTGATGACTCATCATAAAAACCTTCCGGGCTGGTGATTTGACGTGGTTGTTTATGTGGACGTTTTAACTAATAATTGCATTTCTTTAATGGTTTAGGGTTGAATCATGTATGCTATTTCTTTCGGTATCATTTTTATCATATTTTTTTCTAGAAAGTTGTTCAGTCTGCCTTATTTTTCAAACTTTTTGGCATAAGTGTGTTCATAGTATTCTCTTCTGACTTTGTACACTGTGAAAAGTCTCTGTAGTGATGACCCCATTTTTTATTCATAATTTAGTTTATTTTTGCTTTCTCTTTGTGGAGATTTTTCAGCTTTATTATTTTCTTCAAAGTACTAGGTTTCGATTTGAATCCTTTGTTATTCCCTTTTCTAGCTTCTTGAACTGATCACTTAAACTTCATCTCAATTTTTTTCTTTTCTAACACATGCATTTAATGACACAAATTTTTCTCCTAAGTACTATTTTAGTTTATTCCACCAGTTAAATATGTGTTGTTTTAAAAAGTCAATGAGTTCTAAATATGCCCAATTTCCACTACAATTTTGTCTTTAGCACACGAATTATTTAGGAGAGGGAATGTGCTCGTCTAGGCGAGGAGCAGGAATCTGGTTCAAATCCTGACACTAACATGTCCTAACTGTGCCACCTCGCCTGAACCCACTGGAAATCAATACCCATCAGTCCCCAGGCAGCGGGGTCAATCAACACTCAGACTTAATCACATTCCCTAAGAAGCAGATATACCACACAAAGTGTAATGAGCATCGACATTTTACTAAATGTTTTTGGAGTGATGAAGGAGGAGGGTAACACTTCAGGGATGTATTAGTCAGGGTTCAACCAAGAAGCAGAGCCACTATGATATACATATTTCATATAAGGATTTCTGTTTTTTCCCCAACTTTATTGAGGTATAATTGACAGATAAAATTGCACATATTTAAAGCATACAATGTGATGATTTGATATACATATACATTGTGAAATGATTCCCACAATCAAGTTAATTAACTATATCCATCACCTCATGTGGTTACCGTTTGTGTGGTGAGAACTCTTAGGATTTATTCTCTGAGCAAATTTCAAGTCTACAACACAGTGTTATTAACTGTAGGCGTTAATAATTAATTAACTGTAATTATTAATAGTCACCAGGCTGTACATTAGATGCTCAGAACTTACTCATCTTATAACTGAAGGTTTGTACCCTGTGACCCACCTCTCCCCATTTCCACCACACCAGCCCCCAGCAACCACCATTCTCCTCTCTGTTTCTATGTGTCCGACTTTTCTTTTTTTTTTATTCCACATATAAGTGATACGATACAGTATTAGTCTTTCTCTGTCTGTCTTATTTCACTTAGCATAATGCCCTCCAGGTTCCTCAGATTGTCACAAATGGCAGAATTTCCTTCTTTTCCATGGCTGAATAATATTCCATTCTATGTATATAATATATATTTATATATCTTTTTTATCCACTCATCTATTGATGAACGCTTAGGTTGTTTCTATGTCTTGGCTATTGTGAATAACGCTGCAATGAACATGGGGGTGCAGATATCTCTTCAAGATACTGATTTCATTTCCTTTAAATATATACATACCCGGAAGTGGGATTGCTGGGTCATATGGTACATATAAGGATTTCTTACAGGATTCTGACTTTACGCGATTGTGGGGCTGGTTAAGCAGTCTCTATAAGGTGTTGTGTTCACGTCTGAAGCTGCAGCTTGAAGTCCTCAGGACGAGCAGTTGGGAAGGGGCGATGGATGTGAGGTGTGGGAGAGCAAGAACAAACTGGAACCCACAGCTAAGAGCCGTGGGGCACATGAGGATGCACAGAAACCCATGTATTCATTCTTGCCTCTGACTTTAGTGGTCCAGGTGCCCTGCTGGGGTCCTTGGTCACGGAGCTAAGGACACACACCTGGCCCAGGGGTGGGAGAAGCTCAAGGAGGATGTGGGGCAAGCCCTCTCGGTTGCTGCTTCACATCAAGGAGATGAGTCAAGTCAGCAGCGCAGACGTAACCGCTAGAAAAGGCTGCTGCTTCACTTCCTCCCTCTGGATTCCCAGAATACAGTAATCTCTCCCCGCCCATCCTGATCCAAAACTACTGGAAAGGGAATTCTGGGAAATGTAGTTCATCTGGCCAAGCTGACGCATTGCAAAGCTGCCACAAGGGGGCAGAACTGAGAATGGGACTGGGACTGGGAATGTGCTTGGCATCTATAGAATTGATGTCTTAACAATATTGAGCCCTCCCATCCACGAACATGGTATATCTCTCCATTTTTTAGGTCTTTGCTTTCTCTCGGTAATGTTTTGTAGTTTTCAGTGTATGGGTCTTACACAACTTTTGCAAGATAATGTTTAATGCTCTGTTTTCAGAGACAGATTTCTAATAACACTAAACCCTTCAATAACGCTTACTATGGGTCAGGCACTCTTCATAATACATGTAGATATAAATATGGACAAATTCGTTTAAGCCTCACAACCACCTATGAGGAAGTTCTCTTATTATCTCCATTTTATATGCCTATAATTTGGCTAACTAGCCAGATGTCATAATCCAGTAAGTGGGGGAGGCAGGATTAGAACCCAGGTGGCCGGCTCCAGAGCCCCTGCTCCCACTACTGCCCTACACCACGTGGTAACAGTTTCCAGTGTTCACACAAGTGGCCAATAGCACAGAACATCAAGACCGGTGCTCTGCAAATGTAAGACTTTAATCTTATGTCCCGATTCACTGAACTAGTTCTGACACAGCAAGATCTCTTTCCCTCAATTGCTGCAGAGGGAAAGACACATTTCCATCTCAGGCTTACGTTATCCTATGTTTATGAAGATTGGCAAATTTTTTAGAATGAGCATGGAACTTCATTAGTTAGTAGGAAAGGCAATAGCAGGCCGGTAGAGCCCAATCTTATACGAAGAAAGGGAGTGAGAGGCGGGTAGGATTTCCGTTGAAAAGAGCTTAAAACAAAAACATCACTTTCATCTCCTCCCTAGTAATCAGGGAAATGCAAATTAGGACCAATAAGATGGGAGGTAGGGAAGGAGAGAGGGAAGGAGATGGAGGGGAGGGGAGTAAGTAGAGGGGAGGGAGGGAGGCAGAGAGGGACACGGGACTGGAGACAAAGCAGAGAGCGAAGCTGAGGTGAGCACAGGATGGGGAGAAGAGAGGCTGCAGGGAGCACGGGGGAGAGAGGAAAACCTGCGGAAAGGAAAGTCTCCCCAGAAAGGGTGGGAAGGGTGAGAGATGGGTGAGGTGGGACCGAGAGAGAGAGGGCTGAGGGGGCGGAGGGTGCCTCACCCCAGGAGGCCTGCAGGTATGTGTGTGCAGACTGGACCAGGGCTCAAAGGCCTTCCCTGTTGGTCCACTAAGTCTTCCCAGAGTTCCAAAAACTGCAGTGAGTGAGGAGACAGTCAGCTTCCAGGAGGGAAGCAGAGGCTGCCTGGACACACACGCCCATCTCCAGCGCCTGTACGTCATAGACTTGTCCCCAAATCTTGTTCCCAGCGTCACCTTTAGTCGTAACCCAGGACCCTCCCCTCGGAACTGATGGGCCCTCCCCTGCGACCCCCCAGCCAGGCAGCTGATCTCTGGAAGCCACCATCCTGACGAGGCCCCAGCCCTGCGCAGGGTCTCAGCTCCTGCCAATCTGCTGGGACATCACCGTAGTGGTCGGGTCTTAGGCTGAGGTCGCTGTGCTCAGTCAGGAACTTGGTCAGGTTCTGGGCACTTTCAGGACGAGGGCTCCAGGAAAGGTACCACCTGACCAAGCAGCGCCTGTGCGCCTCCAGCTTCCCCAGAATGTTCCTGGAGAATATGAAACACATTTCTGCATGGCAAGTTTCCTGCGAGAGGAGAAGGGAAGGAGGGGCGGTGGGTTGGGTGACCACGCAAGCCAGATAGGAGGTGCCCAGGCCCTGCCTTCTGGAACCCTGTTCTCCTCCGCAGGGAAGGAAAGGCTGGTTCAGTCATTCATTGATTCCCTCATTCATTCAAAAATAACCCACTGAGCACCTACTGGGGGTCACACCTCGGGCAGGAGCCTGGGATGCAAGGGTAAGCCAGGCACTGTCCTGCCCTCAAGGAGATCACCATCTAGGGAGACAGGCGAGGACCCATAGTGACCCCCACCCTCTCTGTCCCACAGACCCCCCTCCTATATCTGCCTGTGGCCCCAGCAGCCGGGACTTTTGCCTCAACAGCTGCGTGCGGGCGTCACCCTGAGAACTGCAGTTGAGTCGGGGGCCGTGCCCAGGGAGGGGGTAGGACAGAGAGGCGGGAGGGCACAGGCAGGTGGGTGCAGGCTGAGAGGACGTGTGTTGCACGTGGCTGGGGTGGCAGCTTTGCTCTAGGTGTGGGAGGGAATGGCTCTGGCTACCTGGTGGGCTGGTGTTGAAGTCCTGTGACAGTGTGGGGGCGCTCTGAGGGGCACGCCAAGACTAGGGTTTCCATCTCTGTTGCCTCCACCCAACTCCACGCTGCCCGCGTCTTTGGTCCAGACTTGATGGGAAGAAAGGTGTACGAATGAGAAAATCCCTAGAGTTTTACCCGCACATCGGGCATGTCTATACCTGTCCCTGTCTGACACCTGCTCTGAAGGACATCAATGTCCAGCAAGTCAGGGTGGCACCGACCAGTGGCTCCCGACGGTAGCATCTGTGAGGCTTGGGCCGTCCTCTGGCCATTGAGTGGCAGTTGAAGCCCCCTGGAGGCATCGGGCACCTGGAGGCCAGAGCTGGAGGAGAAAGGGAAGGCTCAGCGCCCTCTCCTGGGGTCCTTGCAGGCCCTTGTTCGTCTCTGAGCCCACAACCACCTGGGACAGCAGAGAAGCTTTTGTTCCCTTTGCTGGTGGCCCCCAGGACGCTCTGCCCTGAATTCAGGCTGGCCCACGTGGCCACATCTCATCCTTTTCTCTGCTGGACTTGGGGACACGGTCACCTCAAGACCCAGGGGCTGCTGGCTCCCTCCCTCAGGCCCTCCTCCGTGTGATGACTGCCCCTTAGCCCTCCCTGTCCCAGGCCACTGACTCTCTGTCCCCGTGGCCAGTGGGCTTCTCGCCTTGCCCGTCCCACAGGCACCTCCGTCCCCACAGGTCCCACCCTGGACCCCTCCTCCCTTAGGGAGCAGCAGGTGGCCAACATGGGACCCTCTAAGGGGTGACTCCGCTGAGCCCTGGCGTGGAAGGTAGAGCCTTCACCCAGAGTAATCTGATCACAGCGACACCAGGGATTTTGTTCCAGAATAGCGACCAGGTTGTGGTTTGGGGCTGAATTCCTCGCAGGCTGTGGGTTGGTTCCTCTTCTTCCCCTGACCAGGGAGCCCCCAGACACAGAGGATCCGGGAGTGGAGGGGGCTCACAGGCACCTCTCCAACCCTCCAGCTGGGAGAGGAACTCCGAGAGGACTTTCATAGGGAAGTCTGTCGAAGGGTACCAAAAGCTTCAGGGGCCAATCCTTAGGAAATTTTCCAGGATCATCTGTCCAACAGGCCAGAGCATTTGTAAAACTCAGTGTTGCAGCTTTACTGATAATATGGGAAATATGGAAACTACCTAAATGTGTTCCATTAGGGGATTTGTTGGAACGTCAGGGAATATTCACACATAGAATAGCATGCCTCCTTTTGAATATGAATGCATTCGTTTCAACATTTGAATATCATGCATTCATTTATGGTGTATTTTTAAGACTTGGGGAAATGTTTATGACATGCTATGGGGGACTCCAACTTGTGGGCACAGTATGTGTTCAAGTGCAGGGCAGTTTATGACCTGTGGGCTAGAGGCTGGCCCTGTTCCCAGGGCTGTGCCTGTGTTCATCCATTTCATCCTTCATTTGAGGCGCAGAGAGGGTTACTCACTCAGCTGAGGTCACACAGGTAGTTGGAGGAGTTGCTGGGAGTTGAACCCAGGAAATCTGTGCCCAGAGCCCATGCCTTTGACAGCTACACTCTATCGTTTTTGATGTAAAAGTATTGAGCAGAAAAAAAATCAGGCAGAAGAATCACCGGAATGTTCCTAGGCTTACCCCTGAGCTGGTAGTCAAGTAAGATTGATTTGAGGGAGGTGGGGGCAGGGCGGTGGTGGGCTGTCTTGTGTCTATTTCCTAAGGGGCGGAGTGGGCACTTGGTGTTCACATAGTATCCTATTTAAATCTTATAAATTAAAAAACTATTTTCTATATTGAATGTTTAGTTAAACTTTAAAAAAGGCATTTTACTGGTGCATTTATCATTTGAAGTGGGAGTAATTTACATTGTCAATATTGGAAAGTTCTGTCTGTGAAGTTAAAGGACAAATTGATTTCCTTTCTAAAGAGTAATAGCTTCCTGATAGGAGACTGTATAACTTCCTTTTCCTCTACAAGGGGGCTTTTTTTTCTTTAACACGGGATCTGAGATAAAGTTACTGCTTATAAAATCGTGTAATTCTTTATACTTAAAAAAATGTCGGTGACCAATTTCAGACTTTCTTCAATCCTCCCAGGCAGGGTTTGAGCACGCAGGCTTCAAGGTGCCCTGCTGGTTCAGATCCCAGCTCTGCTCTGTGACCTCTGACCCCACGAGCCTCAGTTTCCTCGACTGTACAGTGGAAGCGAGAATGATGGATCCTCACTGCTGGGCCAGGTGGGAGGTTGAAAAGAGCCACTCCCATCCAGGCACCGGGAGGCCAGCCTGGTGGATGGTCAGCGATCAGGAGATGTTGCTTATTTTCACTTATTTCTGCATCAGTTTGAGTCCTTAAAGTTCGCTGCGCAGGGCGTGTCACGATGACCCAGCGTCTGCTCCCGGGTTCTACGGCTGCCCACACTCACAGACCCACAGCACCAAAGGCCAAACCAAGGGCAGGTACATGGAGGAGAAGAGGAAAAAGTCAGGAGTGACCGCAGGGCCCAGCCTAGGGGACTTCTGGCGTCCAGCTGGCCTGTGGTCATTACCTAGGACGGCAGTGCAAAGCTCAAACCTGGCTGATGCTTCTCAGGGCTTGGCTGGTCTGACACCTTTCTTTCTTACCTTTTTTTCTTTAATTTGTCAATTTAATTTTAATTATATAGGTGAAATGATGTTTAATTATACTGATGAAAATGGCGATTAAAAATCCCACAGCATCCCTGTGTGTTCACAGACCCAGTGCCATCTGAATACACAGGTAGGTCACACCTGGGTCCAGCGCACGGAGCCCTGCTGAGCGAGGGAGACACAGCCTCGGGGCCCGGGACCCCCACCCGGAGTCCGGGGCTCACCAACGTCCAGGCACATTCGAAAAGTTGAACATGAAGTTAAAAAATAGAGGAGAGCCTTTAAATTGAATAAACGAGACATTCAAGGGACATCGTTCAGAGATGAAAATAAGTGTATTCTTCAAGTAGATTTTATGTTATGTGTCGTTTACCAAAATAAAAAAAAAAAGTGTTTTCTTCAAATGATATTCAGCGTGTCTAGTACCGAACAGCTGTCCGTCCAGACAGCATAAGGAGAGCATGCCGGGCCGGATGTCTGATAAGCCAGAAGGAAAACATTTCAGCTACAAATGAACAGAAGCTAAATACACTCTAAGAGCTGGAAGTTCCCCTTTTGTCATTAGGTTCAATACACGCTTTCCATCAGTATCCAAGCGAAGGCTGAGCACCAATGAAGATGTGGAATTCACACCCAACTTGTGGAATTCACCTTCCTTTGCACCAACAACTCAAGATGAGGTCTACAGACACGCTAATTCTCCCCCTGAGCCTCCTGCAGCCCAGAAGAAAGCCAGCTGCTAGATTATTTAAGCCAGGCTTCCTTAGGGCTTTCTGGTTCCCTGTTACAACCAGACAACGGGGAAGGGCAGTCTTCCCTGTCACAGGGCGGTGGCCAGACTCAAGCTCCCCTCCCAGGGCCCCTCTGCTGGGCCCCCCCAGTTCTTCCAGGCCCACGAGGCCCAGGACTTATTTGGCTGCAACACCCCTCCTCACACGCTGTCTAGCTCCTTTCTTTACCCATCTGAACCTAAGTCGCATTTCTGCAAGTTCAAAAACAAAAAAAAAGACCAAAACAATCATTGTGCTTTTGTATGGATTTCTATTAAATTTATATGTTACTTTAGTTTTGTTCATTTCTTGTTAAATTTATTACAAAGCATTTTCTAGGGGTTTTGTTCCTATTGGGAATGGAATTAGAAGGTAGTAAGGACACACCCTATTGCAAAATCAAAATGACAAAAATCCGCAAACCAACACCGAAGTTGTGTCTTCATTCTTGCTGTCTCCAGGCTGTCAAACAGTAAATACAGTCATGCACTGCTCAACGAGGGGGTCGCATCCTGAGAAATGTGTCATTAGGCAATGTCATCTCTGTGTGATCATCATAGACTGTTCTTTTTTTATTTTTTGAATGTTTACTTCCAAGTCTATAGAGGTTTGTTTAGAAGCCCCAGCCCCTAAACATCATCCAATAGTGCAGTATTTTTTTTTTTTGAGGAGGATTGGCCCTGAGCTAACATCTGTTGCCAATCTTTCTCTTTTTTTTTCCTTATTTTTGTTCCTCCCCAAAGCCCCCACTACATAGCTGTATATCCTAGTTGTAGGTCCTTCTCGTTCTGTGTGGGACGCTGCCTCAGCATGGCTTGATGAGCGGTGAGTAGGTCTGCGCCCAAGATCTGAACTGGCGAAGACGAGACTGCTGAAGTGGAATGCGCAATCCCAACCACTGCGCCACGGGGCCGGCCCCTCATAGAGCATTCTTACACAATCCTAGATGGTGTCGCCTACTATGCACCTAGGCTCTATGGTACTAATCTTATGGGACCACCGTCGTATGTGTGGCCTGTCGTTGATCGAAAAGTCGCTGTGTCATGAGGCACGTGACTGTGCTTCTCTTTTAACTTCCACGGTCATTTCCAGACGGTCGCACGATGTGACCGTGCTTCTGTGTCTTGATCCATCACCTTTTGACATCACTTAAGATCAGTGAGAATTGACACCACTCCATCTTCCCCTCGTTCTCCCTGCCTTTGAAGAGATAGCACTGTTCTCAGACCCTCAACGCATCCCCTCTTCAGCTGAAACTCTATTCTCGTTCTGTCAACCATGAACAGTCTCCCCTGCTCCCATCTTTGTAAAATGAGGACTCAGCCTCAACAACGAATACTCTGCTGTGTGAAACACCCGTTACTTTCAGCAGTTTAAATCTAATGTATGCAAATATTTGTCTCTGCACAAACAAGCAGAGATTACCCTTTCTTTTATAGTGTTGCAATGTCACTTGTGCAATTGTCACTTTTGCAATGACACTTGTGCCTCTTGAAGAAAAGTCCTCTGAGTGTCAATTTCAAGTGACGTCCCCCTTTTGATAGTCTGCGACCAGGCACGAAGCCTGCCATGGCTAACCTGAATGCTACTTGGAGCATGCCAGAAACCATCCTAGGAACAGGGCGGGGTGTCCCCAAGCAGCTCAGACTGGGGTCAGAGAGACAGACTGGAGGCCAAGGACCCCCAGGGAGGGTGCAGGGCCTGCTCCTCCCTGTGTCACTCTAGGACCAGAATGGAAGTTCCTGTAAGTGTCTCCCACACAAACAGAGCAGCCAGATTTAGTGAATAAAAATATAGGACACTAGTTAAATGTGAACACTTTTTTAGTTGAGTACGTTCCAAATTATTTGTTGTTTGTCTGAAATTCACAGTTAACTGGGTGTGCAGTCTTGATCACTGGTGGTGCTCTGATAAAGTGCTTGTGTCTGGACCCTCTGACACCATGACAGGAGCCTCACCACTTCAAGGGGTTCCAGGATGACAAACACTCCTCCTCCCAGCTCCGTAGGTGACCAGTGCTCCTGCCCCCTCACTCCAGGCCTCCTCTAGCCCTCAGCCTTGCCCCTCCTTTGCCCCCTCCAGACATCTCCCCTGGGGTCTGGTCCTGTCTCAGTCCCTCCCCTCTGCTTTGAAGTCCCACAAACATGCTCTCCAGTCTGACCAGGCCAACTCCAGACTCTTGGCTGGAAACCCGGGCTTCACTTGTGGCCTTCCCCTGCCCACTCTGTGCGTCCTAACATAGCTCACAGTAGTCTGTCCCTAGAAAAATCCCTCAGGGCTGGCTACGGATTTGCATGGACCCAGGTGTGCAGCTGGGCTCTCCCACTTCTTACCTGTGACACCTTGGGAAAAGAGAAAAAGGATTTTGCCTCACAGCCAAATGGTGATAAGTAGGAATTCCCTGCCCTGAGGTTTGGTCAAGTTGGGATGAGATTGAGTTTGGAAAGGGCTGAGCCAGTGCCCGAGATGTGGTGAGTTTACAAGAAAAGGGAGACGTTAATTTGAAGACAAGGGAAAAGAGTCCTCTCTCCGTCCCTCCCCCCTCATTGGGCGAGGCTCCGTCGTCTGTGGGCACTTGCAGACTGGCTGGCGCACCTGCAGCGGGAGGTGGGAGGAGATGCAGAAATGAGGGCATCAATCACGGCTGGGCCCGTAGGGAGAGGCCAGGCGCAGACACAAGGTCAGGAGCACAGGAGGAGCCCGCAGGGGTCAGAGGAGGAGCCCCCGGAGGGGGGTGCTGAGTCCTCATCAAGAACGCCAGGAGGAGGGGGGCTCAGGAGCGGGAACTGGCCCTGTCCTGAGTCTCAGCTGTGAGCTCTGCAGAGGCCCCCACGCTGCCCGTTCACCACGTCTTCCCCGGCACCTGGCTGCACGTGGTGTGAGCCACAGCACACCGGAGGACTGATGGCTTATTCGTGGATTGAGTGACTTATTGAACGAGAGACTTCCCCTCTTTTAGGACATCATCATTTGTTGAGGAATAACTATCTCAGACGTTGTTCTAAGTGCTCGGCATTTAACTGTCGCAGCAGCCCCACAGTCAGTCACTATTACTCTCCATACGTTACACGTGAGGAGCCCAGGAGCCAGTCTTGTTCCCCCGGCAGCACACAGGGTCTCCAAATGGACAACCAACGGGGACTGTGATTTATGGGGTTTCCCGTCAGCCGCCCTTCACGGCAGGACACTGCTATTATCCATTACCAGGATGTCCAGGCTCAGAAGTTCTGGGGTTTGCCCCGTTGTCTTTCTTCCCCCCGGAATGAGATGTGATGTCTGGAGGTGGGCAGCAATCCGTGGCCCTAGTAGACCAGCAGGAGAAGACCACCGAGAGCTGAGCTGCGGGAGCAGGGGCAGCAGGCTAGTGTCCTGACAGCATTGCTGAACAGCTGGGCCAGGCCTGCACTGTGCTACCCTCCCCACGTGGCTTCCTCTGTGAAACAACCCCAACTTTCAACCCCTCCAGGCCGCTTTCCGTCACTGGCAGCCACAGAGCCCTGCCAGCCCGCCTCTATCCCAGCGTCCTGTCATTAGGTTCCTTCCTGCCCCTTGTCCTCCCACCAGCGACCCTCAGCCCGGCTCTGCCCCTCTCCTCTCTCCTCCTTTTCTTCCATCTCTCCAGGCCTCTTTGTCTATCAGTTCTTCCCTTGGGGCTGCGAGCCCTCCCTGGCTTAGTCCCTTCCTCCCCCCATTGGCTGTAGTCTCATTGTCCTGTATTCTGTATCCCTCCAATGTCTCAAACTAGATGATTCCTCTCCCCAGCCCCTGATGGTCACTGGGCGAGGTTGTGACACAGTTTGGGCCTCTGACATGTGAACAGAGGTCTGTGAGGAGAGACCTGGGGAGCCTTGGTTGCCCAGAATGCCTTGTGCCAGACGCCCAGCTGCCAGGGGCTGGACTCAGCGTGTTTCCTGCTGCACATAAAGGAATGGAGTTCACCCTTTGTGCAAGAATGCCCCCCCCCCCAGCTTCCCCTCTAGGGCAGAGGAATTAGGAATGAAGCAAAGGCTGGGGTAACTCCTGGCTACCCATCTAACTGCGAATTTGAATGTTCCTCCCAATATTCAGACTCATCCTTTCTCTTCGCTTATTGCGTGGTCTGTCATTCAAAAACGGTGCTGCTAGCAGTATGACAGGTTGTCAATGAGTATAGGCTCTCGAATTCCAGCTTCCCCTGCTATAAGGTTTAGCTAATTGTTACTCACCCCAGAGGGAAATAGTCCAACCGTCGCCCATCCACCCCACGCAGGTCCACTGCCAAAGAGAAAGGCGTCAACGCATCTGCAGGTGTTTATTTAACTATTTGGACTTCATGATACGTTTAAGAGAAAAATAATGGGCCGAAGAGTCTTAATATTTCATTTTATTGCTTGGGATTTAAAATCAATTAGAATAGTTATTTCTCTGAAAATTAAACGCTGTTCTGATGGTATTGAGTGTAATCTTACTGATGTAGATTTGGAAGTTAAGACAGATTTTAAATGAGAAGTAAATCTACTCAGATTTTCTTTTTTTAAATTGTTTCTTATGAGCTCATTGTCTTTTGCTGGTTTCTTTGTATCAGTCTGGAGATGGCGGCAAATGGTGTGTTCACACTTCTTGAAAGAAAGTGCTTTGTCGCGCAGTTCAACAGACCGCTCCCGCCTTCTTTAGAGACTGATGTCCGTCCTTCAGTGTTCCTGATTCTCGGATGAGAAGGCAGAGTTGAATGAGCAGGGAGAGAGACAGTTGGAAAGATGCAACAGGTCCGGGGCAGTTACAAAGATGGAGGAGGAGGGGGGTGGGAAAGCAGAGGGAGCTTGTGACAAGGGAAGGGAGGGATGGAGCTGGTGACCCAGGAGCGACAAGCTCACCCAGAGGAGACTCTGAGAGAGGGAAAGGCAGATCCAGGGAGAGGAGGGGAGGGAGGAGAGCAGGGGCAAGGCAGGCAGGAAGGAGTCCTCTACTGGAGAATGCCCTGCAGGTCCCGGGACAGCTCGTGACTGGTGTTATCCAGCCCATTCCAGGGCTGAAAGGGTCTTCCCTGGTGGTGCACGAAGGTTTCCCAGCAGTGCTTGAACTCTGAAAGGACAGGGGAGATGAAAGTGAGCTCCAGCTGGGAGGGGGAAGGGCCACAGGCTGCCTGACCCTTAGGGACAGTGTTCCCCATCAATTTCACCACTCTCTTTTCTCTTTCCTCCCCAGGGACTTAGCCCTCCAACTCTTTCTTCCAAGTGGAATCTGAGCCAGCCACTTCTCCTCCCTTCTGGAAGCCCCCAAGTCCTCCCCGCAGTTCCACCCAACCTCCCTCCCCTCCCCAGGACCGCCTCACCTCCCCTGAACTCTCCCTTCCAATGGACTCCACAGTCCTTTCCAGGGTCTGGCATCACCTCTGCAAGCCACAAACAAAGGCTCCTCCACCAGGGATTTTCATCCTGCTCTCCCCTTTCTAGCAACTTCCAACAGGCCTGCCTCTGCCCCTGGCCCCATGCCTGGGGGAACGATGCTGACCCTGGGAGGTCATGATGGCAATTTGGGCCCCAGCCGCCTGCAGTGTGCGTAGTCCCTCCTCATAGCCTGGGAGGCTATAGATGCGGGAAGCAAAGATGCGCAGGCTCACGTGGGAGTTCTCCCTCAGGAACTCAGCCAGATTCTTAGCACAGGGAGCGCAGGGGCTCCAGGAGATGAAAATGGTGACCGTGTAGTGCAGCGCCCGGTCCAGCTCCCAAGAACGGATCAGGTCCAGGAAGTGCGTCTCTGCGTGGGAGATGAGAGGCTAGAGGAGGAAGAAAAGTGTTCTGTCATTGGGGGGACGGGGGGTTGGTGGGACCAGGGTGAGGAGGGGGAGGCACTGGCCTCCAGCAGGAAATCAGAGGGATGGGGGCACACCTCAGCATCGAGATGAATGATGTTTCAACGCAGTATTTATGTGATCAAATCTAAGGCAAAACTCCACGATAAACAGAATATCAGCATTTTACAAAAGATCAGATCAGTAGTGGTGACTTTATTTTACCTCAGCACAGCACTGTAACTGATCAGCCTTTGTTTAAATCATTGATGTTCTCTTTATCACAAAATTTGCATTAATTTTGATGTTTAAACTATTGCATTAAACAGGATTCATCTGGATTCCCGAGTTCCTACTGCTGCAGTTGTGCGCCCGAGGAGGCGCCCTCGCCCTCAGGAGCCTCACCGGGGCCGGCCCCGCGGGGGGAGATGAAGAGCTGGAGGAGGCGAGGGGGGGGGGAGAGGCCAGGTGGGCTCCAAGGTCACGGGCCTGATGCCATGCAAATGGGTGCTTCCTCCTTGGAGGGATTCACCCCGCTCTCCATCTACCGCCCCCCAGCCCCCACCCCCGTGCACCAATACTTCTACAAGCTTCTACTCTGGGCCTCACCCTGTGCTGTGCCCAAGGCTGCTCAGACTCTGGCCAAAAGGGCTCCCTGTGCAGGGAGGAATGGGGGAAGGGGCGCCAAGGGGAGAGGTGTCGGGCTCAGGGGATGCAGGTCATTGTTGGGGATGACATGGGATGACGGAGATTTGCCCAAAGTGCAGAGTGACAGATTTTCAACCAGAAACGGAGAGGAAGTCAGACCAGCTGTGCTAGTGCAGAGACCTTGGGTGGGAGTGTGATGGGCACACGAGGGCCAAGGGGGCGTCCCTGGGCTCGGTGCAGCTGGCCGTGCAGTGGTGGGGACCAGCGCCCCTGCCAGGATCTCCTAAGTGATGGGCAGGGCTCCTGCCAGGCCCCCCCCGGTAGTGACCAGTCGGAGCAGCGAGAGCCAACAGAACTTGTGCTCTCTGGCCAGAGGCTGCCCCAGGCAGGGGCCAGGGAAGAGCCTGACCCCTTGACCAGACGCCTTTCCATCGGTCCAGACCGATCCTCACAGGCACAGCAGTAGGGATTCCTGCAGCCTGGGGTGACCCTAGGCCGGTGGTGCCACTCTGGGACACTGTGACTGGTTTCTGCGGTGTGGCTCAAAGCTGCCAATCACGGCAGAAACGGTCCCTACCCCCCGACTCCAGGTGGAGCCGCAGCAGCTGTGGGAACAAAGGTGAAAGGGCTCTGTGGGACACCCCGTGAGCACCGAGAAGCTTCTCCCCTGAAGGTCCCTGGACTGGGAGCTGCCCCCTGCTGCCGTCAGGCTGGTCAGTCACCGTGTTTTGCAGGAAGCCCTTGTCCTGGTCCAGCGGGACCCTGGAGTCACCATCTGGGAGCTCCACCTCATAGCACAGGCAGGTCTCATGCGGCAATTCTGTATTGTTGAAGTTCGCAGTGAAGGTGTCGCTGTCCATCAGGTATCTGAGGACGAAGGTGGGAGAACCCTAAAGACATGCGGCTCCTCTTGGGACCACCCAGTGCTCTTCCCTCCACTCCACACCCCTTCCCCGTCCACCCCTGCGCCCACAGCCCAGCCAGACCCATAGAGGACGGGCTTCCACTCACTTTGCTGGAGCCACCAGGCCTCCCTCTCTGATCCCTTCTGGGGGCTGCTGGGACTGTCAGCCCCGTCCTTTTGTCAGGGTCTCCCCCAGGAACAGTGCTGGGTCTCAGAGCTTCTGATGAGGGCCTCTCCCTCTGCCCAGAGTAGCCAGGTCACCTCTCCTGGCCTCACCATCCCAGCCCTGTCCCACTCTCCTGCTTGAAGTGGACCCACTGGGCCTTTTCCCTCTTGTCTTCGGGGTTAACTCGAGCCACACGGTGCCCGGGCCCAAACACGTTCCAGAGCGGGACCAGGGGGGGAAAGAGAATGCCTTCTCCAATAGTCATGGGACTTTTTCTAATTGTGAAAATAATGTGTGTCCTTTACAAAACCAAAATCATAAGCTGAAAGTGACCTCCTAGTCCACAGCTCAGAGGCGATTCCAAAGCAGAAATGATAGATTTCGAGGGGATTGGAGGAAGAGGAGGAACGGAGACCAGCAAGGATGAGTCCCCAGAAGCCTGGGCACCTGGGCTGGAGAAGCAGACTGGGCATCAGCTGAGGGGTCATGGCGGGACCTAAGGTGGGGCCCTAAGGCGGACCAGCAGGAGAGAGGCAGGGAAGAGGAGGAGTCCCCAGCGGAGCAGGGAGTCCCCATCAGGGAAGCAGGAGGAGGGGGCTCAGGAGCAGGAGAGCTGGGGGACGGGGGCTACCTGGTCCTGGGCGCTGCGCTGGCCTCCCTGTCTCAGTCCCCTCACTGTCCCTGGCTCTGCGTCCTCTGCTCCGCTGTCTGCTCACAGCCGGCGTCCTCCTCCTGGATACCTTGCAGGCCCAGGAGCCTTATATGCCATCAGAGCACCTGGAAGCTGCTGAGTTGGCGATGCTGGTCCCCACCTCTTCCTGGACTCAGGCCATTCGTGTCACCCACAGAAGTGGCACAGAAGAGGGAACTTCTCTGCCCCAACGTCACACCCTAAGCCCTCGAGGACAAGTTTAGGTTTTGATTTCTCTGTTCTGACCGCAGCCCTCCCGGAAGCCTCCTGGACTGACCGTGGGCATTGAGATCTGGGGAGGGAGTGGTCACTGGGCAGCAGGGACTAGCAGGGCAGGAGGTGAGAGGACAGGTGTCCACACCCTGAGGAAGGCCCTGGCACAGGACACAGAGCCCCCAGCGGGCAGGCTCCAGGGCGCCCATCCTGAATCTCCCGCAGCAGTCAGCACAGGGCATGACCTGGTCCAGGCTCCCTGGGGCTGCTGGGTGGAGGGGCCTGCGGGGTACGAGTCGGGAGGGAAGAATCTGGTCTGAGAGGCATGCAGCTGGCCTTCATCCCTGGTCCCACGAAGGGAAGGGGATCAACACGTGCCGAGCTCTCCTTAGGAGCCAGCCAGGCAACGGAGCGTTCGCCCCCTTCCCCGTCCACAGAGGAGAAAAAGACAGCTCCCAGAGGGCATGGCCCAGCCAGGACCACACAGGGAGCGCTGGATGCAGGATGTCCACTCACCTCAGAAAAGGCGCTGCCTGTGCTCCTTTCCCTCCACCTCCAGGCCCTGAGGAGAGGGGGGGAGTTTGTATTCCAGCCCCAGCGTGACTCTGAGCCCTGGCTGGCCGTGCTTGTCCCCGAGGGGCTGCCCCTCTGTCCCACCGACTCCCCCATCCTGGCTCCTCTGAGACCACCCTGTCCTGGCCCCGTGCTCCTTCCAGGGGAGGTGCCCGTCCAGGGAGAGCTGGGCCGCGCCCCCTAGTCCTGCCCTGGCTGCCCACCCTGAGACCCAGGCTGCTCAGCCCCAGGCTGGCCTCACATCCTCAGGGTGGAAACCTCAGCTCTGTGTCCCCTCCTTCTCCGGTGGGCACCCTTCTTCATGGACAGATGGGAGGGTGCCTCCCGTCCCTCTGTCTTCTAGAACTTGGTCCCCTCTAAACCTGACATCGTTCCCCTGGGTGGGGGCTCACCCCCCACTTTGTGCCAGCGCTTTCTGGGGAGTGTTGTGTGTCCTGCCCAGTGCCCACACTTCCCAGATCATCATCTCCATACATAGCACACCCTGCACACCTGGTAGTTTCCAGCCCTCCTGACCTGGAGACGACATCTCTACAAGGACCGGGGTTGTAGAGACCAGGCATGGGGTCCCTGACAATTTCCCCAACACAGTCCCCCTGGTCTTGCCTTCCCGGAGGAAGATGTCGCCCTGTTCTAGGCCAAGCTCTCCTCCCACACCCCAAAGTCTCCTCTAGTCACTCATCCCTCACAGTGTTTCTGAGCGCCCCCCACCAGGCTTCAGTAAGAGGGTCCTCTGTGCACAAAGCCCCCTCCCTGGGGGACCCCGGGAGGGCAGAACCCCACGCCTGCTCCCCCCTTTCCTAGGTGGCTCCTGCAGCCAGAGCCCCAGCATCCCGCTGGGCTCAGCCTGCATCACTTGCCCCGTGGAGCACACGCACCCCTGAAGCAGCGCCACGAAGGCTCCCCCAGAGCATCCTGTGGGGACACCGAGGCTCCATTGCAGGGAGAGCACTTTGCTCCCGTATTCCTGGGAGGATGTCTTCCCACCAGTCTACTCCTCAGCTGGCAGCTCTCAGGCCTCCTCTTCTGGAATGTTCCAAGCACCTCCTCTTGCTCCCCACTCCCCACACCTCAGCCTGCCCAGATCATCCCTGGACTTTCTGCTCCCTGCTGACAGCCAGCTGCCCTCTCTAACGCAGACTCCCGTGTCATGGGCAAAGCTCTGAGAGTGGTGGCCTGGGGAGATGTGGGCCCTGGGGGGCTGGGGCCCTGGGGAGATGGGGGCCAGGTCTGCATGGACCCTCCCCTGACAGCACTGGGTGTGGGTCCCTTCTCCCAATGTAAGACCACCTGTTTTCTACCCGAGTTGCCCCCTTTGCTCAGAGTGACTGCACTTTGTCGATTTCGGGTCACTTAGTGTTAGGCATGGAGGCGGGGCTGCTTTTCCATTTTCCAGAAATCGAAACCAGGGAGCTGATCTGATGATGAGCTTCTTCTCACAAACCCCTTGCAAAGTGTCGACACCCTCTGTTTTCGGGCAGTGCCAGGAGAGGCGTCTGGGTGTGTCTGGAAACCCCAAGGAGGTTCTTTTTTGTTATGTCATTCTGTGTGTGTGTGTGTGTGTGTGTGTGTGTGTGTGTGTGTGTGTGTGTGTGTGTGTGTTGTGGGTCAAGGCACCTACAGCTGCGTGCCAGGCCCGATCTCTGTGAGGTTTGCAGCTCCTGAGGTCCCGCAGGACATCCTGAGGTGGGACTGCTGGCTGTAATCAAGCAATTAAGCCCAGGCCACAAAGCCAGGAAGCAGTGCAGAAGACCTGGGGGCAGACGCACAGCTGAAGCCACAGCTCTGACCCCTCCGTGCCCCGGCGCTGTGGTCTGTCTCAGCTCCCCGCACCCCCTGCTCCAGGCTGCACTCCCCTCCCCTCTGTGGTGGGCTCCGCCTCCTGGTGGCTGCTCATCTCCCCTGGCCCCTTTCCCTGGCATAGCCCTGGACACTCCGTCCCTTCCCTGGCTCCTTCCCCAGGAACTGACCCTGTCCTGGGTCTCAGCCTGACTGCTTTGCTGAGGGTCCATCTCCCAGTGCACCCCAACTCCCCTGGACCCAGCTGCACACAGTATGAGCCAGAATGTGCTGGAAGAATGGTGGATAATTTGTGGATTGAGTGATTTGTTGAATGAGAGATTTCCCCTCTTTTTTATTATGATTGACACATGCATTGTGATTTAACTGTCACAACAGTCCCCACGGTCCATCACTGTCGTTTTCTCCGAGTTTCAGAGGAAGAGCCTGAGGCCTGGACATGAAGTATGATCCAAGGTCCCTGAGCCAGCAGAGGCTGGGCCCAGACTAGGGGCCACATCTTTCTGGCTCTAATGCATCCCCATAAAGACTTTTCACAGGAAAGACTAATGCAGCTGCTCGACACTGGGGAGGCAGGAGGAGTGGGAGGAGGGACCAGGGGAAGCAGGGTGCGCCCAGGAGATGGGGTCAAGCGGTTGGGACAGGGCCACAGGTGAGGAGCACCAGCAGAGAGGTGAGGGGTATGGTGGAGCAGGACCGGACCCCAGAGAGAAGGGCCTGGAGAGGGCCGGGGGGGACACCCAGAGGGAGGGGCAAGTGGGCAGGAGGGCCACAGAGGGAGAGGAGGACAAATTGGGCCTCGAAATGAAACCAGCAATAGAAACTCCAAATTAGTGGGCTTCTCGTCAGCCACCCCCACAGTAGCTAACCATGAGTATCCATCAGAAGCTTGAACAGACTCTAAGATCTAAGGTTTGCCCTGTCCTCTTTCTTACCCCCTGGAATGAGATACGATGTCTGGAGATGGGCAGCCATCCGGGGCCCTGAGGAGACCAGCAGAAGAAGACAAGCACTGAGAGCTGAGCTGGGGCAACAGGGGCGGCGGGGCGCGTCCCGACAGCATCACTGACTTTATAAAATGAAAATTTTGTGCAGCAGAAGATGCCACAAGTAAAAGAAAAACAAGGAGCTTGAGAGCTCATATTTGCCCAGCACAGGGTGAATGCCCAGCACACTTTAGCTATTATGATTAGCTGCTACCCTCTCCTTCTGGGAGCCCAGGATGGAAGCCAGATCCCTGCTTCCCAACCCCGACCCCTATATCATCCCCCAAGGTCATTGCAAGTCGTTGAATTTGCACACACACTGAGAACCTACTGTACACACAGCAGAGGGAGCTGAGAGGATGCAGAAATGGATCCAGGGGCTCACAGACCCGAGGCCTCAGTCCCCATCCCCAGGCAGAGGGACCCTCTGAGGACCCACACCCTCACTGGCTCAGAACTCAGTGACAGGTGACAGCCACAGCTTTCTGGAACAACATCAGGTTGTCAGAGCCTGAGAAACAGAAACAGCCTCCGGACGCTCTCCTCAGAGGACTCAGAGATGGGCACAGGAGGGCCCGAGGGGCGGGAGGGGTTCAGACTTGTCTCGGGAGCCAGGGAAACTAGGTATGTCGGATGGATCTACGAGAAGTTTTTCTCTCTCTGAGTATCTGTGTCTCTCCAGAGCAGACGTACATGGGTAAAGTGAATAATATCAATACTATGAATCAACTATCCAGTGTCTATTCTATGCTGAGAGTCCCCTTGCTGGTATGAGGCAGAGTCAGGATGAGAATCCAGGAGAAGAGAAGGAGGGGCACGCACTGGTAGCCAGGGGCTGAGCAGGAGGATTCTGAGCAGGGAGAATGCGTGGTGGAAGAGGACGAGAGACGCCAGCGTGTGCCCCATCACAGCTGACACTCTTTCCTCCTCGGCCGTGGCGAGGCTGGACATTTTGCCTCCATCCCTGGGCTGTGACCCCTGTGGACTACATCAGGTGGCTCACTCCTCGGGATGATCCCGGAACCTCAGAAGCCACGTATACGACAATGAACGGGCCTCGCACACCACTGTGCCTGGGCACACAGGCCCAGCCACTCCCCTCCCCTACGCAAACACACAGCGCACATGTACACACACTCCCACTCGGGGACATGACAAAAAGGAAGCTCCTGGGGGTTCCCGGACACACCCCAGTGCCTGTCTTGGCTCTGTCCCAAATCAGAGGATGTGGACACTTCCTAAGGGGTTTGCGGGAAGATGCTAGTCCTCGGATCTGCTTCTTGGTTTCAATTTCTGGGCTCTGACAGCAGCCCTGCCTCCATTCCTGGAAGCAAGTGACCAAAAATGAACAAAGTGCTATCACTCTGGGCAAACGGGGCAACCTGTGTGGAAAACAGGTGGTCTTACATTGGGAGAAGGGACCCCACACTCAGTCCTGTCAGGGGCGGTTCCACGCAGACCTGTGCCTCATCTCCCCAGCACCCCAAGGCCCACATCTCACAGGCCCCCATCTCTCTAGCACCCCATCTCCCAGGAACCCCCATCCCCCCAGGCTCCTGGTCTCAGAGCTTTGCCCACGACACTGGGGCTTTGAGGTCCTGGAGAGGGGATATGGTGCAGCCTGGGAACACAGCTGAGACCCTGGGCTGGGCACAGGCAGCCTGTTGCCATCCCTGCTCTAGGGAGGCAAGACCGCCTACAGGGGGGTGAAGCTGAGACCTCACACAGAGCAGCCTGGCCTGGACTGCAGACACAGGGTCATCCACTCTGGTCCCACAGGGGTGCCTGCTGAGGGGGCACTGTCCCTCCCCGAGGATCCTTTGGCTCCAGTCTGGGCTCCACCAGGGCACCCTGCCCTGTTCCCAGTTTTCCTGATAGAGGAACAAGGCAAATCCAGGCACAGCCTGCCCCTGCTTAGGGGCGACCCGGCCTATACCACCCTTCCTCCTTCCAGTCCATTCTCAGACCTTCGCGTGCTCAGGTGGAGAACTCCAGCAGGACGCAGAATATTTTCACATTTTTACTCAATGTTCCAGAGGCAGACATTGGGTAGGGGACTGTCATCCCCATGAAAGGACAGGATTTCTTTTCATCTGGACTGAGATGAGCTGCATGCTTTTATCTCATCTCATCAGTGGAGTCGAGCACCAATTTGGGACTCAGGTTCGTCACTAGGCTCTATTGATGCCTTCACAGAACCATGTCCTCTCTCAGCCTCAGGGAGACGGGGAGAGGGAGCATTGGTCACCCGGCCTCTGCTGCCCCCAGGGAGTCAGGGTCCAGAGGGAGTGTGCGGGAGGATGCGGGGGGCTCCTGAAGGACGAAGGACAGAAGTACAGAGAGGCGGGGCCCACACAGGTCTGAGTTGGCCTCTCCTCATCCTCCTGTCTCTTCTTGCTGTGACTCAGACATGTGACTCGAGACAAAACCTTTGGAGAAAGATCGAAACATTGCTACGTACGACGTCCCCTGGAGTCTTCACAGGACATGGATTCTGTTAGCTGCCTATGAAGGCCGCCCACCCGAGAAAGAGGGGACACTGAGCCGAGGTTTCCACCCTGAAGATGTGAGGCCAGCCTGGGGCTGAGCAGCCTGGGTCTTGGTGGGGGCGGCCAGGGCAAGACTCAGCGGGCCGGCCCAGCTCTCCCTGGATGGGCACCACCCCTGGAGGGAGCACGGGGCCAGGACAGAGTGATCTCAGAGGAGCCAGGATGGGGGAGTCGGTGGGACAGAGGGGCAGCCCATCGGGGACAAGCACGGCCAGCCAGGGCTCAGGGTCACGCTGGGGCTGGAATACAAACTCCCCCCATCCTCAGGGCCTGGAGGTGGAGGGAAAGGAGCACAGGCAGTGCCCTTTATGAGGCGAGTGGACATCCTGCATCCAGCGCTCCCTGTGCGGTCCTGGCTGGGCCATGCCCTCTGGGAGCTGTCTTTTTCTCCTCTGTGGACGGGGAAGGGGGCGAACGCTCCGTTGCCTGGCTGGCTCCTAAGGAGAGCTCGGCACGTGTTGATCCCCTTCCCTTCGCGGGACCAGGGATGAAGGCCAGCTGCATGCCTCTCAGACCAGATTCTCCCATCCGCACTCGTACCCCGCAGGCCCCTCCACCCAGCAGCCCCAGGGAGCCTGGACCAGGTCATGCCCTGTGCTGACTGCTGCGGGAGATTCAGGATGGGCGCCCTGGAGCCTGCCCGCTGGGGGCTCTGTGTCCTGTGCCAGGGCCTTCCTCAGAGTGTGGACACCTGTCCTCTCACCTCCTGCCCTGCTGGTCCCTGCTGCCCAGTGACCACTCCCTCCCCAGACCTCATTTGCCCACGGTCAGTCCAGGAGGCTTCCGGGAGGGCTGCGGTCAGAACAGAGAAATCAAAACCTAAACTTGTCCTCGAGGGCTTAGGGTGTGACATTGGGGCAGAGAAGTTCCTTCTTCTGTGCCACCTCCGTGGGTGACACGAATGGCCTGAGTCCAGGAAGAGGTGGGGACCAGCATCGCCAACTCAGCAGCTTCCAGGTGCTCTGATGGCATATAAGGCTCCTGGGCCTGCAAGGTATCCAGGAGGAGGACGCCGGCTGTGAGCAGACAGCGGAGCAGAGGACGCAGAGCCAGGGACAGTGAGGGGACTGAGACAGGGAGGCCAGCGCAGCGCCCAGGACCAGGTAGCCCCCGTCCCCCAGCTCTCCTGCTCCTGAGCCCCCTCCTCCTGCTTCCCTGATGGGGACTCCCTGCTCCGCTGGGGACTCCTCCTCTTCCCTGCCTCTCTCCTGCTGGCCTGCCTTAGGGCCCCACCTTAGGTCCCGCCATGACCCCTCAGCTGATGCCCAATATGCTTCTCCAGCCCAGGTGCCCCAGGCTCCTGGGGACTCATCCTTGCTGGTCCCCATTCCTCCTCTTCCTCCAATCCCCTCGAAGTCTATCATTTCTGCTTTGGAATCGCCTCTGAGCTGTGGACTAGGAGGTCACTTTCAGCTTATGATTTTGGTTTTGCAAAGGACACACATTATTTTCACAATTAGAAAAAGTCCCATGACTATTGGAGAAGGCATTCTCTTTCCCCCCCCGGTCCCGCTCTGGAACGTGTTTGGGCCCGGGCACCGTGTGGCTCGGGTTAACCCTGAAGACAAGAGGGAAAAGGCCCAGTGGGTCCACTTCAAACAGGAGAGTGGGACAGGGCTGGGATGGTGAGGCCAGGAGAGGTGACCCGGCTACTCTGGGCAGAGGGAGAGGCCCTCATCAGAAGCTCTGAGACCCAGCACTGCTCCTGGGGGAGACCCTGACAAAAGGACGGGGCTGACAGTCCCAGCAGCCCCCAGAAGGGATCAGAGAGGGAGGCCTGGTGGCTCCAGCAAAGTGAGTGGAAGCCCGTCCTCTATGGGTCTGGCTGGGCTGTGGGCGCAGGGGTGGACGGGGAAGGGGTGTGGAGTGGAGGGAAGAGCACTGGGTGGTCCCAAGAGGAGCCGCATGTCTTTAGGGTTCTCCCACCTTTGTCCCCAGATAGCTGATGGACAGCAACACCTTCACTGCGAACTTCAACAATACAGAATTGCCGCATGAGACCTGCCTGTGCTATGAGGTGGAGCTCCCAGATGGTGACTCCAGGGTCCCGCTGGACCAGGACAAGGGCTTCCTGCAAAACACGGTGACTGACCAGCCTGACGGCAGCAGGGGGCAGCTCCCAGTCCAGGGACCTTCAGGGGAGAAGCTTCTCGGTGCTCACGGGGTGTCCCACAGAGCCCTCTCACCTTTGTTCCCACAGCTGCTGCGGCTCCACCTGGAGTCGGGGGGTAGGGACCGTTTCTGCCGTGATTGGCAGCTTTGAGCCACACCGCAGAAACCAGTCACAGTGTCCCAGAGTGGCACCACCGGCCTAGGGTCACCCCAGGCTGCAGGAATCCCTACTGCTGTGCCTGTGAGGATCGGTCTGGACCGATGGAAAGGCGTCTGGTCAAGGGGTCAGGCTCTTCCCTGGCCCCTGCCTGGGGCAGCCTCTGGCCAGAGAGCACAAGTTCTGTTGGCTCTCGCTGCTCCGACTGGTCACTACCGGGGGTGCCTGGCAGGAGCCCTGCCCATCACTTAGGAGATCCTGGCAGGGGCGCTGGTCCCCACCACTGTATGGCCAGCTGCACCCAGCCCAGGGACGCCGCCTTGGCCCTCATGTACCCATCACACTCCCGCCCAAGGTCCCTGCACTAGCAGGGTTGGTCTGACTTCTTCTCCGTTTCTGGTTGAAAATGTGTCACTCTGCACTTTGGGTAAATCTCCATCATCCCATGTCATCCCCAACAATGACCTGCATCCCCTGAGCCCGGCACCTCTCCCATGGGCGCCCCTTCCCCCATTTCTCCCTGCACAGGGAGCTCTTTTGGCCAGAGTCTGAGCAGCCTTGGGCACAGCACAGGGTGAGGCCCAGAGTAGAAGCTTGTAGAAGTATTGGTGCACGGGGGTGGGGGCTGGGGGGCGGTAGATGGAGAGCGGGGTGAATCCCTCCAAGGAGGAAGCACCCATTTGCATGGCATCAGGCCCGTGACCTTGGGGCCCACCTCGCCTCCCCCCCCGCCCCTCGCCTCCTCCAGCTCTTCATCTCCCCCCGCGGGGCCGGCCCGGTGAGGCTCCTGAGGGCGAGGGCGCCTCCTCGGGCGCACAACTGCAGCAGTAGGAACTCGGGAATCCAGATGAATCCTATTTAATGCAATAGTTTAAACATCAAAATTAATGCTAATTTCGTGACGAAGGCAACATCAACGATTTAAACAAAGGCTGATCAGTTACAGTGCTGTGCGAGGTAAAATAAAGTCACCACTACTGATCTGATCTTTTGTAAAATGCTGATATTCTGTTTATCGTGGACATTTGCCTCAGATTTGATCACGTAAATACTGCGTTGAAACATCATTCATCTCGATGCTGAGGTGTGCCCCCATCCCTCTGATTTCCTGCTGGAGGCCAGTGCCTCCCCCTCCTCACCCTGGTCCCACCAACCCCCCGTCCCCCCAATGACAGAACACTTTTCTTCCTCCTCTAGCCTCTCATCTCCCACGCAGAGACGCACTTCCTGGACCTGATCCGTTCTTGGGAGCTGGACCGGGCGCTGCACTACACGGTCACCATTTTCATCTCCTGGAGCCCTTGCGCTCCCTGTGCTAAGAATCTGGCTGAGTTCCTGAGGGAGAACTCACACGTGAGCCTGCGCATCTTCGCTTCCCGCATCTATAGCCGCTCAGACTGTGAGAAGGGACTGCGCACACTGCAGGCGGCTGGGGCCCACTCAGACTATAAGAAGGGACTGCGCACACTGCAGGCGGCTGGGGCCCAAATTGCCATCATGACCTCCCAGGGTCAGCATCGTTCTCCCGGGCATGGGGCCAGGGGCAGAGGCAGGCCTGTTGGAAGTTGCTAGAAAGGGGAGGGCAGGATGAAAATCCCTGGTGGAGGAGCCTTTGTTTGCGGCTTGCAGAGGTGATGCCAGACCCTGGAAAGGACTGTGGAGTCCATTGGAAGGGAGAGTTCAGGGAGGCGAGGCGGTCCTGGGGAGGGGAGGGAGGTTGGGTGGAACTGTGAGGAGGACTTGGGGGCTTCCAGAAGGGAGGAGAATTGGCTGGCTCAGATTCCACTTGGAAGAAAGAGTTGGAGGGCTAAGTCCCTGGGGAGGAAAGAGAAAAGAGAGCGGTGAAATTGATGGGGAACACTGTCCCTAAGGGTCAGGCAGCCTGTGGCCCTTCCCCCTCCCAGCTGGAGCTCACTTTCATCTCCCCTGTCCCTTCAGAGTTCAAGCACTGCTGGGAAACCTTCGTGCACCACCAGGGAAGACCCTTTCAGCCCTGGAATGGGCTGGATTACACCAGTGGCAAGCTGTCCCGGGACCTGCAGGGCATTCTCCAGTAGAGGACTCCTTCCTGCCTGCCTTGCCCCTGCTCTCCTCCCTCCCTTCCTCTTCCTGGATCTGCCTTTCCCTCTCTCAGAGTCTCCTCTGGGTGAGCTTGTCCCTCCTGGGTCACCAGCTCCATCCCTGCCTTCCCTTGTCACAAGCTCCCTCTGCTTTCCCACCCCCCTCCTCCTCCATCTTTGTAACTGCCCCGGACCTGTTTCATCTTTCCAACTGTCTCTCTCCCTGCTCATTCAACTCTGCCTTCTCATCCGAGAATCAGGAACACTGAAGGACGGACATCAGTCTCTAAAGAAGGCGGGAGCGGTCTGTTGAACTGCGCGACAAAGCACTTTCTTTCAAGAAGTGTGAACACACCATTTGCCGCCATCTCCAGACTGATACAAAGAAACCAGCAAAAGACAATGAGCTCATAAGAAACAATTTAAAAAAAGAAAATCTGAGTAGATTTACTTCTCATTTAAAATCTGTCTTAACTTCCAAATCTACATCAGTAAGATTACACTCAATACCATCAGAACAGCGTTTAATTTTCAGAGAAATAACTATTCTAATTGATTTTAAATCCCAAGCAATAAAATGAAATATTAAGACTCTTCGGCCCATTATTTTTCTCTTAAACGTATCATGAAGTCCAAATAGTTAAATAAACACCTGCAGATGCGTTGACGCCTTTCTCTTTGGCAGTGGACCTGCATGGCGTAGAGGGGCAATGGTTGGACTAGTTCCCTCTGGGGTGAGTGACAATCAGCTAAACCTTATAGCAGAAGAAGCTGGAATTCGAGAGCCTCGAATGACAATCTGTCATACTGCTAGCAGCACCGTTTGAATGACAGACCGCGCAATAAGCGAAGAGAAAGGATGAGTCTAAATATTGGGAGGAACATTCAAATTCGCAGTTAGATGGGTAGCCAGGAGTTACCCCAGCCTTTGCTTCATTCCTAATTCCTCTGCCCTAGAGGGGAAGCTGGAGGGGGGCATTCTTGCACAAAGGGTGAACTCCATTCCTTTATGTGCAGCAGGAAACACGCTGAGTCCAGCCCCTGGCAGCTGGGCGTCTGGCACAAGGCATTCTGGGCAACCAAGGCTCCCCAGGTCTCTCCTCACAGACCTCTGTTCACGTGTCAGAGGCCCAAACTGTGTCACAACCTCGCCCAGTGACCGTCAGGGGCTGGAGAGAGGAATCATCTAGTTTGAGACATTGGAGGGATACAGAATACAGGACAATGAGACTACAGCCAATGGGGGGAGGAAGGGACTAAGCCAGGGAGGGCTCGCAGCCCCAAGGGAAGAACTGATAGACAAAGAGGCCTGGAGAGATGGAAGAAAAGGAGGAGAGAGGAGAGGGGCGGAGCCGGGCTGAGGGTCGCTGGTGGGAGGACAAGGGGCAGGAAGGAGCCTAAGGACAGGACGCTGGGATAGAGGTGGGCTGGCAGGGCTCTTGGCTGCCAGTGACGGAAAGCGGCCTGGAGGGGTTGAAAGTTGGGGTTGTTTCACAGAGGAAGCCACGTGGGGAGGGTAGCACAGTGCAGGCCTGGCCCAGCTGTTCAGCAATGCTGTCAGGACACTAGCCTGCTGCCCCTGCTCCCGCAGCTCAGCTCTCGGTGGTCTTCTCCTGCTGGTCTACTAGGGCCACGGATTGCTGCCCACCTCCAGACATCACATCTCATTCCGGGGGGAAGAAAGACAACGGGGCAAACCCCAGAACTTCTGAGCCTGGACATCCTGGTAATGGATAATAGCAGTGTCCTGCCGTGAAGGGCGGCTGACGGGAAACCCCATAAATCACAGTCCCCGTTGGTTGTCCATTTGGAGACCCCGTGTGCTGCAGGGGGAACAAGACAGGCTCCTGGGCTCCTCACGTGTAACGTATGGAGAGTAATAGTGACTGACTGTGGGGCTGCTGCGACAGTTAAATGCCGAGCACTTAGAACAACGTCTGAGATAGTTATTCCTCAACAAATGATGATGTCCTAAAAGAGGGGAAGTCTCTCGTTCAATAAGTCACTCAATCCACGAATAAGCCATCAGTCCTCCGGTGTGCTGTGGCTCACACCACGTGCAGCCAGGTGCCGGGGAAGACGTGGTGAACGGGCAGCGTGGGGGCCTCTGCAGAGCTCACAGCTGAGACTCAGGACAGGGCCAGTTCCCGCTCCTGAGCCCCCCTCCTCCTGGCGTTCTTGATGAGGACTCAGCACCCCCCTCCGGGGGCTCCTCCTCTGACCCCTGCGGGCTCCTCCTGTGCTCCTGACCTTGTGTCTGCGCCTGGCCTCTCCCTACGGGCCCAGCCGTGTTCGATGCCCTCATTTCTGCATCTCCTCCCACCTCCCGC
Organism: Diceros bicornis minor; assembly: GCF_020826845.1. Lineage (NCBI taxonomy): Eukaryota > Metazoa > Chordata > Mammalia > Perissodactyla > Rhinocerotidae > Diceros > Diceros bicornis. The sequence goes on from NC_080764.1 coordinate 11,055,196, forward strand.
TGCAGGTGCGCCAGCCAGTCTGCAAGTGCCCACAGACGACGGAGCCTCGCCCAATGAGGGGGGAGGGACGGAGAGAGGACTCTTTTCCCTTGTCTTCAAATTAACGTCTCCCTTTTCTTGTAAACTCACCACATCACGGGCACTGGCTCAGTCTTTTCCAAACCCAATCTCATCCCAACTTGACCAAACCTCAGGGCAGGGAATTCCTACTTATCACCATTTGGCTGTGAGGCAAAATCCTTTTTCTGTTTTCCCAAGGTCTCACAGGTAAGAAGTGGGAGAGCCCAGCTGCACACCTGGGTCCATGCAAATCCGTAGCCAGCCCTGAGGGATTTTTCTAGGGACAGACTACTGTGAGCTATGTTAGGACGCACAGAGCGGGCAGGGGAAGGCCACAAGTGAAGCCCGGGTTTCCAGCCAAGAGTCTGGAGTTGGCCTGGTCAGACTGGAAAGCATGTTTGTGGGACTTCAAAGCAGAGGGGAGGGACTGAGACAGGACCAGACCCCAGGGGAGATGTCTGGAGGGGGCAAAGGAGGGGCAAGGCTGAGGGCTAGAGGAGGCCTGGAGTGAGGGGGCAGGAGCACTGGTCACCTACGGAGCTGGGAGGAGGAGTGTTTGTCATCCTGGAACCCCTTGAAGTGGTGAGGCTCCTGTCATGGTGTCAGAGGGTCCAGACACAAGCACTTTATCAGAGCACCACCAGTGATCAAGACTGCACACCCAGTTAACTGTGAATTTCAGGCAAACAACAAATAATTTGAAACTTACTGAACCAAAATAGTGTTCACATTTAACTAGTGTCCTATATTTTTATTCACTAAATCTGGCTGCTCTGTTTGTGTGGGAGACACTTACAGGAACTTCCATTCTGGTCCTAGAGTGACACAGGGAGGAGCAGGCCCTGCACCCTCCCTGGGGGTCCTTGGCCTCCAGTCTGTCTCTCTGACCCCAGTCTGAGCTCCCTGGGGGCACCCCGCCCTGTTCCTAGGATGGTTTCTGGCATGCTCCAAGTAGCATTCAGGTTAGCCATGGCAGGCTTCATGCCCAGTCGCAGACTATCAAAAGGGGGAGGTCACTTGAAATTGACACTCAGAGGACTTTTCTTCAAGAGGCACAAGTGTCATTGCAAAAGTGACAATTGCACAAGTGACATTGCAACACTATAAAAGAAAGGGTAATCTCTGCTTGTTTGTGCAGAGACAAATATTTGCATACATTAGATTTAAACTGCTGAAAGTAACGGGTGTTTCACACAGCAGAATATTCGTTGTCAGGCTGAGTCCTCATTTTACAAAGATGGGAGCAAGGGAGACTGTTCATGGTTGACAGAATGAGAATAGAGTTTCAGCTGAAGAGGGGATGCGTTGAGGGTCTGAGAACAGTGCTGTCTCTTCAAAGGCAGGGAGAACGAGGGGAAGATGGAGTGATGTCAATTCTCACCGATCTTAAGTGATGTCAAAAGGTGATGGATCAAGACACAGAAGCACGGTCACATCATGCGACCGTCTGGAAATGACCGTGGAAGTTAAAAGAGAAGCACAGTCACGTGCCACATGACACAGCGACTTTTCGATCGACGACAGGCCACACATATGATGGTGGTCCCATAAGATTAGTACCATAGAGGCTAGGTGCATAGTAGGCGACACCATCTAGGATTGTGTAAGAATGCTCTATGAGGGGCCAGCCCCGTGGCGCAGTGGTTGGGTTCGTGAGTTCCGCTTCAGTGGTCTGGTGTCCGCCAGTTCAGATCCTGGGCACAGACCTACTCATCGTTCATCAAGCCATGCTGAGGTAGAGCCCCACATAGAAGAATTAGAAGGACCGACAACTAGGATATACAGCTAGGTTCTGGATGCTTTGGGGAGAAATAAAGGCAAAAAAAAGAGGAAGATTGGCAACAGATGTTAGCTAAGGGCCAATCCTCCTCAAAAAAAAAAAATACTGCACTATTGGATGATACTTAGGGGCTGGGGCTTCTAAACAAACCTCTATAGACTTGGAAGTAAACATTAAAAAAAGAGAACAGTCTATGATGATCACACAGAGATGACATTGCCTAACGACGCATTTCTCAGGATGCAACCCCCTTGTTGAGTGGTGCATGACTGTACTTACTGTTGGGCAACCAGGAGAGAGCAAGAATGAAAACACAGCTTTGGTTTTGGTTTGCAGTTTTTTGTCATTTTGATTTTGCAATAGGATGTGTCCTTACTACCTTCTAATTCCATTCCCAGTAGGAACAAAACCCCTAGAAAATGCTTTGTAGTAAATTTAACAAGAAATGAACAAAACTAAAGTAACATATAAATTTAATAGAAATCCATACAAAAACACAATGATTGCTTTGGTCCTTTTTTTTGTTTTTGAACTTGCAGAAATGCGACTTAGGTTCAGATGGGTAAAGAAAGGAGCTAGACAGCGTGTGAGGAGGGGTGTTGCAGCCAAATAAGTCCTGGGCCTCGTGGGCCTGGAAGAACTGGGGGGGCCCAGCAGAGGGGCCCTGGGAGGGGAGCTTGAGTCTGGCCACCGCCCTGTGACAGGGAAGACTGCCCTTCCCCGTGGTCTGGCTGTAACAGGGAACCAGAAAGCCCTAAGGAAGCCTGGCTTAAATAATCTAGCAGCTGGCTTTCTTCTGGGCTGCAGGAGGCTCAGGGGGAGAATTAGCGTGTCTGTAGACCTCATCTTGAGTTGTTGGTGCAAAGGAAGGTGAATTCCACAAGTTGGGTGTGAATTCCACATCGACTTCATTGGTGCTCAGCCTTCGCTTGGATACTGATGGAAAGCGTGTATTGAACCTAATGACAAAAGGGGAACTTCCAGCTCTTAGAGTGTATTTAGCTTCTGTTCATTTGTAGCTGAAATGTTTTCCTTCTGGCTTGTCAGACATCCGGCCCGGCATGCTCTCCTTATGCTGTCTGGACGGACAGCTGTTCGGTACTAGACACGCTGAATATCATTTGAAGAAAACACTTTTTTTTATTTTGGTAAAAGATACATAACATAAAATCTACTTGAATACACTTTTATTTTCATCTCTGAACGATGTCCCTTGAATGTCTCGTTTATTCAATTTAAAGGCTCTCCTCTATTTTTTAACTTCATGTTCAACTTTTTGAATGTGCCTGGACGTTGGTGAGCCCCGGACTCCGGGTGGGGGTCCCGGGCCCCGAGGCTGTGTCTCCTTCGCTCAGCAGGGCTCCGTGCGCTGGACCCAGGTGTGACCTACCCATGTATTCAGATGGCACTGGGTCTGTGAACACACAGGGATGCTGTGGGATTTTTAATCGCCATTTTCATTAGTATAACTAAATATCATTTCACCTATATAATTAAAATTAAATTGACAAATTAAAGAAAAAAAGGTAAGAAAGAAAGGTGTCAGACCAGCCAAGCCCTGAGAAGCATCAGCCAGGTTTGAGCTTTGCACTGCCGTCCTAGGTAATGACCACAGGCCAGCTGGACGCCAGAAGTCCCCTAGGCTGGGCCCTGTGGTCACTCCTGACTTTTTCCTCTTCTCCTCCATGTACCCGCCCTTGGTTTGGCCTTTGGTGCTGTGGGTCCGTGAGTGTGGGCAGCCATAGAACCCGGGAGCAGACGCTGGGTCATCGTGACACGCCCTGTGCAGGGAACTTTAAGGACTCAAACTGATGCAGAAATAAGTAAAAATAAGCAACATCTCCTGAGCACTGACCATCCACCAGGCTGGCCTCCCGGTGCCTGGATGGGAGTGGCTCTTTTCAACCTCCCACCTGGCCCAGCAGTGAGGATCCATCATTCTCGCCTCCACTGTACAGACGAGGAAACTGAGGCTCGTGGGGTCAGAGGTCACAGAGCAGAGCTGGGATCCGAACCAGCAGGGCACCTTGAAGCCTGCGTGCTCAAACCCTGCCTGGGAGGATTGAAGAAAGTCTGAAATCGGTCCCCTACATTTTTTTTTAAGTATAAAGAATTACACGATTTTTATAAGCAATATCTTTATCTCAGATCCCGTGTTAAAGAAAAAAAAAGCCCCCATGTAGAGGAAAAGGAAGTTATACAGTCTCCTATCAGGAAGCTATTACTCTTCAGAAAGGAAATCAATTTGTCCTTTAACTTCACAGACAGAACTTTCCAATACTGACAATGTAAATTACTCCCACCTCAAATGATAAATGCACCAGTAAAATGCCTTTTTTAAAGTTTAATTAAACATTCAATATAGAAAATATTTTTTTAATTTACAGATTTAAATAGGATACTATGTGAACACGAAGTGCCCACTCCGCCCCTTAGAAAATAGACACAAGACAGCCCACCACTGCCCTGCCCCCACCTCCCTCAAATCAATCTCGCTTGACTACCAGCTCAGGGGTAAGCCTAGGAACATTCTTGTGATTCTTCTGCCTGATTGTTTTTCTTTTTTTGTTTGTTTTTCTTTTTTTTTTTAATTTTTTAAAGATTTATTTATTCCCCTCCCCCCCCAAAGCCCCAGTAGATAGTTGTATGTCATAGCTGCACATCCTTCTAGTTGCTGTATGTGGGACACGGCCTCAGCATGGCCAGAGAAGCGGTGCATCGGTACGCGCCCGGGATCCGAACCCGGGCCGCCGGTAGCAGAGAGCACGCACTAAACCACTAAGCCACGGCGCCGGCCCCGACCTGCCTGATTGTTTTTCTGCTCAATATTTTTACATCAAAGATGATAGAGTGTAGCATGGGCTCTGGGCACAGATTTCCCTGGTTAAACTCCCAGCAACTCCTCCAACTACCTGTGTGACTTCAGCTGAGTGACTAACTCTCTCTCTGCCTCAAATGAAGGATGAAATGGATGAACACAGGCACAGCCCTGGAAACAGGGCCAGCCTCTAGCCCACAGGTCATAAACTGCCCTGCACTTGAAAACATACTGTGCCCACAAGTTGGAGTCCCCCATAGCATGTCATAAACATTTCCCCAAGTCTTAAAAATATGCCATAAATGAATGCATGATATTCAAATGTTGAAACGAATGCATCCATATTCAAAAGGAGGCATGCTATTCTATGTGTGAATATTCCCTGACGTTCCAACAAATCCCCTAATGAAACACATTTAGGTAGTTTCCATATTTCCCATATTATCAGTAAAGCTGCAACACTGAGTTTTACAAGTGCTCTGGCCTGTTGGACAGATGATCCTGGAAAATTTCCTAAGGATTGGCCCCTGAAGCTTTTGGTACCCTTCGACAGACTTCCCTATGAAAGTCCTCTCGGAGTTCCTCTCCCAGCTGGAGGGCTGGAGAGGTGCCTGTGAGCCCCCTCCACTCCCGGCTCCTCTGTGTCTGGGGGCTCCCTGGTCAGGGGAAGAAGAGGAACCAACCCACAGCCTGCGAGGAATTCAGCCCCAAACCACAACCTGGTCGCTATTCTGGAACAAAATCCCTGGTGTCGCTGTGATCAGATTACTCTGGGTGAAGGCTCTACCTTCCACGCTGGGGCTCAGCGGAGTCACCCCTTAGAGGGTCCCATGTTGGCCACCTGCTGCTCCCTAAGGGAGGAGGGGTCCAGGGTGGGACCTGTGGGGACGGAGGTGCCTGTGGGACGGGCAAGGCGAGAAGCCCACTGGCCACGGGGACAGAGAGTCAGTGGCCTGGGACAGGGAGGGCTGAGGGGCAGTCATCACACGGAGGAGGGCCTGAGGGAGGGAGCCAGCAGCCCCTGGGTCTTGAGGTGACCGTGTCCCCAAGTCCAGCAGAGAAAAGGATGAGATGTGGCCACGTGGGCCAGCCTAAATTCAGGGCAGAGCGTCCTGGGGGCCACCAGCAAAGGGAACAAAAGCTTCTCTGCTGGTCCCAGGTGGTTGTGGGCTCAGAGACGAACAAGGGCCTGCAAGGACCCCAGGAGAGGGCGCTGAGCCTTCCCTTTCTCCTCCAGCTCTGGCCTCCAGGTGCCCGATGCTTCCCGGGGGCTTCAACTGCCACTCAATGGCCAGAGGACGGCCCAAGCCTCATAGATGCTACCGTCCGGAGCCACTGGCCAGCGCCACCCTGACTTGCTGGACATTGATGTCCTTCAGAGCAGGTGTCAGCCAGGGACAGGCATAGACATACCCGATGTGCAGGAAAAAAGGTAAAACTCTAGGGATTTTCTCATTCGTACACCTTTCTTCCCATCAAGTCTAGACCAAAGACGCTGGCGGCATAGAGTTGGGTAGAGGCAACAGAGATGGAAACCCTAGTCTTGGGGTGCCCCTCAGAGCACCCCCACACTGTCACAGGACTCCAGCACCAGCCCACGAGGTAGCCAGAGCCATTCCCTCCCACGCCTAGAGCAAAGCTGCCACCCCAGCCACGCGCAACACACGTCCTCCCAGCCTGCACCCACCTGCCTGCGCCCTCCCGCCTCTCTGTCCTACCCCCTCCCTGGGCACGGCCCCCGACTCAACTGCAGTTCTCAGGGTGACGCCCGCACGCAGCTGTTGGGGCAAAAGTCCCAGCTGCTGGGGCCACAGGCAGATATAGGAGGGGGTCTGTGGGAGGGAGAGGGTGTGGGTCACTATGGGTCCTCGCCTGTCTCCCTAGATTGTGATCTCCTTGAGGGCAGGACCGTGCCTGGCTCACCCTTGCATCCCAGGCTCCTGCCCGAGGTGTGACCTGGCCTCCCCTGCCTCCTCCAGCTCTTCATCTCCTCCCGGGGGCCGGGGCCGGGCTGAGGTGAGGCTCCTGAGGGCGCTTCCTCGGGCACAAAACTGCAGGAGCCCCAGGAACTCAGTAATCAAGATGAATCCTATTCTAATGCAATAGTTTAAACATCAAAATTAAGGCAAATTCCGTGATGAAGGGAACATCAACACTGTAAAGGAGGACTGATCAGTTACAGGCTGCCAGGACCAAAGTCCACAGGGACCTGGAGTTCCAGCTATAAATCCGTCGCTGGGAGAAGGAATTCTGGTCCAGAGCCAACTGTCAGAGCCCTACATTGGAAAGTGGTCACTGAAGCACTGTTTCACCCAATGTGATAAAACAAACCACCCTCTCGTCCCCAGGATTATGTAAAGGAGAACACCGCAATGAAAGGAGACAGGAGTCTGGCCAGGTGGTGGGAGATGAGCCCCTGAAAACTGTACCCAAAATAATGACAAATCTGGATTGGTCAGTCACCCAGCCACGAGTTTTCAGTAAAACCCAGATTTCAGTCTGCTCTGGAGAGGGTTTCCATGTCAGCAGGTCCGTGCTGGGGGCCCCCAGTGGCCTGGCCCACTGTGTGAGGAGAGGCAGGGAGCAGGAAGTTGCAAAGAAGAGAAAGTAGGGGTTCTGTAGAGGGCTGTCTCACGTGAGTGTCGCAAAGCACCTGCCCTTTATAATGAAGACGGGGGCCGAGCACTGTAGACAGGTCCTGGGAGAGGTCCAAGTGTGGGTCTGGCTTCGGGCTCAGGGGGAGCCCTGAGCAAAGCCAGAGAGGCGCCTGGAATTGGAACATGAGTACTGTGAACATTCGAGGGGCACTGTGGTGGAGGGACCTAGCACAGGCTTTCTAGCCTTCTGGATCTTTCTGTCAATACCCACTCTGGCATTCACCGTCTGGGTGACCTTGGGGATATCCTTGCTCCACCTCTTAGTGCTGCTGTTTCCTCACCTCTTCAACGGCAACAAAAGTACTTTCCACCCATAATTGCTTCGATGATTAGATGGCGGAAGTGTGCCCGACCTGACCTGGGAGTGGGGAGCCAGGCCAGTGTTCCTTCCCTGCCCTCCCTAGAGCCGGGGATGAAAGCCAGTGGCCGGATTCCCAGACCAGGGTCTCTTCTCTGCCCTCCACCTCTGTGAAGCAACCCCACTTGGTGCCCCTTCCCCCCCATTTTGTGGGAAGCCCTGGGCTGGGGCCCACAGGGCATGGAGATCAGTCCGGCCTGCTCCTGCCCTCTGGAAGTGCCCAGGAGGGGACACCTGCTGCTCACTCACTAACTGACCTATCCCTTTCCTCCTGGATTTGGTCCCTGCCATCCACGTGGACCTGAGTACTGGGCCTAAGCGCTCCTTGTCAGATGCTAGACCTCTGGTTCTGGGATGATGGAGTGTGGGAATCGAAGCCCTCCCTGAGAGCTCTGGGACCTGCCCCCTCGGGCGGTGCAGAGACATGGCACCAGGTGAGCCCTGGGTGACCGATGGGCACATCCCTTTTCTGACTCTGTGTGCACATGGGGACATGTGACCATATCAGGAAGAGGTGGGCCGGCCCACATGTCAGGGCAGACCCTCTGTCTGCAGATATATGGAGATTCAGAGACCAAGGAGAGCTTCCTGGTGACAGAGAATGCAGATGAAAGTGGAAATGGAGGCAGGAAGATACAGAACCCAGAATCAGAGACGGAGACTGAAGATGACGGAGTCCACCGCAGGCCCAGGGCCCCCGACTCTCGTCGGCAGCCACACCGTGTCCTCTTTTCCCGACTCCCTGGGCTTCCAGGGTAGTGAAGGCGACTCCTCCCCCCGAGGGCGCCTCCTCTCCTCCTGGCCTCTCTCTGGGTCTCCTCCAGCACAGCCCTGGCCCCCCCGCCCTCTCTCTGGGCTCCTTACCCCCAGGAACCGGGGCTGTCCTGGAGCCCAACTGTGATCACTCTGCTGAGGCCCCCAAATCAGCTTCTGCGGCCCAACCCCCCTGGGCTTTGTGAGTCACTCTGGATTCTTTTCTGCCTGTGTTGCCGAACCCTGCTATTCCTGCCTTTGCAAAGGCTCTCAGGCTGTCCGTATTTCTGATCACTTCTAGACAGAAGCATGCTCATCTTCTAACTCCATAAGCAGATATTAGGGCTCGAGGAAACCCTTGGGCTGCTAATCTTTCACAATGTTGACTGAGGTGGAATTGAAACTATGTCGAAATGGATTTAAAAGTTCACAAAATGTACAGAGAGAACATCCTTATTTCAGATCTTATGACCAAGAAGACAGGTACCCTAGACAAGGTTATTCTGCTTAATTCCCGCTTACTGATTAATTCTATTATAACCTCAACCTGTGCAGCGATGTTCAAAATATTATAACTTTGTTATTAAAATGACACGTTCAATGAATATCTGATATTGTAGAAAATGAGCAAAATCTGAGAAGAAGTCTGAGAAGAAAATCATACTCAAGAAGTCATTGAAGAAACTGAAGAGGAAGAAGGAACTGTACACTTCCACATTGTCAGGAGGACTCCATTCCTGGAGAACTAAAATATTTCTCAAAATCTCTAATCATATCTTGCCTTTTAGACACAATTGTTGGCCATTTGGTTTCAGCCTTTAATACATGTTTTAAAACATTGTTTCTGCCATCAATGAAAACACGCCTTCCCAGCCTCCCTGTGGCCTCGTGACCCCAGGTCTGCAATCCACACTGCATTTCATTCACATCTTCTGTGTCTCCTATCACCGTACCTGCACTTTTATAGCCTAATCCACTTATTGTATAAGGTTACAGGGCAAAGGCAATAACATCGGGAAGGAACAGTACACTCCCGCTGTAGAGACAGAGTTGGCATCTCTGCAGACCTCCGGGCAGGCTGCCCACAGGCCAGGGCATGCCACGCCTGTGCCAGCTGGCCCGCCAGAGCCTAACGTGGCTGTGGCAACGGTGCCCAGAGCTGCCAATTACCACATCCCACGGTATGAGTTGGGTGTCTACTCACGTCAGCTGCCATTCTGGGACCTGGGGTACAGCAGTGACACGCTGGCCAGGCCCCTTCTCTCACATAATCGCAGAGACGAATATTGCACAAAGGAGGGGGCTCCACCTGAATACAGCCAAATGTCAGTTTTGTAATCTAAATGAGAAATAAATGACAGAGAAGTATATAGATAGATGATAGAGAGATATAGATAGATAGATGATAGATGATAGATAGATGTTAGATGATTGATAGAGATAGATGATTAATTGATAGATGGATACATAGATGATAGATACATAGATAGATGTTAGATAGATGATAGATAGATGACAAAGGGAACAAATATTAAAGCAAATGGGGAAAATGTCCACAACGGGTGAATTTGGGTAAAGGATATATGAATGCTCTTTATATGCAGCTTTCTGTAAGTTTGAAATAAAATGAAATTCAAATGTTCACTATCTCTACGTGATAATATGGATCATTTCTGTCACAACTTATCTCTGCTTTTCAAGTTGCCTACGATGGGTGAGTGTTGTTTTTGTAATCACAGAAGTTACTAAGAAAGAAGTCTCTAGAAGCCATCATCTCACTGCAGGCCCTCTCAAGGGTGGGACTAGCCACAGGCACAGTCTAATAAGGCCCACAAGCCCTGTGAGGCACCCCTTCAGTCTACAGAGCCCCCTCAGGGAGGGTAAGGGGCTACCCTCTGCAAAGTGCTGCCCTCCGCTCCAGGCGGCGCCTGCCAAGAACCAAGAAGAGACAAGGATTGGGCATATCCAGAAGTTGAAGAACATAAGCCACGTTCACCTAGAGAGAACGCTCTGCCTTTTCCCTTCCTCCTTTGATTTTTTGATCAAGAGTTTCGCTTCCACTTTTAACACCTCAAAGCCCATGGACACAGTGTTACCATCTGGGCTTCTAGCTGCAGCGACTGAGGAGTGACGACAGCCCAGCCTTACTGGACACTGGTCCCTTCAAAACCAGGTGTCAACCAGAGTCCAATTTTGCAAGAATCCAGAAGAGATGGGCCTGGCTTAGCACCGCATTCCATGCTCCATGTCTCTAAATTCTTTAAATTCCATCATGCCAAGATTGCATAGTTTTCCCTTGTCTTAGTCTGTTCGGGCTGCTATAACAAAGTACCCTAGACTGGATCACTTAGAAATAACAGAAATGTATTTCTCACAGTTCTGGAGGCTAGAAGTCTGAGATCAGGGTGCCAGCATGGCTGGGTTCTGGTGAGACCCTCTTCCAGGTTGCAAACGGCTGACTTCTCTATCCTCTCATGGCAGAGAGCAGAGAGAGGAAGCAAGGTGTCTGGTGACTCCCATAAGGGCACTCATCTTCACGATCTCATCTAATCTTAACTACCTCCCAAGGGCTCCACCTGCTAAAACCATCACATAGAGGCAGGGAGGGTTTCAACATATGAATTTTAGGGGGACACAAACATTCAGTCCATAACATCCCTCAAGATCACCAAGACCTTCCAGGACCCTGACACCCAGACAGACTTGAGCTTCGCCCCCTCTCCTCTGGAAGCCCTGGGGATGGGGGTGAGCAGGCAGCGGGTGGGGCTTCAGAACAAGGGGGAAGTTTGCATCACAGGCCCGAGGAAAATGCCAAGAATTCCAGAGGCCCCAGAACCTGCCCAGGTACCTTCTGATTTATTGGCTATTTAGCTGCAGGTAAAAAGGACAGAGGGGGAAGGACTTAGATCACTAATGGACACTCAAAGCTTATTTTCATAAGGCACATGATTCTCAACTGTCCACTTCCTAATACAGAAAGATGGGGGAGGGTAAGGTGGGGCGGGGATTAGCCAAGTGGAGAGGCAGAGGATGGCACTGCAGACAAGGAGCAGAGCGGAGCCAAAATGTGGAAGCAAACAGAAGCAGAGTGAGAGGAGTGTGGCCAGGAAATACAACCTCGGATGCTGCTGGATGCTTAGAGCCAAGAGGGGTGGAAATGGGGCTGAGCTGGCAGGGAAGCCAGGACACAGAATGCCGTTTTTTTTTTTTTAAACTATGGTGAAATATACATAACATGAAATTTACCATTTTTAAGTAGACAATTACGTGGCATTGAGTACATTCACATTGTTGTGCAATCATCATCACCAACCATCTCTAGAACTTCATCTTCCCAAACTGGAACTCTGTACTCACTAAACACTAACTCTCCATTCCCTTTCCGCCCCCCAAAGGCAAAATGTCACCTGTTTACGAAACATGTAGGACAGTTTCTACTTGACACCTGCAAGTCTTAATGTACAATTACAAATTCTTTTCTGTTTTTTCACTTGGAAGGCACAGAGGATTGCAAAAGTAGTAGCTCAATTTAATTCAGCCACCACACAAAAACCGCAAACGACAGTCCCAACACTGCAAATTTTGGAAGATTGAAATAGTAGACACTATCTATCATCTATAGTAGTTTCAACCCTTTAGCCTGAAATTTCGGCTTATTCTCTTAAGAAGAATAAATCCATTTCAGGTCTAATTTTGCTAGACTGGGCTCCAGAAGCATAGTGAACAAGAACCACAGATTCAAAGCATGACAACTGTAGAGCATTCTGTTGCATATACACATAGAAGACTTGGGAATTTTGCAAGTTGCATAGAGTAAAGACAGTTGTTTGTTAAATGGACTTGAAAAAAAATCCGGACACAAACGGCACTGCTTAGTCCAAATGACCAAAGAATATTTTATAACAAATTTTTTTTTTTTAACTTTTTGACTTTTTTTTTTTTTTTTGTGAGGAGATCAGCCCTGAGCTAACATCCGCCAATCCTCCTCTTTTTTTGCTGAGGAAGACGGCCCTGGGCTAACATCTGTGCCTATCCTCCTCCACTTTATATGGGACGCCGCCACAGCATGGCTTACCAAGCAGTGCGTCGGTGCGCGCCCGGGGTCCGGGCCAGCGAACCCCGGGCCGCCGCAGCCGAGCGCGCGCACTTAACCGCTTGCGCCACCGGGCCGGCCCCTATAACAAATTTTAACCTTCGAGAGATGGTTAACATCAATACTATGCATATTTTATATGTCCAATTAATAGTTCAAATGTATATAAAATAGGGGCCTGCCCGGTGGCGCAAGCGGTTAAGTGCGCGTGCTCCGCTGCAGCGGCCCAGAGTTCGCCGGTTCAGATCCGGGCGTGCACCGACGCACTGCTTGGCAAGCCGTGCTGTGGCGGCGTCCCATGCAGAGTGGAGGAAGATGGGCACGGATGTTAGCCCAGGGCCGGTCTTCCTCAGCGAAAAAAGGAGGAGGATTGGCAGATGTTAGCATAGGGCTGATCTCCTCACCAAAAAAAAAAAAAAGTATATAAAATAGGATCAAGCATTACTATCTCTAAGAATACCATGCACAAGATAAACCCTAAGTGTTTGTGTCAGTATTCCAGGTGGAGGCAGTCTTATATACAAAAACAATCTGGTTTCTCCCCTGTGTAGGTATATATCTTAAGGAAATTTAAGAGATTACTGAGATAAAAATCTTGGTGCATTAGAGACTGATAAAAAAAGTTCAGTTTGTGGGATTTAAGATGTTTGCTTTTTTAAAAACATCCAGAATACTCGCCTTCTGTACAAAGGAAAATAGCAGATTTCTGGATGACCATATTTGATCACACGGCGCGATTTAAAATGAAATTATGTCTATGGTTTAAAGATATTTCCCACTTTACTTATTCCTTTAACAGCATTAATTTGTGAACTAAGCTTTATATTTAGTTCAGCTGTATTTATGGGACAAGATTCCAAACATTGTTTCCAAAACAGAGGCACCAATTTTCCTAAGTGTAACAGCACTCAATTTTTAGTAGCAACTATATTTTTAAAAGGTTAACAACTTGTAGAACAAAATGTTTCAACTATTTATGCTACTTTATACTCACTATTTACCGGTTACAATATTTACAGAAAGTTTAATCTACCTACAGGATGATCTTCCTCAATCTCCCAGCCCCCATCTTATTCAAAGGATCTTCCTCCCACCTCTTTTCTAATCTGGTTGAGGGATGTGGAGGAATTTCAGAAAAGGCACCTGTGCATTTTGAATGGGATTCTAACTTTCAAGTAAGTATAAAGGCAAATATAAGACCAAAAAAATCCTTAGTTCAGAGTGCATTACAGTGCCCCCAAAATTAGTTACGTGGGAAACAGTATCTACCAAGAAGCTCTAGAAGATGAGGCATTCCAAGGTCTGTCACAGAGGACCAGCAAGAAACTCGTCTTACTCACAAAAGCCCCTTAGTCAACTGGCCACGCAAACAACACCGACAGCAACTAGTGAAGACATTTTATGATGAAAATTGCGTTTTGTTAACAACCCTCCCTAAAAGTCACCAGCTCTGTAGAGTCACACTTTGTGTCGTTAAATGACTTTTGAGTTATAAGAGGAAATACTCAGAGTAGGTAACCAGGGACAAAATACCAGTTGTGAAAATTGAGTTTTGGAGTAGATGTAACATTTCTGGAGGCCCAAGAATGATCATTTTCACCAGTTCCCACCACAGAAGGAGTTGTGGAATATGTTAACACGGTGAGAGAGAAAACTAGTGGGAAATGTACCCGTGAGTAAGTGGATCTGACTTTTAAAAGCTGCCACTAGAAATAAACCACAGATTGATGTCAAATGGTCAAAAAATTTGAATGCTGTGAAAAAAGTCACAAACAAAAAACATGGGGTGGGGGTGGGGGCACAGTTAAGGCACGTCAAAAAAATTTTTTAATCCACATAGCTTTGGCCTATTAAAATATTTTACGCTATTTTTTTTAAAAAGAGGATTTCAAAGCATCCGGAAAACATGCACGTTGTTTGATTACCCGCTTCTCCCGGGTAATCTCCCACGGCGTCAGCTCCTTTTCTCCTTCTCTTACACTGGGTGTAACCAGGGTCTGTGCAGAGACACAAACAAGTGGTCTGGAGGGACGGGGCCGTGGAGTTTGCATTGCTCGGGGAAAACCCAGCTTTCGCTTTCCAGATTCTCTGCGTGTTCAGACTTACGACAGCGGAGAACTGTGATTGCATCTTCTACGTGGAATCGGTCTCTTCCTTGACATATTCACGGAATCTCCCCAACCTTCGTGTACTTCAGTGACGGTAAGACCTATAAACATATGTCCTGGGCCAGCCTGTGGCTTAGCGGTTAAGTGCGCTAGGGTTGGGATCTCGAGCGCCCACCGACACACTGCTTCTCCGGCCATGCTGAGGCCACGTCCCACATACAGCAACTAGAAGGATGTGCAACTATGACGTGCAACTATGACATACAACTATGTACTGGGGCTTTGGGGGGAAAAAAGGAGGAGGATTGGCAACAGATGTTAGCTCAGAGCGGGTCTTTCTCAGCAAAAATAAGAGGAGGATTAGCATGGATGTTAGCTCTGGGCTGATCTTCCTCACACACACACAAAAAAATAAAATAAAATAAATAAACATATGTCCTGCGCTGCATTTATGGCACAAGATCTCGTTTTCAAAACAATGGCACCAATTTTCCTGAACTGTAACAGCACTCAATTTCTAGTAGCAATCATATTTTTAAAAGGTTAACAACTCGTAGTCTTGGTTCTGCTCAAATCTGCCCCGGAGTTTCCCTGATTTTCCTTTGACACCAGCCTCTCTGTCAACCTGCCTCCTGACAGCACAGCCAGGCTCTGGCTGCGGCCCCATCCTCCCTCCAGCCGCACCGTCGCTGCCCTGGATGCCCTCCCTGCTGGCCCCTCTGCTCGCCGCTGCTCGGGCCGCCGCCCGAGGGGGGCGGTGGAGAGTCGGGGGCGCGGGTGCGGGGTGGGCGTCCGCCGCTCTCCAGCGACGTCCCGCCGCAGCCGTCCCCCGACCCTCAGCGGCCCCCCGCCGTGACACCTTCATTGCCCCCGTGGTTAGAGTGAGGCTCGCGCTGCGCGCGGCAGCGGCGGGTAGTCGGCCGACTGCGCAGCAGCGCAGCGCACCGGGAATCTCTGAATGTTCAATAGATCCTTGTATTTTAATTACCACCGGAGACTTTAGGCCCAATATTATCTTCAGTTTTAAAAAAGATGCTGTTAGGATTATTTTTGTTTGTTGAAAATCCATACCAATAAAGTGGTCTACTGAGAATATTCCTGCTTTTTGGTGTGTGATTGGCAAACAGAAACTAGAATGGCGACTGGAATAATGAAAGCTTGAAAATATACGGGCGTCCTTCTCTGTAAAGAAGAGGGCCTTGGGGTGGGGGTGGGGGACAGGCACGCTCATGGGGTACTGCCGGTACCGATCAGAGTAAGTTTTCAGGAAGCGAATCTGGCAAAGGGATCCATGGTCTGTATTTACATGTGCACCGTCTGTTCCGGTCAGAAGAGGCTGGCTGTGCTGCAGGGACAATCAGTCCTCAAGATCTCAGTGGTTTAAAACAACGAAGCCTTCTTCTTGCTTATGGTAACCGTGCATGGTGGGGGCGGGAGCACTGTATCCCGTAGTCCTCGCCAAGGGTCGCGGGCTGACCGGGAGCCTCCACCCGGAGCATTGCTCAGCAACTTGGCAGGGACAACATACATTACTCTCTGCCTCTTAAAGCTTCTGCCTGGAAGTGATGTGTCGCTTTTGCTCACATTTCATTGGCCCAAGCAAATCACATGATCATCCCTAACCTCAAAGGTGTTGGAAAGCAGAAGGTCACCATACCCCGGAAGGAAAACCGGACGTTTGCAAGCAGCTCTGATAGCCACCACATACATCATCCTATTGCGGTGCTGACCCAACTTCTTTGTGAAGGTCTGAGCCAATAAAGAAGTCAAGTTAATGGAAAGAGTTGTGATCATTAGAAAGAGGCCACTTTTGGGCCGGCCCCGTGGCTTAGCGGTTAAGTGCGCGCGCTCCGCTGCTGGCAGCCGGGGTTCGGATCCCGGGTGCGCACAGTCGCACCGCTTCTCCGGCCGTGCTGAGGCCGCGTCCCACATACAGCAACTAGAAGGATGTTGCAGCTATGACATACAACTATCTACTGGGGCTTTGGGGTGGAAAAAAAAAAAAGAAAGACATTCCTGATTTCATGTGAGGAAGTGGATATAGCTATCCCTGAAGTAAGATCAATTCCTGGATTTTCAAGTGCAGTGGGTCAATAAATTTAAAAAAAGAAAGAGGCCACTTTTGCCATTATTTCTAGGTTATGTTTCTATCTTACCTTCGCTTAAGAGGTCAGAGGGTCACAACCTGGCAGAAGTTGGCACCAGTGTCCCAGATCAGCACCGGTATGAGTCAGCAGAGGCACAGGGTGCGGACTTGCTAGAGTGTTCCTTACACACCTCACCTACCAGCCACTTCCTGGCCAAGGAAAAAGCAAAAAGCTTCTATAGAAGTTGAGAACTGAAGGAAAGAAACGAGGAAGTATTAATGGTCTCACAATCCTGATCTGTTTTTTCAAAGACTCGCCTGCTCTTATTCATCAGTTTCCACCTTCCCCACCCCATTTCTCTCCCTCTCACACACACACTCCTAAAAACGCCATTGTGAAGCTTCAGAATGTCAGAAATAAAAATAAAATCTTAAAAGGTACCAGTTAGAAGAGATGTGTTGCCAAGAAAGGAACAAGAATCGGATTGACACAGGGCTTCTCTTTTGTAAGTTGTTACTGTCTGCTAATTCTGATTTTTGTGGTTCCTATTATGGTGAATATATCTCCAGTTCACAAAAATGGATCAGCAGCTCAAAAGAGGTTCTTCGGAATGTAAAGAGATGACGAAAATGGCAGCAGAAGAACACTGTAAACATAACGAATAGCCCTCCAGTGTAACTATGAAATACCAAAGTGCACATTCTAGGAAAAACGAATTCTTGGGTAATGATTTTACACATGTAACCATAAATGAAAATTGTGAGTATAAGTTCAATGAGAAATATTTGAAATTTTTATTTATTGGACCAGCAGTAAATTAAATTAAAACTTAAAATTAAAACTTTGGTAAATAGTAGTCTGAAGCCATAAAAAAAATGTTTTCCATTATCTTCCCCAAAAAGCAACCAATCCATTTTTTCCAAAACAAACACAAAATAATGCTTTCTAATGTAAGATTGATTATTCTTGTTACTAAGGGTGCAGAGGAGACCAAACCTACAAAGGCATCATTTTAAGTTGTTGCCCTCTTAACAAATGCACATAAAAGTCAGTCTACGATTACCGAGACGCCTGTAAACCAGCTGCAAAAATAATGATAAAGACTATGCTTGGAGAGAGAGCCAAAAGGACTATTGACAAAACTCCCGTGTCAGATATCGGTGTTGAACGTTGCATAACATCAAGAATACACAAAGTAGGAAAGCAATTAGTATATACACATGCTAGCAGATACTTCGCTTTTGAGCAAGCCAAAACTGCTCACACATGAGGTATGAAGCAAGCCCTTGGCACACGTGGGGCTCAAACATGAAGAAAAAGTGCTGCCTGGCTTGTCACTTTGTTTGCTGTGCCAAAGTACGATAAGAGGCTTTTCCCTTATAGATTATTTACTTTGTGAGTCATGTGTTGGAAATGGTGTTTTGGGCTCAGTGCCCGAGTTGAAGCAACCATGGCTGCCTCAGGAAGGGCTCTGGTCTGTGAATAAAAGACGTTACTCCACCCACTGCTTTATTCACAGAAAAGAGTTAATGGTCAACAAAATGCATCTGAACCTTGATTCAGGGTTAAAGGAAGTAATCAAAAAAATACGAATATTATCTAATCCTGGCAGAGTTAAATGCACATCCTTTCAGCAGGCTGTGAGAAAAAACAAGTAGTGTACAGGTCAGTGTGCCTTCAGGCAGGGATGACAGAAACCCAGTTCCAAGTGGATTAAACAATAAATGGAACTATTTAGATCATTTCTGATGTCAGGGCTCTGGCTCCATTCCGCTGCAGGTGCTTTAGCTCTGTCTTCCTCCTTGCGTTGGCTTCTTTTGAGACCAGCTTCCCTTGTGGAAAATGGTCACAGCAGCACGGAGACCCACACGATCACCTCACACCATCCAGATCAACAGAGAATAGCTGTGTCCCGGAATTCCCAGAAAAAGTCCTGAGATTTACACTGATTGGATGGACTTAAGTCACATGTCCACTTCTGGACCAATCAGGGTGTGGCTGGAGGTGGAACGCACTGATTGCTCCGCCCCTGCCCTGATGGCAAAAAGCCAGCAAGATCGTCCCACTGATAGGAAACTATTCTTAACGTTTAATACTCTTTAATCTTGTAATTTTTAGGAAACTATTCTTAACTTTTAAAATACCCTTTAATCGTGTAATTTAAAATCATCGATGAAACTCTGCTTTTTTTGCTACAAATTGGTGATCTGTGGTGTGAAAACTTTGAGGAAATGTGCCTTAAGAGGATGCTTCAAGGATCTAGTATCTAATGCATATCCTCTGCAAATCCTTGTTCTTCTAAGTAGCAAATGCTTCAACAATTACTACAAATTCCTACCCCTAATGAAAATCTCCTCATCTGTTCCCCACATAGGGAATGGGGTCGGTAAACGGCAGGGAGAGAGGTGGAAGCATCAGCCAGACTTGCCGCCCTGTCATTGTTCTGACCCCTGTGCTGACAGGCACCAGACCCAGAGGTCAGGGTTGCCTGCAGGCTCTCCTCACCAAGATAGTGCCTCTCTCTGCCTTGTTCTGTCTGTTTCTGCTTCTCCTTCTTCACTTCCTTCATTTCCATCCCCTCCTCAGTCTGGGTTCTCTGTTTGCACAAGGACTATCATGACTGTCCCCAAACGGCACCCTCAGCCCCAGGTCGCCCGACCTTCCAGGTCCAGCCGCCAAAGCTAATCTTGGAAAACCGCTGCCTCTCAAGGCTAAATCTCCAGAAGAGAGAATCTGATTGTTGCAGCTTGCACGTAGGGTCCAATTAGCAATGGAAGCCTGCAGGGCCCACCTTTGTGGGGGAAGAGGGAAGATCGCAGCAAAGGGGACAATGGCTCGGTAAGTATTTCAAAGCATGTCTACAAATCCTTTGGAAGATATCCTGACACCCAGCTCTAAGTGTGCCTTTCGAAGACAGTTTATAAAGGAAACATGGACTGTGCTGCCCAATTAGTGAAGAGCAGCACTCAAGCGGACCAAGTGGATCAGGATAAGCCACCAGCGGACTAAAAAAAACCTCCATTCCCTGGTGACCTGAGGAGAGAGCCAACCTGACATGGATCCAGAGCTGGCTGCACCTCTGGATCTGATTGAAGTCTGGGTGGCTGCCAAGCTGATTCATCCAGAAGCTGGAGAAAACCACCTGGCTGTAGCTCAGACCAAGCCTCACCCCGCATGACCTGAGCTGTGTTTGTTCCCCTGCCAGATCGATTGTGTCTTTATTGACTCTCCTAATGATTTCTTCTGTGGTTGGAAGTTACTCATCACTTTTTCTGTCTGAAGCTGGAACATGCATGAGACATTGAGACAGGGAAACACCTCGGGCCCTGCTGAAGTTTGAGCCCCATCTCTCTTCCCCTCCCCAACCCTAGACCTAAACTCCTGGCTCAAAACACTGATTGGCAATAGTTGCCATCACAAAATCAGCTTTCTAACCTTTTAAGGTGATCTCCAGACATTAAACAAGATGCTTGTATGGACTAAAAGCCCATTTTTCCCTTATGGAATTTGCGTCTCTCTCCTTGGATTAGAAGAAAGTGGCCAGTGGTGGTGGGAAAAACATGGACTTTGGGGTCAGCAAGACCTGAGTTTGAGCCCTAGACTCAACACATGGGAGCAGTGGGATCTCACTGAGGCTTGCCTCTCTGAGCCTGATTCTTGACTGGGAAATTTGTGATGAATCCCCCATGAGGATTAAACTAAAGAACGTAATATCAAATGACTGACAAGTTGAACCTCAAATGTTGGCCCCTTTGCCCTCCTTCAGGGAAGAGATAAAAGCAAAACTTATTCTGTGTGGCTAGTCCAGGCTCTTTCTCATACACCCAACATCTTATTAATTCAGCCACCACTTTCTGCACAGCTACTGTATACACTGACAAGGTGACGAGGGAATCCAGCATGAACCCTGAACTCCAAGAATTCACCGTCCTCTGTCTCCATCCTCATCTAGAAACTTACCATCAGAGGGAAATGGTGGGGTCATGTGCTTCCCACCTTCCCAGAGGTCTTGGTGACTGTGAAACTTTGTAAATGATGATCACAAGAAAAAGTCTCATTTTCTTCTCTCTGGAAATGTCTCAGCAGCAGGATTCTCCATAGGACTCAGTCTGTTTTTCTCTCTTTCTCACATCCTTGCTTGCTTGATTTCCAGTTCCTGCGAGGGGTTGAACAGAAGTCACCACTGCCCCAGTAGAAAGTGGAATAACAGTGCAATCGAGACCAGCAGCTATGGTTCAGCACCATGAACAGCGCCAGATGCGCACCTCCTGGCCCAGACAGGTGAGTCGTATTAGCCGGTGCCCTTAATGCCATTATACAAGAGCCAGTCTGACGGCACAGCCTCCCTGCCTCTCGTAGGTTTGGCTCCTGCTGCTGGAGTAGCTGGATCTACATGAGAGCTCATGCTGTGAACTGTTACAACCCTCTCCTCGGGGCTGGAAGATGGGTCTGAAAATCAAAAATACTGAGGAACACTTTCCACTTGGACCCATGCGAGGAGAAAGAGACCCAACTGTCAGCTTCCGGGGTGAGCAGATGTAAAGGGACTGGGCATTTGTGAATTTTCCTAAGAGCAACTCCTAAGTCAGGTCACAGTACTTTTCTACTTTAAACCTCCTGCTCAAGTCAGTCAATGACTTTTAGGCACAAGAGTTCATGGAGGAGTGCCCTAGCAAGGGAAGCCCAGCGCCAGCCCAAAGTATGGCTGATCTTTTTCTACTGGCCTGCCTGTAGCATCTGGAAGGGTTGATCTCCTTCTCAAGAGTCCACTTTTAGAGTGATGCCTCTCACAGCAAAACTCCTCGATTGACATTCCTTCTTCCTCCTAACCCCTCACTGAAGGCCTTGAACAACACGAAGTCCGGGCCATTCTGTTCACGCTCTCCCTCTGCCCTCTTTTCCTTCTCTCTCAAGCCTCAGATCTCACCTCCCTGTCTTTGCCTCCAAAATCTGCTTAACCATCCTGGATTCTCAAATTCCGGTCCCTTGGGCTGGCAATGTGAAATCACCTTCGATTCTTCCTGTCCCTCCTTCCCTGTCTAATCTGCTAAGGAAACCTTTATCTTTTCTTTAGAAAAGTCTCTAAATCAATCAGTCATCCAATATTTTCTGAACCAAAATATTTGTAGACTAAAGAATAGGGTTTTAAATTATAGTGCAGACTTCCAGTTGAAGTTGATGAAGTGACCGCATGCATTCAGCCCATTCCCCGCTGGAGACCCCTCCAAATGATGGTAAAGAATAAAAAGGGAATAAACTCACAATTAAAAAGAGAAAGGAAGGGAAGTCAGAGAGCAGAAAATAATCTGAGAGACTAAAAATCAATGGAGAAGAGAAAACTGATGATGCTTAGGTCTGCACAGAGGGAAATCTGACCAAGAAATGAGTTTATCTGCCCCCAAGAACTGCACACAAGATGGAGCATAGGCCCCAAGCTACCCTTTGAAGTCTTGGATCTTTGTGGATTGTCCTCTGCTTGTAAAAAGAAGATCTGGAAGCCTGGGGGCTGCAGCGGCAGTGGGAGGAGTACAAACCTTGTGACCAGGGACTATGGCAACCTCCCGCTGCTCTGCACTCGGGATCCGTCACAGCCCGGTGTGCTGTGTAACAGCAGAACAGGAACCACCTAAGCTATGCTGTGAAATGTGATCACGATCGGGGGTCAGCAACTGAAAAATGCTGACCAGGGATGGCGATCAAGAGGGAGAGAGGGGAAAAAAAGACAGAGAAATGAAAACAATTTTCTCTCAAAATAAGTCTGCAATCCCAAACTCCCAAAACCTACAAGGAAAGTCACTACAGATTAAGCAATCAAATAGAACAATATGACTTTAAAGAAATATATTGGGAATATGCAAAGATCTGAATGCCTGCACCGACTCAAGGCTGGGAGATGCTTACAGAGAGGCTTCCTCTGGGGATTTCTGAGAGGTGGGGATATTGACAGACTCCACCTTGAACCACTGGCAAGTACAGTGTAAGTCTGCTTTGCCTTTCGTGCCTTGCCGCACTCCTGCCCTTGAGAATATTCCAGCAGTCAGACCTGAGTCCCACCAGGCTGACCAAGAAGGTAACTGAGGCACCCCCTGCAGCCAGAGGAAGGAAGATCAACTTGAACAATTAGAACACATGCCTAGTGTGTAGGCTTGAATGTGGGGCCGCTGAGTCACGAGTCGAAAAAGAATTTTCAGACATGAGCCGCTCGTTCGCTCGTGCACCTTTATTTTGTGTTCAGCGTGGAGACAGGACCCATGGGCAGTAGAGAGCTGCATGGGGACAGGACCCATGGGCAGTAAAGAGCTGAATGGAAGTGTCCGTGCGGGGCCATTATATACAAGTGTAGCTATTTTGGCTACTCTAAAGAAATGTCAAAAGAGAAAGCATTAGGTGATCTGGTTAGTCTCAAAGACTAGGGTGTGGGGGAGGATGAATGAGGTATGCCTCAAGGAACGCATAGGCAGGAGATTCAAGTCATTGATCACCTCCCCAGGTAAATCCCTTCACTCCTAGCCAGAGGTGATTGAGTAATGCGAGACTGGGTGGGGTCTAATGAAAATTGTAAAACGAGTCATAAACGAGGTTTCGACCACGTCATTTTTCCCACTGAAACCTCGATCCCCAAAAATCTTTGGGAAATGGGGGAAGGTCCATCTTCTGTATCTACTTCCTGCTGAGTAGGGATGTAGAGCTGTCCCTAAATGGGGATCATGTGACTGGACCTGGGGGCTTCACATGACCGAAATGTGGCCGCTGCAGAGTCGAGTGCAGACAAAGTAGTGACTGTTTCAAGAATCATCTGTTGAGAGGGCCAAGTTAAGGAAGTGAGTCCTTGTTGGCAACTGACAGACAAACAACGGAAAAGACAGCATATCACAATTAACAGAATCAAGAGGACTGCTAATCCAACAAGGAGATCTTTGATAGTCGTCCAGAACCCGCACCTGACCGTGAATTTAGCCAATCATTAAAAGAGAGGGTGGGGTCCGACGTGGACTTGATTTGTTTCCCCATGTCTTGAAGTAAAGTAGTGACATTATTACAGTAATCGGGAGTATATACACAGCACTCAGTTTTAATGATGGCACAAGTGCCGCCCTGAGCAGCAGTTAAAAGGTCTAGAGCCATCCTGTAAAGGTATCTATAATGGCCCGAAGATATCTATATCCACGGCAAGGAAGCATTTGAGTAAAATCAAGTTGCCAATCCTCTCCAGGGTAGGCGCCACGCCTTTGTACTGGCTGAGAAAAGGGAGGTGGCTTTAACCCTCCCTCAGGGTTTATTTGAGCACAAACCGCACAGCCTCGACAAACCTGTTTTATAGTAGAAATTAGTTCCAATCCATCAAAAAACTTGCCCATTAACTGTGTCAGAGAATATTTGCCCAAATGAGTAGCCTGATGAATCCCATTAACTAGCTTCCATTGTACTTCCTTGGGCACAAAGAGCTGTCCTAGTTGGTTTTTAAACCAAGATGTCGGCTCTGAAGTGTCCTGCAAAAATCCTTTTTCCTGTGCTAAATTTATTTCTTTTTCGGATATCTAGCAACAATGTCACCCAGACTAAGGGAGTGGAAAGAAGGGCGAGAAGGTAGTCTTGTTTCGCATCTCGTTTGGCCTTGGCATCAGCAAAATTATTTCCCTGGCTTTCAGCTGAAGGTTTTTTTGATGGCTTCTGTGATGAATAACAGCCACCTCTTCTGGGAGATGTATAGACTCTAACAGTTGTAGTATTTTGTGGCCATGTTTGGTAGAAGAGTTTTGGGAAGTCAGAAGACCCCATTCTCTCCACATAGCTCCATAAGCATGGAGAACAAGAAAGGCATATGTGGAGTCAGTGCAAATGTTAATAACCAGATCTTTGGCCAATTGTAATGCTCTGGTTAGGGCTGTTAATTCTGCCTTTTGGACGGAAGTGCTGGGTGCTAGGGCCTTTGACTCAATGACTTGAGCCAGGTTGACAATGGCATAGCCCACTTTCCAGACACCTTGGTCCATAAAACTAATGCCATCTACAAACCGGGTATCGTCCGCATTTGGTACCAGGGAATCAGTTAAATCGGGCCTGCATAGAACATTTGTTCTATGATTTCAGCGCAATTATGGGATGGTAAATTATCATTGATGGGCTAATCCGGCCCTGACAAGAGAGTTGCAGGATTGGGAGCTTGGCACACTTGTAAGATCACTTCTGGGGTATCCAGGAGGATAGCTGGATATTTAGTGAGGTGTCCCTCTGTCATCCAGTGGTGTCCTTTTGTCTATAAAACTATTTGAACTTGGTGAGGAGTCATCACAGTTAGGGACTGACCGAGAGCCAATTTAGTGGCTTCTTCCACCAGTAAAGCAGTGGCTGCCACAATTCTCAGACAGGCTGGCCATCCCAAGGCCACAGAGTCCAGGGTTTTGGAAAAATAACCAACCACTTGGGTCTCTGAGCACAGTTTTTGGGTGAGTGTTCCAAGAGCCTGTCCTTGCTTCTCAATAACATAGAAAGTGAAAGGCATATTGATGTTTGGTAAGGCCAGAGCTGGTGCCTCAGACAGACGCTGTTGTAACAGTCAAAAGGCTGAATCTTCCCTTTCTGTCCATTCTAGGGCTTCAGTGTCTGGGCCGTGCGTTGCCTCATATAAAGGCTTTGCTAGGGTTCCAAACTGGGGAATCCATAACCAGCAAAAACCTGCCGTGCCTAAAAAGGTTCTTACTATTTCTTTCTCCTAGGGGGTTCCAGATCTAAATTGACCTTTTTTCTGGCCAGAGATAGAGCCCTATGGCCGAGAGTGAGCTCATACCCCAGATATTGAACTCGTTGTACAGAGATTTGGGCCTTAGTGGGAGTGACGCTATAGCCGCATTGGGCCAGGAAATTGAGTGTTAAAATTGTGTTAGCATCAGAAGTTTCTCTGGTAGGACTGCAAATTAAAATGTCATCTACGTATTGTATTATCGCACTGTGTTTAAGATCTAAGTCTCGTAAATCTCGTCCCAATGCCGAGCCAAATAAGTGAGGGCTATCTCGAAACCCCTGAGGCAAAACAGTCCAGGTCAGTTGGACAGGCAGGGCTTCATCGGGGAAATGCCATTCGAAAGCAAAAAGCAGTTGCGAGTCCTCTGCCATGGGAATGCAGAAGAAAGCATGTTTTAAATCCAAAACAGTAAAGCATTGTGCACCATCAGGTGTCTGAGAAAGAACAGTCCAGGGATTAGGTACTATGTGGTGAGTGGGAAAAACAGCCTCATTAACTATTCACAAGTCTTGAACCAAGCGATATTCGCCGTTGGGCGTGTTAACAGGCAAGATAGGAGCGTTATAGGGCGATTGACATCGCGGAGAATCCCATGTTCCAGAAATTTAGAAATCAGGGGCTGAAGTCCTTGTATAGCTTCAGGCCTCAGGGGGTACTGTTTACATGAGGAACACAAGTTGGGTCTTTCAGAGTGATAGAAACAGGAGTGGCAGTGATGGCTCCTCTGGGAAGGGCACAATCTCATACCTTGGGATCCACCTCCTCTAGTCTATGGGTGGGAATATTCGCAGGCATCTGTTGACCTATGGATCCAATAAGGAGTGCCACGAACGAGTTATTTTCTCCCTGGGTCAATATGAATTGACTTCCCAGCTTGGTGTTTAAATCTCAACCCAACAATGGGGTGGGGCAGGTAGGCAAAACAAGAAAGGAATGTGACAACACCTGATCTTGCTATTTACAAGTCAGGGCATAAGCCTGAATGCCACATGTTGAGTCTCCGCCTATCCCCACAGTCTATGGGGTGACTTAGTGTCGGACCAGCATGGCAAATAAGGACGGAGTGAGTGGCTCCCGTAACAATAAGGAAATTGCTGTGCTCACCTTCCTCATCCAGAGTAACCCGGGCTCAGCCTGTTGGATGTCAGTAGGAGCCGGACGGGCCTCTGGGCCCTTCGGGATGAATCCTCTGGATCCCTTCCTCGGGCTGGGAAGTAGGTTCTTGGCCCCTCTCACTCAGAGACGAGGACAATCCCTCTTCCAAGGCCCCTCCTTTTTGCAAAGAGGACGTGGCCCTGGAGGCAGGTCCTTCTTGGGGCATTGCTTACTCCAGTGTCCCAGCTGTTGACATCTAGAACAGGGGGACTTCCATAGACCCCCATCATTAAATTTGGCTTTGGACGCCGAATTAGTCTGTCTCTGTGGCCAATCCACAATTGTGGCCTGTATCTTACCCTGGGCCTTAGCCCTGCGGTCCTCATCTTGTTTGATAGCCAGGTCTCTGTTATGGAAAACCTGGGCGGCCACCTCCGTTAGCCGCTGGGTGGGGGTTTGTGGCCCTAGGGCCGACTTGGTTAATTGACGCCGAAGGTCAGGAGCTGACTGATTGATAAAACCCGTGTTTAAAATAGTGACGCCCTTTGGAGAGGCAGGGTCTAAATTCATGTATTTACGAAAAGCCTCTGCTAGTCTTCCCTGAAACAGGGCAGGGTTCTCATCCACTACTTGTGTAACTTCCTGAAGTTCTTCAAAATTCACAGGTTTAATAAATCCTTTTTTCAATCCCTCTATCAGGCATGTTATCAGATGATTTCTTTTTCCCCCGTTCCTGCTCATTCTGATAATCTCAACCAGGGTCTGTGTCTGGCACTGCTGTGCCCCCTACAGGACATTGATGTCGATCCCTAGCGCGGAGCTCTTCAGGGAACTCCCAAGCCCCAGCCCAAATGCGTCGTTTCTCGTCTGTAGTACAGCATTGAGTAAGGACAATATATATATCTTGCAAGGTTACTCAAACATCATGGTGAGCTGCCGAAAGCCATCAGTGAACTTAGAGGGATTTTCAGAATACTGTCCTAACTGAGACTTTATTTGAGCCATGTCTGACATAGAGAAAGGGACATGGACTCGAATAGTGCACATTTCTCCATTAGTTACTACCCGAAGGGGGAACTGACCAGAATTACAGGATGCCCCACTGCGGGTGCGTCCTGCTGGACTTAAGGGGTCTTGTTGTTTTGAGCCCTCAGAGTAAGGAGGAGGGGTGGATGTTCTTTCTACATCAGGAGGGGCCTCCGGGGTTGTAGGGGAGGCCTTGGAATCAGTCTGACCAGGTAGTCATCTAAGATGTCTGCAGTCTTGTCGGTCTTTGGGGAGTAACCAAACACATTCGACACACAGCCCGAAGGTCAGGGGCCTGGCTTAAAGCCATAAACGCCTGGACATGTGGAATCTCAGACCATTTCCCCAAACGTCGGCAAAAGAGGTCCAGTTGAAAAATGCTGTTAGAATTTATAGTTCCATTTTCAGGCCACTTTTCATTGTCATTTAAGAGACACATATTGGAGCTAGGCGGTGTTGCAATAAAAGATTAGTCTCAAATTTGGTCCAGTTGTCTAAGAGACAACCCAAAGGGGAGTCCTTGGGTATAGAGCCAGAGGCTCCTGTGTCCTAAGGAAACAGAAAAGAAACAATGCAAAAAGAGGCACATTACCGAAAAATCCCCCTGCACCTATGGGCAGCAACCTGCCGCAAGGTTATATAGGGTTCCTTTAGCAAGGGGCAACGGGGCGTCCCCAACGTTTGTCCTCCAGTAAATCTTCCCCATCGTGCCTGGCAGATGGGTGCCTGGTGAATGGCCTCAAGAGAGAGAAACATAGAGGTCAGAGTAGAAACTCTCAGAAAGTTCATAGGGACGTTCTGCCCATGCTTTATAACCGTCTCCCTATGAGGAATTCCCCGAGCTCTTAGCAAGCTTGGTACTTTTCCTCGAGCTGGATTCCCATTGTGGGAATTGTCTCGAGGCCCAAGATAAGGTCATAGGCAGGAGGGAGGGATCCAACTCCGAGTTCTGAAAGCAAAACCTGTCACAGGAGTCTTAAGAATGGCAACTGTCCTAATGACCTTTAAGTGGTCGACCCGTGCCCATTAATTTGTTGAGAATAAGGACAGGTTTTTTTCAGGCAAAGAGCAGAGAAAAGGACAAGGAAAAAGGCACACTTACCGAAGCGGTTGACACAGTTGATCCCCATATGGGCCACCAAAAATGACGTGGGGCCACTGAGTCTCGAGTGGAAAAAGAATTTTCAGACACGAGCTGCTCGTTCCTTCATGCACCTTTATTTTGTGTTCAGCCTGGAGGCAGGACCCATGGGCAGTAGAGAGCTGCATGGAAGTGTCTGTGCGGGGCCATGACATACGAGTTTAGCTATTTTGACTACTCTAAAGAAACGTCAAAAGAGAAAGTATTAGGCAACCTGGTTAGTCTCAAAGATTAGGGCATGGGGGAGGATGAGTGAGGTGTGCCTCAAGGAACACGTAGGCAGGAGATTCAAGTCACTGATCACCTCCCGAGGTAAATTCCTTCGCTCCTAGCCAGAGGCGATTGAGTAATGCAAGATTGGGTGGGGGTCTCATGAAAATTGTAAAACGAGTCATAAACAAGGTTTCAACCACATCAGGCTGAATAGTGGACCACCTCCCAAAGATGTCCACCTCCTAATCTCAGAACCTGTGAATATGTTACCTTATATAGTGAAAGGGACTTTGCAGATGTGATTAAGCTAAGGATTTTAAAAAGGGGAGATCATCCTGGGTTATCCAGGTGGGCCCAGTGTAATCATAAGGGTCCTTATAAGAGGGAGGCAAGGGGGTCAGAGTCAGAAAAAGGAGATGTGACAACAGCACCAGAGATCAGAGTGATGAAGATGGAGGCAGGGGCCATGAGCCAAGGAATGCAGGTGGCCTTGAGAAGCTGGAAAAGGCAAAGAAGTGGATTCTCCCCTTAGAGCCCCCAGAAGGAAGCAGCGCTGCTGACACCTTGATTTTAGCCCAGTGAAACTTATTTTGGACTTCTGACCTCCAGAACTGTAAGATAATAAATTCATGTTG
The DNA here is from genome assembly GCF_020826845.1 of Diceros bicornis minor. NCBI lineage: Eukaryota > Metazoa > Chordata > Mammalia > Perissodactyla > Rhinocerotidae > Diceros > Diceros bicornis. The sequence goes on from NC_080764.1 coordinate 11,084,763, forward strand.
TTTTAATCCACTAAATTTGTGGTAATTTGTTACAGTACCAGAGGGGAACTAATATACCTAGTGAAATAGAACTGCTTAATTTAAAAAATGAGATCCAAAATCCAAATGCAGTGGGTGCACGCATGTGCATGCATACACACACACACACACACACACACACACACACACACATGACTTCTCAGAGCATAAAACATGATTTTCAACTGAAAAATTCAGCAGGTAAATTAAAGATTATTGAGACCCAATTAGTGACCATGAAGAAGACATGTGGGAAATATCTCAAAAACATGAAGAAAAAAGATCACCAAAAAAATATGTAATTTATGAGGGAAAAGAGACTTAGTGAACAAAACCAGGAGATCTAATGGACAAACAATATCTGTTCCAGATGGAGACAAAACGCAAACAGATGGGGAAGAAGTCATAATTAAATACTAGAAGGAAGTTTTCCTGAGCTGAGGAAAATATGTCTATTAACTGATTAAAAGGATCCCTGTGTTCTATCTGGATTCATGAGAAAGTCACATGTGAGGGCACATCCTGGTCAAAGGCATGATCTTAGAGAATAAAGACAAAATCTTCCAAGCTTCCAGGCAGAAACAACTTGAAAGGATAGAGTTCTATCTTACAGGATGCGGTTTATGCTTTGAGTTAGAAACCAATATACGGTGCTTTCTCTCCCATCACCAGAATCACCAGGAGTTAAGGGATAGAAACAGCGGTGTGTCCTCTCACCATTACACCCAATAACCTGCTTGCAGAATTTTTACTTCCCAATCCTACATCTGTGAGCTCTGCAGGTTTGGAGGTCTTGGTTCCCAAGAGAGGAACTCTTTCACCAGAGGACACGACTACAGTTCCATCGAATTGGAAGTTGGGACTGTTCTCGGCCATTTGGGGTCTTCCTGCCACTAAACCAAGAGGAGAAGAGAGAGGTTACTCTACTGCTTGGGGTGACTGATCTTGATTACGAGGAGAAATTGGCCTGCTGCTACACAGTGGAGGCAGGGAGGAATGTATCTGAAGCCCAGAGGATGTTCTGGGCTGCCCCTTAGTACTTCCACGTCCAATCATAAAAATTAATGGAGGGCCGGCCTCGTGGCTTAGAGGTTAAGTGTGCGCGCTCCACTACTGGCGGCCCGGGTTCGGATCCGGGAGCGCACCGATGCACCGCTTCTCCGGCCATGCTGAGGCCATGTCCCACATACAGCAACTAGAAGGATGTGCAACTATGACATACAACTGTCTGCTGGGGCTTTGGGGGAAAAATAAGGAGGAGGATTGGCAATAGATGTTAGCTCAGAGCCAGTCTTCCTCAGCAAAGAGAGGAGGATTAGCATGGATGTTAGCTCAGGGCTGATCTTCCTCACTAAAAAAAAAAAAAAAAAAATTAATGGAAAACTACAGCAATCAAAAAGGTAGGACCACTAAGAATTCAGAACGTCAGGAATGAAGATTTAGGTTACTCTATCAAGCAAATAACTCTAACCAGTTAAGAGCAAAGGATATGTAGAATAACGAGTGAAAGAAGGAATTATAAATGTCGACTATAGCCTCATGACCTGTTAAGAAACCAAGACTGTGTCAACTATGAATATTTTCTTCCTTGCTTGCTATAGGGTATGTGTATGTGTTTGTACATATTAACTATTTTTTTCTTCTCCTTCCCCCTTCCCATTATTATCTTATATAAGTTTTGTTGGAGGTTAGCTTTGCAATTTCGTATTTAGGTAGCAGAATATTCAGGGGGGACTGTGACTGGATTTGAGGAGTTATGAACATTACCCAGAGATGGATACATGCTTATTGGGACTTCGAATCTTCTCATTTGGGGGAGAGACTGAGAATGTCTTTATTTGCATGAAGAATAGTTGCCTCATATCAAATGGAAACATAGAGTTGTTTTCTTGTAGTGTGAAAGTCAAAAGTATGTATAATGGTGACTATGAATTCTGAGAAGCCAGCAGGTGGACTGCGCCAAGCTATTGTCTCTCAGCTCTCAACCCACCCTTCTATACTCTGCTGTGTGATGCTGGAGCTGGGACTCCCCACCATATTTCACCTTGGCCAGCTGGTGCCATGTTAGTCTCTGCCAGTAGGAGGTGCTGGGGGAACAATAAGAGGCCAGGGGAGGAAGAAAGGGCTGGCTACCAATCTGCTTGCTATTGGATTCCTTGCTTTTCCTGTGCGAGTCACCTAGCAGTTCATCCCGCAACAGCAGCTGAATCTTTCCAGCATTTGTAGAACCAGCCTCCTCACAGCCCACGTGCACACCCCAGAGACACCAGCGCTAGCACTGTGCTCTCTCCTCCGAAGTCTGGTTTTCAACCCCTCCTCCAAGCTGAGGGACACCTGCACCAGCCTGACCTCATTAGAGGTCTGAGTTTCACCTTTGTGAGGCCCCTCCTCTAAGTCACTAAATTTTAATAATTCCGACTTTTTCCCTTTGTTTCCCTAACCCTAGGAGTGGCAGCTGCATCCTAAAGTTGCTACCTCCGTATCTCAGAATTATCCTTTTACCCTTTCAGTTACCTAGTTAATGCCTTTATGCCTAGATAACAATTCCTTCTATTAAACTCTCTCTACTCAGGTAACTGGTGTGGTTTTTATTTCCTGAGTAGACCCTGGCTCATACACTACTCATTCAATGTATTTAGTGTTATAGGACTGTTCCTGTTTCCTACATCTCCTTGAGTCACTATTAGTAAGATATATTTTTCTGGGAATTTGTCCAGTATAAAATTTCAAATACATTGATATAAATTTGTTCATAATATCCCATTATCATCTTATGGATGTCTACAACATCTGGAGTTAGGTCCTCCTTTTTTCATTCTTGATATCATATTATTATATTACTTGTACCTTCTCTCTTTCTCTTGATCAATCTCAACAGAAGTTTATCAAGTGCATTAGTATATTTGAAGACCTAATTGCTGTCTTTGTTGATCTGCTCTACTGTGTGTTTACTTTCTCTTTCATTAATTTCTACCCTTTATTATTTCCTTCCTTCTCTTTCTTTAGGTTTGTTTTGCTGCTTATTTTTTTTTTTGGTAAGGAAGATTGGCCCTGAGATAACATCCGTTGCCAATCTTTCTCTTTTTGCTTGAGAAAGATGATCCCTGAGCTAACCCCTGTGCCAATCTTCCTCCACTTTGTATATGGGACGCCACCACAGCATGGCTTGATGAGCGGTGCGTAGGTCTGTGCCCAAGATCTGAACCTGCAAACCCCAGGCTGCCAAGGCTGAATGCACGAACTTAACCGCTACACCACTGGGCTGGCCCCTTTGCTGCATTTTTTTTTAACTTCTTTAAAATGGATGGATAAATCATTAATTTTTAGTTTTTCTTATTTTTCAATGTATGAAATGAAGGCTGTAAATTTTCTTCTAAATATTATTTTAATTGAATGCCTGGGACTGGCCCGGTGGCGTAGTGGTTAAGTTCACGTGCCCTGCCTCAGTGGCCCAGGGTTCACGGGTTTGGATCCCAGGCGTGGACCTACACCACTCATCAAGCCATGCTGTGGTGGCATCCTACGTGTAAAATAGAGGAAGATTGGCAACAGATGTTAGCTCAGGGCCAATCTTCCTCACTAAAAACAGAACCGGCACAAGTTTTAATATGTGATATTTTCAGTATTATCTTTCAGTTTAACATTATAATTTCATCTGTGACTAATGGATTATGTAAAAGTGAGCACCTTATTTTCCAAATATATTAATAATTTAATATACTTTTGTTGTCAATTTATAACATATAATATAATCAAAGAAGGTGATCTGTATAATTTTAATCTTTGATGTTTGTTCAGACTTGCTTTGTAGCATAATATATGGTTAATTTTCAGTAGTGTTCTATGGGATCTTGAAATGAATGTGTATTCTCCAATTCTTGTTAAAAAAAAAAACTTTATAAATTAGCATTCAATCATACCTGTTAACTATATTTCAGATCTGCTACATCCTTACAAGATTTTTTCTGCTTAATCCACCAACGATAGAGAGAAGTATGTTAGACTCTTCCACAGTGGTGGTGGATTTGTCCACTTCTTGTCGTTCTGTCAATTTTTGCTTTAATCATTTTCAAGGCTATGTTATGTGATGCATATAAGTTTAGAACTGATTTATCTTCTTGGTGAACTAAATATTTTATCATTATGTAGGTACCCTCTCTAGCCTTAGTAATGCCTTTTCTTTAAAGAATATTTTATCTGATGTTACTATAATTAAAATAGCTTTATTTTTGCACACTTTTTTCATCTTTTTATTTTCAAGCTTTCTATGCCCTTTTACTTTGAATACATCTCTTAGACAGCTGGAGGGGGGTTAATCCATGTTGAAAATCTCTGTCTTTATCTGGTGAGTTTTAGTCCACTTATTTCTGTGATTATTATTATATTTGGATTTATTTCTACTATCTTATTCTTTTTTCTCTTTGCATTTTCTTTTTGATGCTTCTTTCTTTTTCTTTCTTGGCCTTTTTAAAATACACTGATTGAGTTTCCCTTTGTTTGTTTTTCCTACTCCTATTTTCTATTCCTATTTGCGTTTCCTGTTTCCTGTATTCTCCGGAATTTATACACTCAATTTCTTTTATTTTTAGTTATCTTTGTTATTTTCTTCCTTCTACATATTTTGGGTTAAAGTCACTCTTATTCTTCTAAATTCTTAAAGCGGAAGCTTAGACTATTGATTTTAAACCAGTTTTTTTCCTTTTCCAATATCAGCATTTAAAGCTATAAATTTTCCTCCAAGCATTGCTTTAGCTGCATCCCACAAATATTGATAAAAACTAAAAGGAAAATAGTAAATATATGGAATTAGAATTGGAGATTTTAATATTTCATTCTCAGTAATTGATAGACCAAGTAAACAGAAAAAATCAGTACAGATGTAGTAGTATATTTGAACAATACTATCAACCACTTTAATCTAATTGATATCTATAGAAGACGACATCCCAAAACTGTAAAATATACCTTTTTTTAAAGTGCACATGGAACATTAACCAACTTAGACGTATGTTGGGCACAAATCATGTCTCAATAAACATAAAAGTATTGGAATCATACAGTGTATGTACTCTGATTAAAATGGAATTAAATTAGAAATCAATGACAAAAAATTACCTGGAAGATCTCCAAATTTGGAAATTAAGCAATACATTCTAAATCATTCTTAGGTCAAAGAAGAAGTCACAAAGAAAATTAGAAAATATTTTGAACTGAAAACTGAAAAGTTCATCCAAAGCGCAGCTAATTCCCCTGATCAGTGGAAAACCCACCCACATCTTGATGAGGTGCCTGCCTCTGGGAAAGAAGCTGCCATAGCTCTCCACTGACCTGTGAAGGAACCACTGTTTTCTGTAATTCAGTTCCTCAGGACTTCCTTACACCCACTGCTCTTTGCTAGCCCAGTTTTTTTTAAATGAGGTTTTTATTCTATTTAGGTTTTTATTGTTGTTACTACTGGAATGAAGGTCTTTCTTATTCTTGTTCTTCTAAATCCTAACAAGACATGAAATGCCTCCATTATGTTTCTTGAATCTGTGGATTCATCTCTTTTTAATTAGTTCTGAAAATTTTACTGCTATTATCTCCTCAATTGTACCTCTCTTTTGCACTCTCTATTCTTTCCGTTTGAGACCCTGAATAGACCTTTGTATTTTATTTCCATATCTCTTAACTTCTCTTTCGTATCTTTTTATCTTCTTGTCTTTCTGTGCTTTAATCCAGGAAATTTCTTCAGCTATGACTTTCAGTATATTAATTCTCTGTTCAGTTGTATCTAATATGCTGTTTAACTCATTCATTGAGTGTGATTCCAATATGTTTTTCATTTTAAGTTTCATCTGTTTTTTTTCCACTCTACCTGTTCACTACTGATATCTCTTGTTACTCATTCATTTGTGTGTGTGTGTGATTGTATCCTTTATTTCTTCAAATGTGTTGCAAATAGCTTCACACAGAATCCTAATCTGAGATTATATGTCAGTTTCAATATCTGCAGTCTTGGGCCGGCCCCGTGGCTTAGCGGTTGGGTGCGCACGCTCCGCTGCTGGCGGCCCAGGTTTGATCCCAGGCGCGCACCGACGCACCGCTTCTCCTGCCATGCTGGGGCCACGTCCCACGTACAGCAACTAGAAGGATGTGCAGCTATGACCTACAACTATCTGCTGAGGCTTTGGGGGAAAAAATAAATAAATAAAATTAAAAAAAAAAAACAATACCTGCAGTCTTTAGGGCTCTAAATGTTTTGTTGTTGCTATTTTCCCTGACCCTTGCTCATGCTGCCTTGACTTCTTATATGCTTAGAAATCTCTGATCATGAGTCCTTTGATTAATCTTAATCTACAGAAACCCATAGGTCCAAATTGAAGCTTTCACTTTGGGCAATAGGATTGTACTTTCTATCCTATTTGTGCTTGCCAGAGGCTCCTTATAGCAACAAAGACAGGAGACACCTTCAAAGCTGACATAGAAAGAAACAGATGACCTGCAGAGGAATAATGATGCCTGATTTCCTAAAAGCAAACCAGAAGCCTTGAGCTTCCTACAAAATCATGAAAAGAAAAAAATGTTAACCTACAATTGTATTTCCAGTGAAACGATCTTTCAAGAATGGGGGCAAAATAAGGACACTTTCAGACAAAAACTGGTTTACCACCAGCACACTCTCATTACAGAACTTTTAAAAATGCTTATTACAATGTCTGTAGTTACTCTAAAATACTTCATCATAGACAGTATGATGGAGACCATAGGAGCGGTCATTTGGCATTGTGTTAGGAGGCACATTTCAGAGGCAGGGACCACTTCTGTTGTCCATATCTAGACCAACCATTGTGAAAAGTTGGGGAAACTGTGGGAGGCAGCAAACTAGTCTCTGGATGTTTTGGTTGAGCTTGGAGATCGTGTGAAGGAAAGTAGAGACGGTGGTGTAAAAGATGGTGAAAAAGGGATAAAGAGACAATGGGGTGAAGGATGTTAAGGAGACTATGAGGAGGAGGATAGAGTGAGAGCTAAAGGTATAAAATCTTCTTAGAAGAAAACACAGGTGTATATCTTCATGACCTAGGGTTAAGCAATGGTTTCTTAACTATGACACCAAAAGCACAAGCAACCAAAGAAAAACAGACAAATTGGGCTTCATCTAAATTTAAAACTTTTGTATTTCAAAGGACACTATCAAGAAAGTGAGAAGACAACCCACAGAATGGGAGAAAATATTTGCAAATCATATGTTTGAAGCTATTGTCTTTCAGCTCTAAACCCACCATTTATACTCTGCTGTGTTCAGTATCTAGAATATGTAAAGGGTTCTTACAACTCAAAAGTGAAAAGACAAATAACACAATTAAAAAACGAGCTAAAGACTTGAAAAGACATTTCCCTAGAGAAGATATACGCATGGTCGATAAGCATATGAACAGATGCTCACCATCATTAGTCATTAGGGAAATGCAAATCAAATCACAGCAAGATACCACTTCACATCCACTGAGATGCCAATAATCAAAGACAGACGATAATGAGTGTTGGTGAGGATATGGAGAAATTGAAATTCTTGTACATTGCTGGTAGGAATGTAAAATGGTTCAGCCACTGTGGAAAGCCATTTTGCAGTTCCTCAAAAAGTTAAACATAGAATTATCACTCCAAGGTATAGACCCAAAAGAATTGAAAATAGGTATTCAAACAAATACATGTGCACTCATGTTCACAGCAGCACTATTCACAATAGCCAATAGATGGAAACAACCCAAAAGTCCATCAATGGACGAATGGATAAACAAATTGTAGTATATATATATGATGAGATATTATTTAGCCATAAAAAGGAATGAAGTACAGTACCAATACATGCTACAACATGGATCAACCTGAAAACATTATCGTTAAGAGAAAGAAGCCAGACACAAAAGGTCACATATTATATGATTACATTTATATGAAATATCCAGAACAGGTAAATCCATAAAGACAGATAGCAGATTGGTGGTTGCCAGGGGCTGGGAAGTGGGAGGGAATGGGGAGTAACTTCTTAATGGGTATGGGATCTCCTTTTGGGGTGATGAAAATGTTCTGGAACTAGATAGAGGTGAGGGTTGCATAACATCGTGAATATACTAAATGCCACTGAATTGTTCACTTTAAATGGTTAATTTTATGTTATGTGAATTTTACAGCAATTTAAAAAAGGAAAGGATTTGGCAGGTTTGATATAAAAACAAACTCTAAATTTGAAGCTAAAAGGATGAAAAATATATACTGGGAAAATACCAACTCAAAGAAAGCAGGTGTACATATTTTAATCTTGAGGGTGGGATGAAAGATTTCAGGGCAAAAATAAATAAATAAAATAACTAAAGATAAAAAGAGTCACAACATAATGATATGAGTTTCATCAAGAAGATGTAAAAATTCTAACCTTGATTGCCAATGTAGTTTCAAAATATATGAAGCAAGATTGGATAGGACTACAAATAGAAATAGACAAATCACTGTCAGAGTGGATCATTCTAACACACTTTTTTTTCTCTTGGTGAGGAAGACTGGCCCTGAGCTAACATCTGTTGCCAATCATCCTCTTTTTGCTGAGGAAGATTGGCCCTGAGCTAAGATCTGTGCCCATCTTCCTCCATTTTGTATGTGGGACACCGCCACAGCATGGCTTGATGAGCCGTGCGGTGGTCCATACCTAGGATTTGAACCTGAGAACCCCAGGCTGCCAAAGCAGAGAGGGTGAACTTAACCACTACACCACCAGGCTGGCCCCATTTTAACACACTTTTCTCCATCCAAACATGCGTTCATTCATTCAGCAAACATTTTTTTCATTCATTCAGCAAAAAATTGTGCCTGCTATGTGCCAGGCACAATTCTAAGCAGTGCCTATGTAGGAGAAAATAATCATATCATCTGTAAATAATGTCAACTTTGTCTCTTCTGTTCCAATTTTATACTCTTTATTTATTTTTCCTAGCTCTGCTGTACTTTAATATTGAATAAAAGCAGTGAATGTAGGCTTCCTTGCCTTGTTCCTGATCCTAACATTTCATCGTTTACTAAGGTGTTCCCTTAGATGTTTTTTAAAAAATAAATATCTTTTATTAAGTTAAGCGAGTTTCTTTATATTCTTAGTTTGCTTGAAATTTTTAAGTCATAAGTGGAGGTTGAATTTTATCAAACACTTTTTCTGCGTCAATTGAGATGATCATATGGTTTTTCTCCTTTTATATGTTAATGTGATGAATTACATTATTTGATTTTCTAATGCATTCCTGGGACAAATCCAACTAGGTCATGTTGTATTATCTTTCGTATATACTGTTGGATTTGATCTACTGACATTTTGTTTATGAAAAAGATTGGCCCTGTATTTCCCTTTCCCCAACAGTTTTTGGTTTGGATACCAAGATTAAGCCAACTTCATAAAAAATGAATTAGGGAATGTTGGTATTTTTTCTGATCTCTGAAAGAGTTTGTGTTAGATTGAAATTATTCAGTCCTTAAATGTTTGGTGAATCTCCCTGGTTTTTAAAAAAAATCTGGTCCTGGTGTTTCTTTGATATAAAGATTTTTGATCACTAACTCAATTTTTTAAATGGTTACAACATTGTTCACGTTTTTATTTCCTCTAGAGCCAAATTTTATTACTTGTAAATGTAGAAAATTATGCATTTGATTAGAATTATTGGGAAAAAGTTGCTCATAATATCCTCTTATTATATTTTTAATTTATTCTTCATCTGAAATCCTGTTTCCTTTCAATTCCTGCTATAGTTTATAAGTTCCAGCTCTCTGTTTCCCAATTAGTCTTGCCAGAGGTTTGCCAGTTTTATTAATCTTTTCAAAGAACTGGAATTTGGCTTCATTGTCACATCTATTTTACAGCTGTTTTCTACTTCGTTTATTTCTGCTCTTATCTTTCACAGTTCCTTTTTTCTACTTTCTTTGAGTTTATTCAGCTGTTCTGTTGCTAACTTCTTGTGTTGAATGTGTGGCTTATTGATTTTCAGCTTTTTTTTTGTCTCATATAAGCCTCTCATACATTCTGAGATGTGGAATTTTCATTATTGTTCACTTCTAAGCATGGTCTAAAATCCATTATGCTTTCTTTTTTTATCCATGAATTATTTAAAGAAGGTTTTTAAAATTTCTATATTTTTTTATTATTGATTTCTTCTTGAATTACATGATGGTCAAATAATCTTATTTGTTTTGTTTGTTTGTTTGTTTGTTTGTTTTTAAAGATTTTATTTATTTATTTTTTCCCCCAAAGCCCCAGCAGATAGTTGTATGTCATAGCTGCACATCCCTCCAGTTGCTGTATGTGGGACGCGGCCTCAGCATGGCCGGAGAAGCGGTGCGTCGGTGCACGCCCGGGATCCGAACCCGGGCCACCAGCAGCGGAGCGCGTGCACTTAACCGCTAAGCCACCGGGCCGGCCCTAATCTTATTTGTTCAGTCCAACTTTTGGACATTAACCAAAGATTGACGTTTGGTGAGTATGTGATCCATTTTCATAAATGTCCCAGGTGTGCTTGATAAGAATGTGATGTCTCCAGTTCGTTGGTGGAATGTTCTAGAAATGCTCATTAAGTGAAGCTTGTAATTCTATAATTCCCATCTTCTCTATCACAGATTTTTTTGTTTTGTTTTTTGGCTGCTTGCTCCATCTGAGTTACTGAGTGAGGTATGTTAGACACGGGAAAAGTAGGAAACGAAAAACCAGCTAAACTCACGACAAATCCAGAAGGTAGAATGTTCTCCAGGACAATAGCTTAGTACCCTCAATTCACATTAGGAAAATAGGGACTGTTCTAAATTAAAAGAGATTTACGGATGGAAGCAGGTTGGGCCCTGGATCCTAATTTAGAAAAACCAGCTGTAAAGGATATTTTGGGGATAATTGATTTTGGGCTTGCTAAAGCCTGGGGCCCCTCTTGCCCAGATCCAAGGGCATCCAAGTGTCTTGCCTTTCCAGATGACCAGTGCTTTGGCCGAGCCAGAGGAAGGCTGACATCATCAACAACCTATTCCAATGATAATAAAATCTCCGGTCGCTGTGATAACAAGTCTGTCCCCAGCACCCAGAAGAGCGCCTGGTAAATGGCAGACACTTGAAAACACTGTTTTGAGTGATTTACCAGTGGACTTTAGAAACAAACCGTGTGGCTGATCTCACTGGGAAGGCTCTCTCTAAGGTCTCTGATGATGGTGTAGCCTCTCCCCTCCTCCCACCCCCCTCCATGTCCCACAAAACCCCGAGCAGATTTATCATTAGCCTTCTAGCTCTCTCAGTGATCTGTTTACGGGTCTGTCTCCTCTACTGCACAGCTGGCTCCTCTTGGGCAGGGACTGTGCCCATTTCCCTGGGTCTCCCCAGCATCTAGCCCGGCTTGTTGAACAAACACAGGGGTTAGTGGACCATGGAATCCAGGCCTCTGTCTTGGCACAGCCTCCACGGGCTCTACTTGCAAAATTCTGGTCCCAGCTCTCTTCACCTCCTTCATCTCCTTCTAGAAAGGGACGCTCAAGTCCATCACAGAGGGAGAAACACATTATGTGCAAGCCTAGCCCTGACAGATGGGAAGGAGGGCAGAAGCAGAGGATTCTCGTGTGCAAACTATTACCATGTCTGTCCAAACAGGGCAGTTTTAGGGTTTGGAAATTCCCCAGGGGAGGACAGGCAAAGACCCCACCCTGGCTAGTACCTGAGCTGGCCACCAGTGAGGACAGCTTCATCTGGGGGTGTGAGGCTGTGCTATGCCCCCATGAGGACTCAGCACAAAGAAACTGCTATTCAGGGAAGTTGGGGGGCCCCTGAGTTTGCAGAGAAACAAGAATCTGTGCCTGGACTTGGTGGAATAAACTCAGCAATATACCCTCCACTAACATTTATAATTTATCTCTAAATTTTTCTCACTAGACATATTCTAAGAAGAAAATGGGGCAAGTGCAAGGAGACGTGTGCTTAAGGATCTTCATCACAACTTGTTTGTAACTTCAAAAAAGCTGGAAACAACCTATAGATCCGTCAATTTAGGATTCCATAAATGAATGATGGCTCATCCATACAGTGGGTTACCATGCAGCTTTAAAGGGATAACGGAGTCCTATAGTTATTCATATGGAAAGAGAGAGAGAGAGACATAGACACATGTGTATACATGTGCATAAAGAGGATTCACCAAAGTGTACCAAAGATTATCATTGGGTGGTGGAATTTAGGATGATTTTTGTCTTCTTCTTTACACTTTATGTACTATTTAATTTTTTACCATGAGGATATATTGTTTTTATCATCAGGAAAAGTAAAGTTACTCACATTTTGGGATAAATAAAATTTGCTGTTGGTATTTTTGAAGTGTTTAGAAAGAATCATTTCATAATATATACATATATAAAATCATTATATTGTACATCTAAAACAAATACAATATTATATGTCAATTATGTCTCAATTTAAAAAAATTAGTATGGATAAAATTCTATTCTAAAAATGATAAAACTTCAGTACATTTTTTGCCATTTTTCCCGCACCCCTCCACAGAGGTTTCATTAAAATCAGCTGGAATTTAAATCCAAGCTTTTTTTTTTTTAATTGTGCTGCTTCCATTTTGGAAATTCTTTCTTAAGAATTGGATTACACTGTGATACTTAGCCAGGCGCTGGAGTCAGATCACCTGGGTTCAATCTGGGTCATGTGATTCACTAGCTCTGTGATCTTGGATAGGTCTAAGTGACGGCACTTTGACTCATATTTAAATTGGGGATGATAACGGTACACACCTCACAGGGCCAGCGTGAGGATGAAATGAGTTGGTACAGTTACAGAAAGCACCTAGAACAAGGCCTGGTTTAAGGCAAGCACTCGATAAATGTTTTTATGTTATTTTTTATTAAATTATTATTTTTATAATTATATATTAGTATAAATTATTTTATTATTTTATTTTTATTAAAATTCACAGTCACATCTTCAATTATTTGAACTCACTATACATTTTACCAGTTTATTCTTAAATTGCATGTCTTCTGTTTTGGATCCCCTTCTCTTTTTTCTGGAGTGTGTCCTTTTTTTTTTTTTTTTTTTAATTTTATTTATTTATTTATTCCCCCAAAGCCCCAGTAGATAGCTGCACATACCTCTAGCTGCTGCATGCGGGACGCGGCCCCAGCACGGCTGGAGAAGCGGTGCGTCGGTGCGCGCCCGGGACCCGAACCCAGGCCGCCAGCAGCGGAGAGCTCGCGCTCAACCGCCAAGCCACAGGGCCGGCCCTGGAGTGTATCCTTGACAAGGTTTTTCCTGAAATATTGACTAGGGATAAGCTTTGTAGGTCTTTGCATGTGCAAAATTGTCTTTATTTTGCTATTATCCTAAACAACGTTTTGCAGGAGTCCAGATGGGTTGGAAATTATACTCACCTAGAAGTTTGTAAACATTGTTCCTCTGTTTGGCAATTCATGTTATAAACGAGGCTGGATTTTAGGCATCTTGAAAGACCTGGGATTGACAGCTATTTATTGACATTTTAGAGTGCATGAAAGGTAAGCACTTAAGATAACCAAATCCTAGAAAAGTGAGAAAGGGGGTGTGTGTCCAGTGCATTCCTGTGATGTTATTTTGGTTCATTGTTCAGCAAATATTTCCTCCCCTTTCCCTCCCACTGTGGGCAGCGTACATGTCCCCACCTTGCTGATATTGGGCTTGGCCATGTGATGGGCATTAGCCAATGGGATGTTTGTGGTCACATTGGGAAAAAAGGTATGAAATGTGCTGTGCAGTGGGACTTGCTCACTTGTGCTTCTACCGTGGCCAAAGGAATACTATTCTGTGGCTAGTGCACCGGTCCAAGGAAGATGAGAGACATGTGTTGGACCCAACACACAACTTGAAGCCAATTCCAACCTGGATCAGCCAACTCCTAGCTGACCCTCAATAGCATAAGCAAGTTGTTTTAGCCAATCAACAGATAAATGGATAAATAAGTTGGAGTATACCCATACAAATGGAAAAGAATACTACTCAGCACTAAAAAGGATAAACTATTGGTAAACACAACACGGATGAATCTCAAAATAATTTCGCTGAATGAAAGAGGCCAAACAAAAGAGTTTTCTGTAAAACCCTAGAAAATGCACACTGATCTACAGTGTCACAAGGTAGATCAGGAATTGCCTGGGATCTGGGGAGGTGAGGGTGGGCTGCAGGGAGGGATCACCAAGGAGCCTGAAGACACTTCTGGAGGTGACAGGTATGTTCACCATCCTGATTGTGGTGATGGTTTCACAGGTTCATGCATATGTCACAACTCATTGATTGTACACTTTAAATATATACAGTTAATTATACGTCAATTACATCTCAATAAAGCTTCTTTTAAAAAAGAATAAATGAGTGTTGTTTTAAACCACTGAGTTTTGGGGTGTTTTGTTCTATCACAAAAGCTTACTGATACATCCTAATTTTATGTTTATGTTTTGCTCAAACATTTCCTGCATATCCTTCAGACAGCAAACCCACATGAATGTGTGTGCCTCTGTGTGTGGAGTTGTGACCAGGTAGTCAAAGTCCTGAGAGAGAGCCAGAATTATTTTAATAGTTATGAGAGTCAAGTGGTCCTACCAGGATTTTTTTAATAAATGAAAATCTCAAGTAAGAGCATGGGCTCTGAATCCTGGATCGTCCTTTAGCTGCCCATGTGACCCTGGAAAAATTACCTAATCTCTTTGTACTTCAGTTCCTTTCTCTGTAAAATGGGAAAAATAATAGTATCTACCTCAAGAGTTGTTAGAATTGAATGAATTAATAAATGAAAAGCATGTAGAACTATTCTTGGCACATAGTAGGCCTTCAATAAACGTTAGCTATTAATATCATGAACTTCAAAGGTCTTTAGACATTTTCATATCTTAAGAGGCAAAGATATACAAAATCCAATCAAGAATGTAGAAACTAAGTCGGGGTTACAGCTTCCCATGAACAGAGGAGAGAATTAGGTAACAATATGTTTCAAACCCAAGGATATGGATAGACTCCCAAGGGCTCTGAGAGGACCCCACATGGAAGGTCTTGAGCCGAGCATCTATAAATGGGCCTCTGAATGGCCCATCAGGGTCATGGATGAGAATCCCCACTTTAGCTCTCCGACCACTACGTGACATCAAACGGCTGAGTGGGTATCCTCAAAAACGGCTTCAAATGACGGAATGGTTTCCTTAGTAAACAAGTACTTTTTACCTCCAGGAAGATTTGGATTAGGTACAGAAATGTAAAAAGAACAAAGGCGGAAATGTTAATATTTTTATATTAAGGCGATTTTGCTATTTTATGTCCTATCATGTTTAGGAGAACTTGGTTTATTGGAATAACAGATCGCCTTGTGATTCCAATTTAAAATATGTAACTGAGTAATTGATCTGAACTTAAGATTTTACTCTTTTTATATATAGTACTGGGACAGCTCATTGAACTTCAAAATCACCACATTTATAAGCTAAATGTGCTAGGTTTATAAGAATTGCTTAAGTACTTGAGAAGGTTTGTCAGCCAATTATACTTAGGAAGTTCAGCAAATATATGTGATGGATATGCAATATGAAATATTTAATGGAGTTTAAGTTTGTAAATGAGACCAAAATTAATCAAAGTCTCTTTAAACGTGATTGCTAAAACTTACTAGACCTACAATTAAAATAATAAGTTATTTACGCTGAAATTAAAAGGATTAACTAGATTTTTTCCTTTTATGCATAACTTTAATAAATTGAATATTAATTTTTAAACCTAAGCAAACTCCTGAATAATTGTTTCTGCACACAAAAACCACCTCTAAGGGCATTAAAAAAAATTCACATTAAGTGTATCTCTGTGTATGGGTTTGGGGTTATTTGAGATAGTCTTGTCGACTCTTACTTCTGTTCACCTGGGGCCAAGAATAGGAAACATTCCCAGCAGGCCCCTGGGCTGCCTGCCCGGCCCCCTTAAACTCACATGGGAACTGGGCATGGGTCACGTCTCTGCCTGCTCTACACACTATCACCAGCAACAGGTCACACAGGACCCTGAGGACAGAAGTGCCCCCCGCTTGGATGGAACTAAGGTTGTGTCCCCCAGAGGGATGCTCCATCTCTGTGTGACAGATGGGGGTGCACAGACCTGCCCCAGAGTCTGAGGTTGGGGTGCATCAGGGCTCCTGCTCCCTCCGTGGCTCTGGACATAAAAATCAGGATGCAGTTCTCTTTGGCAAAGTCCCCACCTTTGCCAAAGCACCTCCTCCGGGGGAAGCCCTGTGCCAGACAGCAGGACCACCCAGGTGGAGGAGAGTTCACCTTAAGGAAGGTCCAGTTGGTGGGAGTGGGGGATAAATTACAAATCAGGGTCATGCACACAATACTAGAAATACTCTCTGACAGCCCTGGAGGAACAGTGATGAACTTTGCTGGTGACAAAGGTCAGGTCAGCCTCCCCGAGCAGGGACTGCCACCAGAGTGGTTGCTTCTAAAGTAACTACATCATCAGGCTGACACATTCTTTTGTCCTCCGGCTGTGGCCTACCTGCCCACTGGAGAACTCCACACCCGTGGAAAATCCCTCCCAGCAATGTCTGGGAGGCCCAGGTGTATCCCCCAGCCCTGGGGACCCTCTCCCCTCCCATGGTGCCTGGGCTGCTTAGCTGGGCACAGCACGTTCTTGATGCTTTCTCTGCGGGGCGTGCATTTGGAGGCAGAACTCAATGAATCCATTAAAAGGATTCTTTCTAGTATATGTGCTGCCGAAGCGAGCACTAAAAGGATTCTTTCTAATTTAACCCCTAGAAGTTTATCTTTTAAAACAGTCCCAGAACTGCTATGTTTTTGATCTTTATTATCACTCACCCTAAGGGGCTCCCTCGAGACCCCAGGGAAGGAGCCGTGGAGGAAAAGGCAAAGGTGATGGGACACAGCGAGACATTCTTCTCCAGCAGGGTCGGCTAGCCCCAGGGTGACACTGGTACCCCCTGACAGCAGGGGCAGGGAACCACGGCCGGGATGCGGGGGAGAGCGGGCAGTCAGCAGCGGCGGTCAGCCGGCCCACCACTCCAGGGCAGGGGGCCACACTGCTTGACAGAACTGGCAGAACGGAACCAAAAGGAGCACCCGTCTCTTGGTTCACCTCCTCAGACACTGCCTCCCAGCACCCACCTGTGGGTTTGCCCTAACATTTCCTTGCAGTGGAAAAGGATCTGGAGAAATGAACATTCTCCCCAAACAACTGAAAAGTATTTGGGGGAAAAAAAACAGTTTTCCAGCAAAACAAGAAGAGCAGGAAGAAGACAAGTTTGCACAGAGCTGGCTCCACTCTGCTGGGAGGTGAAAGGGAGCAGCCAGGGACTCTGCGTTTCTTCTCATCTGTTTGGCATTCACTAGAAGAGGGAGGGTTCGTCAGGGCGAGGGGCCCACGGGAGCCAGAATCATCCCTGGATTTTATCTGTAATTGCTCAGGAGCCAGTTCGCCCAACTGTGGCCTTAACCACTGCCCCCTGCCCCACCCCCCCCAGTCCTGCTGACCTTGCTGGTGGCCACCAGCCTCAACAAGCCAGACTGTTACTGAGGAGAGAAACAGATTGTTGTATTTTGGGGTGTCTTTGTACAGAAGCTTAACATTTGCCCAACTTCCCCGGGGGAATGGCTTCCTTCCCCCTGTTCACCTCTCTGTTAGAGGATGTCTAAGCTCAGAGATTCTAGAGACAGCTCTTTCCATTTTTATTTACCATCCCTGGACATACATCAAGGAGGCTGGGCCACAGCACATTTGAGAAGCAGAGACCTCGGGCTCAGGACCTCTAACAGCCCAAGGCTGTGCCTCTGCATCAGGCTCACCGTACCTGGCCCCCTCTTCTCTTCCAGTGAGTTCTGTCCCAGAGCTCCCTGACTGCACTCAGCAAAGCCCATGCTCTCCTCTGTGGCCCGTAAGGCCCTGCCTTCCTTGAAGACCTCAGTTTCCCAACTACTCCACTCTAGCCCTACTGGCTTCTTTCTGTCCCTCAGATATGCCAAGTGTGTCCCTGCCTCAGGGCCTTTGCACTTGCTGCTCCTCCTGTTTGGAAATCTCTTCTCCCAGATCTATACAAGCGCCTCCTGTTCCTCATGCAGGTCTCATCTCAGATGTGGCTCCTCCAAAGGCCTGCCCTGACCACCCTAGCTGAGTGCCCCATCCACACATCTTGTTCCTCTCTACCACGCAGCCCTACTCAATCTCTTTATAACACATATCTGGCCTGAAGATCATCTTGTCTTGTCTGTTTGTTGTCTGTCTGCTGCCCTCATTAGAACCTAAGCCTCCTGAGGGCAGGGGTCTGTCTTTTCTCTGCCGGATCCCCAGCGCCTAGAATAGTGCTGGGCACATGGTTGGCACCCAGGAAATACTAGTCGGCTGGCTGCCCAGTGTCAGGGAACTGAGGGGTTCAGGGGTCCTGCCCTCAGGGAGCTCACGCTTTACAGGAGGAGATGATGAGTGACCAGACAGAGCTCTCCCGTGTTCATGGAATTCTGCAAACACTCAAATGTGGCAAAGGCTGGCCAGAGGAGCAGGTGTGGCTTCAAGCAGAAGGACACCCCAGAACTGAGGTCTGAAAGATACGCTGGCGCCTCCTAGAGGAACAACAGTGTGAAAAAGCAGGGATGGTTCAGGAAACAGCAGGCAGTTCGGTGAGAGCAAAGAAAGGGGCTGTGTAGGATGAGGGCAGGGAGGGGGACCATCAGGAAGGGCCTTTTCGCCATGAGAAAGAGCTTGGACAACGATGTCCTTCTAGAGACAGCGATGAGCCCTGAGAGGTTTTTTTTCCCCTGTTGATATTTTGGCTCCTTCTAGTGCTGTAGAGTCTTATACAGAGGAATAGCGTGGTCAGAACTGCGTTTCCAAGAGATCTCTCTGCCAAAATTGGAGTTCTCCATGTCCCTTGCCCAATTATGACCGTACTCAGGCATATTTCCAAAAGACTCTACTGCCCTCTTCTAAAAATAGTTAGCCTTTCTTTAGGGGCACATAATTTCGCAGCACGACATTTCAGAAGGAACTATACATGTTTCAAATCTGTGGGACTCATACTGTCACCTGACTGCACGTCTGCAGTTTTTCTGTCCACGGTTTCATAAGTCAAATTATATCACGTGGCAGATCTCACCAGTGGGCGGGAGGAGATGAAGGGCGTCTAATGGACAGAGAACTTACGTTTTATTCACTCAGCATCTTCCACGTTTCAGTAGAAACCCAGTATCCTCAACAGTGAAGTGGAATAATAGCAGTATCTATCTCAGAGGATTGTTTGGAGGATTAAATTAGTTAATATCATATGTAAAGCACTTGTAAGAGATTTGAAACATGCTGAGTGCTCTGTAACGTGTTTGTTGTTATTTTTGGCCCACACAGTTTCAATTTCTACAATTAATCCAATAAACTGAGTTTTGGCGGAAGAAAAACATGTAAGCATAAACATTGTGTGTGTGTGTGTGTGTGTGTGTCCATCTCTCTTTAGCTGTGAGCCAGCCTGGAGCATATATGTACATACACTTCTGCTCTCACAGACCTACTATGTGCCTGACAGAGTTCCAGGCGCCATACCTACGTTATCTCATTAATCTCACAATCAACCCACAAGATAGGAGCGATGATCCTCGCTTTACAGATAAAGGAAACTAAGGCTCAGAGAGATTGACAGTGAAAAGTCACACAGCTCAAATTAATCTGTTTGGACTTTCATCTGTCCGTGCATCTCGGTTTCTCAGGGCAGGAACCCCATCTTTTCCATCTTTGCATCCCCAGAGCACAACACAGGGAGGGCAGGGGCTGCCCAGTGAGTGTCTTCTGGGTCTGAATCCCTGTATATCTGACATGTCAAAATTACTCTTGAAAATTCGTTAATGGTCCACTCACGTTTCCAACTAGTATTTATTGAACACCTACTGTGTGCAGGGCCCTGAGCTAGCAGTGGAGATAAAGTGGGCACCAGATAGACAAAACCCCTGTCCCTGGGGAGCCTGGAATCTAGTAGGGGGTCAGGCATTAACTAAATGGGTAACATGAAACAAATGGTTATATAATGTGAGGTCGTGTTAAGGGCGAGACAGAAAGGATAAGACGGCTGAGGGAGGAGAGAGTGACCGGAAGAAGTGGGGGCTGCTTTAGATAAGGAGGCCAGAGGACACCTTTCTGAAGAGGTGAGATTTGAGCAGAGATTGAAAGAAGTGAGGAAACAAGCTACATGACCATCAGGAGAAACGGTCCATCAGGAGCATCAGGACCATCAGGAGCATTCCAGGCAGAGGGAACAGCAAGTGCCAAGGGCCTGGGGTGGGCATGAGCTTGGAGCTTGCAGAGACCATAAAGTGCCATGTACACGGTGCTGTGGCCCAACCCTGTACGGTAATATCTGCTCTCTACCCAGACTCCCTGGGATCCCTCTGTCACGTCCCCACCCTCACCCCACCTGTGCGCTTTCCCTTCCAACAGCCAGGACCTGGGCTCTCCTTCTGAAGACCACCCCTAGGGTACTGAAGACACTTTGCACACTGAGGCAGAAAGCAGGAAGTGCCTGGGGATTGACATCTGCCCTCCTCACACCTCCCCTGCAGCCTTTAACCAGTGCCTGGCGGGTGGGGACAAATATGGACAAGTAACTTATGCTCCAGAGCTCCCCTGCAGGATCGGGCTGGGCCACCCACACAGGACTGCACCTGAGATGACACCTCTGCTCTCTGCTTGACTTCTCCCCGTTCCCGTCCTGCTTCGCCCACCCCCTTAGCATTGTCCCGGGGAGCACGTCCTTACCAAGTCACCGGACTGCCGAAGACAAACACATAATGTTGCAGTACATAGTAGTAAATACATCTGCAGAATATCAGTCTGCATTGTTTCAATGACGGGGACAAATGTACAGACTTTGAAATGCCCATAGGATGCTACCTTTGCTGTATTATAATGCACACTCCAGACCCCCAGGACCCCAAACTGGGGACAGAGCGAAGGCCTGTGGCCTGTGGTTCTGAGCTCAAGGCACTGCTTTTTGGCATCAGGAAGGGGACTGTCCACTCTGGAAAGTGAACTTGTACAGCTCTGCTTTTCCATTTCTAACGTTACTCGAAGCCTCAGGAGAGTCTGAGTGTGTCAACCACTCGGGGCTGACATCTGGGCCTGTGACAAAGCTACTTCCCCTACGTCCCTTAGCCCTTCCCTGCCCCAAGTGCAGGCAAATCTTTTTCAGCAAAGGCCTCACCCCTGACCCCGTGCACAGCCCAGGTTTCCACGCATTCGTTTCTTCCTTCGTCCAGCAGACATTTATTAAGCGCCCGCACGAGCCAGCTGGTGGAAGGCCCTAAGGCAGCTGCCCAGAACCCTGCAGATGCCCAGATGAGGGAGCATCTGGCACCGAGGACCCCGTCAGCTTTGGGCATGAGCTGTGTCCCAACCGGGGACCCACTTGTGGTAAATTATTACGATAATGCCCCTGAGTCCCCTTTTCAATGTGACATTGCCACTCCTCCCATCCAGGAGTGGACTCTATGTCCCCATCCCTGAATCTGGAATGGCCTTATATGTTGGTTTTCTATTGCTCTGTAACAAATTATCACAAACTTAGTGGCCTAAACAACGCTCACGTCTCATTTCAGTTTCTATAGGTCAGCAGGCTGGGAATAGCTTAGCTAGGTCCTCCGCTTGGGGTCTCCGGCTGCAGCCAGCCAGGGCCGAGTTCTCATCCGAAAGCCTGATCCTCCTCCAGGCTCACTGGCTGTTGACAGAATCCACGCCCTCACGACTGCAGAATTGAGGTCCTCAGGGCCTAGAGGTCACCCACTGTCCCCGCCATGTGGCCCTCTCCACATCACGGCAGTTTGCTTCTTCAAGGCCAAGAGGAGAGCATTTCTGCTGTGTCAGACCTCTCCCCTCAGCAAAGGCCCAGACTCTCTTTTAAAGGGCTCACCCGAGCGGCGGGCCCCGTGGCCGCGTAGTTAAAGTTCTGCACGTTCTGCTTCGGTGGCCTGGGTTCGTGGGTTCTGATCCCGGACACAAACATACTCCACTCTCCAGCCATGCTGTGGAGGCATCCCCCATAGAAAAACAGAGGAAGATTGGCACAGATGTTAGCTCAGGGCTACTCTTCCTCAAGCAAAAAAAAATAGAGGAAAATTGGCAACGGATGTTAGCTCAGGGCAAATCTTCCTCATCCAAAAACAAACAAATAAATAAATAATAAAAATAAAGGGCTCACCCGATTAGCTCAGGCCAGGATAACTCCCTGGGATATGGTGATATAATAAGAAATGTGTAGTTGGTCTTTCTCCCTGGTTCTCGGCACAGAGCTCCTAAAACCTTTCATTTCCTGAGTGAGAAGGGAGAGAGAAGCATCGTTTGTTATTCACAAGCCCCTTTCAACCATACCTGAGTTTATGCTAATGAGGTGACTCTCAGTAGGCCCCTAGGTAGCTTTGGGATGAGGCTGGTCCCCAGAAAGACCAAGTGATTAGAGGGTTGGAACTTTCAGCCCCAACCACCGGCCTCTGGGAAGGGGAGGCCAGGCTGTGCATGAAGCTCCAGAAACATTGAACAAGATGTGATGAGCTCACGAGTTGGTGAGCGCATTGAGGTGCTGGGCAGGTGGCTTGCCCGGAGACGGCATGTTAGTCTGCACCCCCCTCTGCATGCCCTGCCCTCTGCATCGCTTCCGACTGGCTGTTCCTGAGTTGTATCCTTTATAATGAACTGGCAAATATAAGTAAAGTGTTTCCCTGAGTCTTGTGAGCTGTTCTAGCAAATTATCGAAACTGAGGCGGGGTCGTGGGAACCCATGATTTATAACCAGTCCACCAGAAGTGCCAGAAGCCTGGACTTGCTGTTGGAGTCTGAAGTGGAGGCAGTCTTGTGGGACTGAGCCCGTAATCTGTGTGGTCTGGTGCTAACTCCCGGTACCAGTGTCAGAACTGAACTGAATCACTGCACACCCAAATGGTGTCTGAAGAGGTGGAAAACTGGTTGTTGGTGTGAGGAGAACACCCATACATTTGGTGTCAGAAGGGCTGTGAGAGTAGAAACAGATCATAGGACTCCTTCTTCATTAACTCAAAGTCAACTGTTTAGGGACTTTATTACATCTGCAAAATCCCTTTCCTTTTTCCCTTAACCTAACCGTGGGGTAAAATCCCAGCTCCTTCCATAGGTCCCACCCTCACTCAGGGGAGGGGATTATAAGGGACATGTATAGGGGGTGGGGGTGGGGTGAGGAGGCAGTAATCTCGAGGGCCTTGAATTCTGCCTCCTTTGACCAATAGGATGCAGTGGAAGTGATGTTGTGTAACTTCCAAGGCTAGGCCTTAAGGGCTTTGCAATGCTTCTCACCTTCTTATATGGCTCCTGCAGCCCTGTAAGAACTCCTGAGCTAGACTGCTGAACGATGAGAGGCCTGAGGAGAGCAAGGCCCAGCCAACACCCAGTACTAAGGCCGCTGACACGAGTATCAACTCCGGCCCTGTCTCTGACTGCAGCCACGTGAACGACCCGATGCAAGACCAGCTCAAAGAACTGCCCAGCTGAGCCCAGCCAACCCACAGAATCATGAGATATAGGTTCTTGTGTTTTAGACCGCCATATGTTGGTGTTTCATAGCACAGGTGAGTTTCACAGCACAGGCTAACTGAAATGCCCTTTCTCTGGGCAGCAAATCCCACAGTCCAGGAGATTAAATTTTTCCCTTGTGGTGTTGGACCAAATCTCAGAAGAACAGACTGTGGAAGAGGTGGAAGGAACTTCCTCTCATAGAATGAGATTATCCGTTACAGGTGGAATTATCTGTTCAAGGTAGAAGGGACTCTCTCTCATTGAAGGTCTCGGTCCCACTGACCCCTTTACCTGGGATGCCTCTCTCATTCTTCACTAACAGGCCAATTCCTCTTCATCTTTCGAGTCCCTAATCAAATGTCCAGCCTCCTGGTCTCCCCTCCTCCGGGCAGTGGGCTGCTCTCTTATCTAGTGTGATGGTTAATTTTATATGTCAGCTTGACTGGGCTGCAGGATGCCCAGATAGCTGGTAAACATTATTTCTGGTGAGGGTATTTCTGGAAGAGATTAGCATTTGATTCAGTAGACTGAATAAAGAGATCCACTCTCACCAGTGTGGACGGGCATCATGGTATCTGTTGAGGGCCTGAACAGAAGAAAAAGAGGGAGAAATGGCAAATTCTCTCTCTCCTTGATCTGGAACGTCCACCTTCTCCTGCCCTCAGACATCAGAGCTCTTGGATCTCCAGCCTTCAGACCCAGGGACTTACACCAGCAGCCCCCTGGTTCTCGGGCCTTATGCCATCGGCTTTCCTGGTTCTCCAGTTTGCAGACAGCAGACTTTTCAGCCTCCTTAACTGCATGAACCAATTCCTATAATAAATCTCCTCTTATATATCTCTATATGGATCCTATTGGTTCCGTTTCTCTGGAGAACTCTGACTAATACATCTAGATCCCCAAAGCATCCTATACATTTTTTATGGAAGGCTGAATAATGCCCCACCCACCCATAGTCCACGTTCTAATCCCCAGAACCTATGACTATGATACCTTATACACCCTATACAATGTGACCCTGTGGTGAAAGGGGCTTTGCAGATATGATTAAGGCAAGGAGGTCAAGATGGGGAGCTTATCCTCGATTATTTGGGTGGGCCCAATGTAATCACAAGGGTCCTTATTAGAAGGAGGCAGGAGGTCAGTCAGGGGAAGGCAAAAGTGAAGACTGGAGAGATACAGCCATGAGCCAAGCAATGCCAGCAGCTTCTAGAAGATGGAAGAGGCAAGGAACGGATTCTCTCCTAGAGCCTCCAGAAGGCACCAGCCCTGAGGATGTCTTGACTTTAGCCCAGTGACACTGATTTGGGACTTCTGACCTCCAGAACTGTAGGATAATAAATTTGTGTTGTTTTAAGCCACAGCATTTGTGGGAATTTGTTACAGCAGCCATAGGAAATTAATACATCTTTACTCTAGCTCTAGTCACATTGTATGGCAGGTGCCTTTCTCACCTGACTGAGGGTTCCTCAAGCCTGGGGCACTTTTGCTTCTGGTGGTGTAACACAAAGCCTTATAAAGGGCTCACAAAAGCTGCTGAATGAGCTAACAAATGGATTAATGCTTAGACGCTTCATCCGGCTCCCTGCCTCCCTCAGCCTGAAAACACACACACATAAACACACACACACACACACACAGACACTCATATCCACACAGCTCACCTGCCCATCCACTCCCACCACCCCAGGAGGGCAGCTCTATTCTTCCACGAAGCCTGCTTTGGGCTGGCCAGCAAATAGCTATTTCTCAAGAGCATGTTGATTTTAAGGGAGGAGGGAGATTTCTCCCTGGGTAATAATTGGACAAATCTGCAGGGACAAGAAGCGGAAATTTTGATGTGGTTGATTTGAAACCACAAGAATTGATGTTGCAGCACAGAAATGTAAAAATCCTCTTTTCTAATAAACAAGTAATGAGACAAGACAACCCTGACCCTTACCACATCCCTGTCCCTCTCCACCTCCATCTCAGCCCCACCACAGCCACTAGAATGATGGTGAAATCTGTATGTAATGACACCAAAAGAGGTCCACCTTACATCAAGGGAGAAAAGCCGATTCCAGACAGTGTGAATCATACGATCCCATTTTGTTAAAAAGAATTTAAATATATATACTATATATGTACAACGTATATGTATGCATAGATACTACGTGTGTTTATACAGGCATAGAACAGAGGCTGGAAAAAGCTTCGCGAAGATGTTAACAATGGCTTGATGGATATTATGGACAGTTGCTTTTTTCCCTTGCTTTTTTTATTTTATAAAGAACAAGACTGTTGGTGTAATAAAAAATAAAGTTTAAATAATTCAAAATAAAAGAAATGGAGGGTTTTGCGCGGCTGGGCTACTTTGTGTCCATTCCCAGACAGCCCTGGTCTCCCAGCCCCTCCCCAAATAGGAAGCTGGGGTCTGGTCTCCCCGTGAGCAATGGCGGAACCGTTAGAGGAACTGCAGGCGGCAGGAGAGTGACGCGGCCAGGGGGCCTGGGAATCGGAAAACATATAGACATGACCGCGAGGGCGGTTTCTGTCGAATGACCCAAGGATGACCCGCTCCGGCCCAGTCTGGGGCCCGCGGCCTCTCTCTCCCTCCCCCACCGCCACATCTTCCTCGCTGCGGTCTTGACCGGTCTTCTGGGCGAAGGCAGGTGCCGCCCAAGGCCCCGGCCGAAGAACAGATGAACAGGATCACCCTGGCCTTCCTCGGCCTCATTCACCCCAACCCCCCTTTCCTGCGGTGGCATTTTTGTTTTAATTCATCTGAACTGGTTACAAAACCACACTCCCACGAATACATAAATAATGGATGGGGGGGGCGCAATGTTTTAAAGAAATTCCCGCAGGGCCTGGCAAGGCAACAGCAAATGCATTTCTGCTGTATCATATTTAACTGTTTGCAAACTTCTGCTGGGAGGATGCGCAGCGGCTGCAGAGACTCCATCGCCCTTCCTCGCCTGGGGCCTGGCGAGACTTGCATAGGGGGTTAAAAAGAAGGAGAAGTTGTCAGCTATCGGGGGCAGGGAAGATGGAAAGAGGAGTGATAAAGTGAGACTGCACTGCGCCCGACCCGACTTCGCACAAGCCAAGCATCCACCGGGCTCCCGGCCCCGGCTCCCGTGACCAGGCGAGGCCCCTTTAAGAGCCAGCGCGCGCCCCCGCCCCGCGTGCGCTCACTTTCCCTAGCAACCGCCCCGAGGGAGGAGGAGGTCCTGGCAACCGCGCGCCAGCCCGGAGGGTCACGTGACGGCCCGCAGCTGGAACGCGAGCGCGCGCCCCGCCGCGCGCCCGCCCGCCGGGGCCTGTGCGCTGCGGCGCGTGCGCGAGCGGTGCAGCACCGGCCGCGGGAGCAGGGAGTATTATGGGCTGTGGGTGCCGCTGAGCAAGATGGAGCTGTCTGCAGTGGGCGAGCGGGTCTTCGCGGCCGAATCCATCATCAAACGGCGGATCCGAAAGGTGAGCCTCCTCTTGGGGCGGGACGCCTCTCCCCGCAGCTGGTGCCCGGGTCCGCGGGCCATCGGGGCGCAGCGGTCCCGCTAACCCGGGCTCTCTCGGCCACCCCCGCGCCGCCGCCTCCTCGGCGTCCCCGCATCCTCCCCGCCCCCACTCCCCCCTTTTTTCTTCTCTGTTTTTCAGGGACGCATCGAGTACCTGGTGAAATGGAAGGGGTGGGCCATCAAGTGAGTGTCGGGGGTCCAGGGGAGGGGGCGGAGAGGAGGCCGCGGAGACTGAGGCCTTTTTCTTGCTTTGGGGGGTGCCCACATTGGCTCCCTCGCATGTGCCTCTGCCTCCCTGGTTTTCATTTTTATTTTGTGCATGTGTGACTCGGCAGGTACAGCACTTGGGAGCCCGAGGAGAACATCCTGGACTCGCGGCTCATTGCAGCCTTCGAGCAGAAGTGAGTTTGGGAAGCTGGCAGGGGCAGCGGGGCCGAGCTCGGCTGGGGCGCCGCGCGGGGAAGCGGGAGAGGCGGGGAGGGCAGCGCGGAGTGGGGCCCGGAAAGGGTCTCGTGTTAACCTTTGGCGTTTCTCGGCCGCAGGGAGAGGGAGCGTGAGCTGTATGGGCCCAAGAAGAGGGGACCCAAACCTAAAACTTTCCTTCTGAAGGTAACCTGGCGCAGCCCCAGCAGCCCCCTCTCGGGCCCCTAGCCCCGGCGCAGCACGGGGCCTGCAAGGGAGGGACAGATCCGCGGCCGCCCAGGCGGGCGGGCCTTTCCAGAGGGGCCCCAGCTGGGCAGGGGGGTGGTTGTGAGCCCCCAACGAGGCCCTGGCAGCAGGCCCCTGCCAGCTCCGGCTTCAGCAAGAGGGGCCTGGGAGTGAAGGGTGGGGGGATATCTTCGTTGACAAAACCGGGGTCTGGGAAGGACAACAGGGCTCCAGAAAGGTGGTGGATGAGGCAGGTGGGCGCTGCCCACCTGAGGGGGTGGCCAGGAGGTCGCTTTTGCACGTGAGAGCCCACCTCTCCTCCAGCCTGGAGCTGGTGGGGAGGCTGGTAGGGCTCTGCCTGGAATTAGAATCCGGGGAGAGAGGGAATGTGGTCTCCCTCGTGGCAGGGAACAGGGAGAGGGATTGGGGGGCCACCTGCCTCCCTGCCCCCAGCTTCCCTCTCTCTCTTAGGATTTGTTCTGCATGCCTCCCCTCCTCACTGGGGGATCCAACTTGAATTTGACCTTAAATCACTTCACTTTGAGTTTATCACCCAAGCTAGGCCACTGGCTTCCGGGCTCTGAGCCTCAGTTTCCCCCCTCCCCTGGCTGTTTCTGGAGGTTCTGATGAGGATGGGGCGTGGGAGGGTGAAATCATCGCACATTAGCTGTGGTACCGGAGGGAGACCTAGCTCCAGAGGCAGCCATCTTAGAGTTTTTTGGGTTTTATTTTATTTTTTTAGTGAGAAAGAGCAGAGTCTGGGAAAGGGAAAAGGGGATGACCCGAGGTGGCCGGCAAGGCTGCAGATGGGCCTCTCTGGGCAACCAGTCTCCCCATTTGTGCTAAGGTTGTCTCAAGGCCCCTTCCCACCCCGACCTGTGACTTTGTGGCACTTGGCACTGGAAGGGCAGGGAGGACTCTGCAGAGAAGACACTGTGCAGGATGCAGAACCTCAGAATCTCCGGTTTGTCCAAAAGGCTCAAAGCCCAATGAGGGTGAGGTGGGCCACTCCAGTCCCCTCCTCCCAAAAGGACTGTGCATGTGTAAGGGTTTGCTTTGGACTTAAAGCAGAAATATAATTCCAGAATTACCTATTTCTGTGACCCGTGTCCCCAGTCTACACATATCTTACGGGATCCATGGAGCAACCTTAACCCTTGATGCTTCTTAAGAGGGATGGGCGGAGCAGCTGGAGGGAGGGCGGGCTGTGTGACAGCCTCTCAGCGCAGCTGGAGCACCCTCTAGCGGCGAAGTGAGTAATGACCATGAGCATTGGTTCACAAAATGCCTTTTTTTTATTGATAGCTCTAGTTCCTGAGCTGGCTATGGGCCTAACAGTGCTGAGCCCCCACATGGATTATCTCCTGTAATCCTCTCAACAATCCTATGAAGTGGCGAGTATTATCCCATTTCACAGATGAGAAAGCCAAGGCCCAGAGAGGGGGAGTGACTTACCTGAGGTCCCACCACTCAGCTTCCTGGCTTCATCCTGTTGTCTTTTCTTCACCTTATCCCTCAGAGAGTCCACGTGAGCTTAAGGGGCAAGGTGGACACACACACACAGGAAACTGAAGGCTGCAGAGTTGGTGAGGCAGGAGATGGAGAGGCAGATGAGAGGACCTCGGTCTGGACCTTAAAACCCGGTAGTCCAAGAGTGGTGGGGATATTTGCAAGGGGACATGGAGAGCAGCTTGGTCTGAACCTATTGCTCTGAGTCACTGAGCGGCAGTGTGTAGAGGAAACAGATTACACTCCGAAAGCACTTACTTTCTGCTGGAAGCTATTCTGAAGGGAACAGGAGCCCAGGAGGTAGGTTGTATTATCCCCATTTTACACATAGGAAAACTGAGGCCAGAGAGGTTAAATAACTTGCCCATGGTCACAGAGAGTCAGTGGTAGAGTGAAGGTCTTTAACCTTCCATACTGTCTGTAGTACATGCTAACCCCTCAGAGCTGTGCCTGTCACCTGGTCATAGTGCAATAAACGCATTGGCTGTGGTTACCATTTTGAATACACAGGCAGACCCAGGTCCTGCCATCAGAATTCCCACCCTCGGGAGGGGAGACGAGGAGGACGGGTAAGCCACTCCCTTTAAAAAAAAATTTAGAAATTATAAAGTAAGAAATGTTTCTCGTAGAAAGTTTGGAAACCGTACATTTGAAAAAGTTTATTGCTGATAAGCCTCCTCCTCCTGCTTGGATAGATAAATCTGGTACTTCCTGAGTACTTGCTGCGTGCCAGGCACTGTGCTATAAGCGGGTGACATGTACTATCTGATGCTCCCAGGAGGCCCACTGAGCCGGGGTTTCATTCCGGGTCTGATGTTTGCCCACACTCTTCGCCACTCCCCAGGGACCATCGGTCACCACTGGACTCTGGCAGAACCATAATTAACGGAGGTCCAAGAGCTTGGGCAGTGTGCAGAGGGAGTAAACGCTAACCCCCCCGGGGGATCAGAAAGAGTGGGATCCCCTAAGTTCCCGTGGGGATGAACCTGCCAGAGGCTCCACTTGCCATGCTAAGGAAAGGCTGGCTTTCTCCTGCCTTTGTCTGGGAAAGGGTGTGAGGGAACCAGTCCGTGGCTCCACGGGCAGCCCTGGCACAGGGTGGGCCAGGCCGTGTGTGCTGCCACCTAGTGGCCAAAGGGATCGTTGACCACGCAGCCCCAGGAGGCCCCCGCATATTGGGCAGGGCCCTGTGGCATGAAAGTGCTTCTCCCACATTCTAAACGAAGACATTCTCGCGTATTCAGCAAATATGTCAGCAAATACCTCTTGTGAGAGCTGTGGTCAAATACAGTCTAGTGTTGTCTGAGGAGCATATAGGCTGCCTGCCAGGTGCTGGTTAAACGTCCAGCACTGTGGGGGTGGGAGGTGGAGAGACCCCAAACCACAGATCCCACTCTTGGAGAGCTCACAGACTGACCGTGGGAATGTGTCCTTCCTCGGCCACCACTATCGCCCACCTGGATCGAGGCAGTCGCTGCCTAAGGAGTCTCCCTGGGCCACCTGGAGCCGGGGTACCTGTGCAAAACACAGATCGCTGGTCCACCTGCACCTCTGTCCGGCCTCGGCTGCTCTGCATCCTCTCACCACTGGGCTCTCTCCGCCTCCACCGTTTGTCTCAGCACTGCCCCTTCAGCAGGCCGCCTGGACACAGTCGAGCTCAGGAAGGACCAGGCTTCTCTCCTCCTTAGGCTTCATCCTCCAAAGCTGGGGCCTGCGCCCCTAATCTGTGCTCCTGTAGGCCGTGCTTCCTTGATTGCATCAAGTCACCCTGTGTCCTAACCCCCTGTACTTGTCTTTCCCAGAATCGCAGCCCCCGGGGTTGACGCTGAGTGTTCGTAGTTGTGGCCCCAAGAGCTAGCACGTGACTCGTTAGTACTTTCTTAGTGAAGGAAGGACTGGCCATGGAGGACGGCTTATGTGGCCTTGTGAGTCCCTTACCCTGAGCCTGGGGTCTCTGAGGGCCCTGCCAGACCCTGCATCTTCCATGAGGTGGCAGGTGGCTGCTGCAGAGCCCAGGGGCCTTACAGATTTCACACCTGGGGGTGCAGCTGGGCCCGGAGCCTGGGACAGTGTCCCTGGCTGCCTACCGGCCTCTGCTCAGCTGTACTGCTCCCAGGCCATCTTGGCTTAGGGAGTATGAAGTGGTCGGTTCCCCCTCTTGGTCATCCCCACCAAACCCATGACTAACTGGATGGATTCCAGCCCAGGTTTAGGTGCTGGCTTTGGAATCTCTTGCCACTCGTTCACTCAGACCCAGGCCCTGAGCCAGACCCTGGGCAGACAGACAGATCAGACCCAGGAGGGGAAGTGGAGGGGCCTGGGGGCATAGAGGAGGGCTGGGGGCCTGTCCCAGCGGCAGTGATCAGCCGGGAGGCAAGTCCAGGCTGGAGGGGGCAGCCTCTTCAAAGGCAGGGAGAGCACTGGGCCTCTGGGACCCTGCAAGTAGGTAGTGGGGCTGGGGGGTGAGGTGGAGCAGGGAGGGGCCTCCCTTTCCTTTCTGTCACCAAGTATTGGTCCGTGGAGGAGTGCCAGGCGGGTCTGGGATCTTCACAGAGCAGAGTTGGTCAGCGGCCTCTGAGCAAAAGGCTCTTCTCTCCGTGCAGTGTCCCGATGGTTGACACACCTCTGTGTCAGCAAGGGCAGCCACCACCCCGTCTGTCCCCCAGGCTCACAGCCAAGCCTGCAAAGGTGGTGGGTCTTGGAGTCAGGCCTGGACTGGGGTCCCATGTGCCCTCCGACCTTACACACTTGGCTTCCCCTGTCTGAGTGTCTGTTTCCTTCTCTCTGAGACTGGGTCATGAGCACCACTGGTTTTCTTAAGTGCTCTCAGGATGGTTTAATGAGACTGTCCCTCTGGGTGGGTGGCTGGCTGGCTGGCTGGCGCAGGGGTGTCCAGAGGAGGTCAGCGGGAAGACGAGTCCCCACCCACCCCTCCCTCTGCCCCGCAGGCGCGGGCCCAGGCCGAGGCCCTCCGCATCAGCGATGTGCACTTCTCGGTCAAACCGAGCGCCAGCGCCTCCTCGCCCAAGCTGCACTCCAGCGCGGCCGTGCACCGGCTCAAGAAGGACATCCGCCGCTGCCACCGCATGTCCCGCCGCCCCCTGCCCCGCCCAGACCCCCAGGGGGGCAGCCCCGGCCTGCGCCCCCCCATCTCGCCCTTTTCGGAGACGGTGCGCATCATCAACCGTAAGGTGAAGCCCCGGGAGC
Organism: Diceros bicornis minor; assembly: GCF_020826845.1. Taxonomy (NCBI): domain Eukaryota; kingdom Metazoa; phylum Chordata; class Mammalia; order Perissodactyla; family Rhinocerotidae; genus Diceros; species Diceros bicornis. Next base: position 11,117,229 of record NC_080764.1, read on the forward strand.
CCAAGCGGAACCGCATCATCTTGAACCTGAAGGTGATCGACAAGGGCACGGGCGGAGGGGGCGCCGGGCAGGGGACTGGGGCCCTCGCCCGCCCCAAAGTCCCCTCGCGGAACCGCGTCATCGGCAAGAGCAAGAAGTTCAGCGAGAGCATCCTGCGCACGCAGATCCGCCACATGAAGCTCGGCGCCTTCGCGCTGTACAACAAGCCGCTGCCCGGCCCTCCGCCGCCCCCGCCGGCCGGCAAGACCGACGCCGCCGCCGCCCCCAGCCCGGGGCTGCTCCTGGCGCCCCCCGCTGCCCCCTATGACGGCCGCAGCTCCAGCTCCTCCGGCTGCCCTTCGCCGGCACCGCAGTCCTCCGACCCCGACGACGCGCCCCCCAAGCTGCTCCCCGAGACCATGAGCCCGTCTGCCCCCGCCTGGCTCGAGCCCGAGGTGCTCGACCTGTCCGTACCCCCGGAGGCGGCAGCCACCAGCAAGCGGGCGCCTCCCGACGGCGCTGCTGCTGCCGCCCAGGCGCTTCCCGCGGCCCCCGAGCCTGTCGGCGCCTCCTCGGAGCCTGAGGCTGGGGACTGGCGCCCTGAGATGTCACCCTGCTCCAACGTGGTCGTCACCGATGTCACCAGCAACCTCCTGACGGTCACTATCAAGGAATTCTGCAACCCTGAGGATTTCGAGAAGGTGGCTGCTGGGGTAGCAGGCGCCGCAGGGGCGGGTGGCAGCAGTGGGGTGAGCAAGTGAGGGGGCTCTACCAAGGAGGGGGGCTTGGGGGGGCCCTCCTGCCCAAAGGCATACTCTTGCTTCCGCCCCCGCCCTCAGACACCTCTGCCTGTGCTTTGCTCGTCTCAAATGGCTCGGTGTTGCCCCGGGGATGGGGCTGGGCAGTTGGAGCCCCCTGCAGCCCAGTGGGAGGGGCAGTCCTGGACCGGTTTAGAGCTGGGGGAGGGGGCGAGGGCACTGGAAAGTCCTCCTTCGTGTCTCTTGGCACCCCCCCTGCCCATGCACCGTGGGACCCGCCGGGTGGCTCCTGCGGGGTTCAGCTGCACCCTCCACATCCCAGCCTGTCTCTCCCCAGCTTGCTTCGAGCTCGCGCACACAGCATCTGACTTCTCGGTGCTAACCTGGCAGCTGCGGGGGGGCCCCTTCGGAGACCCCTTCCATGCGTGGGCACCGTCCCTTTCCTTCTTCCAGATGCCGGGGCAGGGATGGCAAAGCCAGGACAGAGGTTGTGGTGAGGCGGGCCTTGGCCCGCTCCTTCCACATCAGTGAAGGTGGCAGGAGCGGGGCCAGAGACAGGGTTCTTCCCGTCCTCTTTTGGACGAGAGCCAAGCAGGCCCCCTAGGCCCCACCCCACCCCATCTCTCTCCTAATCCCGGTCTCAAAGATGGGAAGAGCTGGCAAGGACCTCACCCTGCCACAGCCTCCCAGCTTCTAAAGGCCCCTTCAGTTCTCAACCAAAGGTGCTACAAGAACCTGCTGTGGGAACTTCCGACTGCGCGTGCGTCTGCCCCCCGTTGGCGTGTTTGTACGTGTATCTGTGTGTGCATTGGGCACTGGGCCCAGGCTTTCCAGGTAGCACCCTTTAGGGTTCCTCAGAATAGGGTCGTTGAAAGCCTGGACCTTCTCTTGCCATCCCCTGGGCCTGGAAGCTGGCCCAGGTCTGATAAGTTTGCTGTGGAGGCCGCCAGACCCATCCTCCCGGCCCTGGGTGTGCTAGGGGCGCATGCCCCCATGCCCTTCTCCTTTGGGGTGGTCAGCCCGACCAGTAGGGCCTTCGCCGCAGACATGGCATGGCGGGGACTGAGGTAGAGAAGGGAGACCCCCACGCTGAGCTTCCCCTTCTTCCTGGGCGTTTGGGAGGAGGGAGGAAGCCTGGAAACTGTTCTCGAGGGTCTCCAGCATCTCCTGCCCCCTCTCTTTTGCTTCCGACTGCTGAGGCTTTCTCACAGCCCAGCCTGCTCGAAGCGGTGGGAGGCCTCTGGTGCCCTGGGCAGCTTCTTTCCCTCTGCTGCCAGGGAGTCGAGGCGGCCATGCCAGCGGCGGAGACCAAAGGCCTCGTTTTAGGCCGGGCACTGGGAGGGTAGGCAGCTCAAAGGGGGCGACCAAGGAGGGGGCCTGTGTTGTTCAGGAGAGCGAGGGTATTCGGGACCAGGGGTTTGGTGTGCTGTGGGAGGCAACCCCGCTGGCCAGCCCTGGCCGCTGCCCAGTCTCAGTTTGGCATGAGTGGCGTGTCCCTCAGCGTCACTTGAGGTAGCTTCCTGGTGTGTGCAGCGACAGGTGTCTCGGCTCAGAGCATCGTGGCAAAAGGTAGGAGGAGGCAGAAAGCAAATCCAATTGGGCAACAAACACCTCTGCCCTAAGTATGGGAGGACCCTTTCTTCCGAATCTCCCTGCCAGGGGCTGCAGCATGTCCCCTGTCCCTCCCCACCCCAGGATGTAGAACAAGGGCCCTCGCAGGGTTTGGGGGGCTGGCACTCCTGGACCCCTCCCCACCCCGCCCTTTGTATTGGCTCTGTGGCCGTCTAAGTGCCAATTGGCTTCCCCCCAGATAAGGGCTGGTACTTCTCCTCTTCCCTAGAGGTGATTTCGCCCCCGACCCCTCACCCCAGGTGAGCGACCACCTGGGTGCCAGTTACAGGTGTTTCCAGAGACCATAGAAATGTGTTTTCCTGAGAGTCCGTGTCATTTGTGACTTTTTTTGTAAAGAAGTTGTGTTTTCAGAGGTGATTTTATGACAGGAAAGTGAAAGAATTAGTTTTGCAAAAAAAAAAAAAAAAGAGGAAAAAAAAAGTAATAGAAAAAAATATTGTGGGATTCCTGTGGGGTTGGGGGAGGGGGGGAGAAAGAGATATTTAAAGAAAAACTAGTAACGCAGTGATTGCACAGGTGAGGTGGCAATGTTAGAAATGGAGATGGAGACCCACGCCTGGCCGGCAGGTCCCCGGGGTCACGGCCAACTGCCCTTCCTTGGCCCGAGGAGGGTAAGCCCGCCCTCCTGTCCTGGGCCCAGGCTCCACACCTGTCCTCGCTCAAAGGGAAGGATGACAGCTGGTCCCAAGGAAACCAGCCAGAAGCTGCAGGGGCCAGGCAGATGGAGCTGAGATTTGAGGAGGTGGTGGGGGGTCAGCAGGGGTGGCACTGTCGTTGGGACCCATCGTTGGTGACTTTCTGCAGGAAGACTGGTGAGTAAGTACGATTGGGTTTCTTGCTCTCTTCCTTTCCTTTGCCAGCTCGTTGGGCCCTCTGGTCCCCACCACCGCCACCCCATGGGGGGCATCTCCGTCCCCGTCACCCCCAAAGACCATGACACTGCTGAGCCTCCCTGGCCAGGTAGGGGATGCAGGCTTCAGGAAGGCAGGAGCTATGGACCCTGGGAGAATCTTAGGTGGTGACCCTAAGGGATTGAGGGTAACTGTGGGGAGAAGGGAATGCCTGCCCTTCTCTTTCCAGGGGCGAGTTGCTGTCCCTGACCCCCCAGTCACGCAGCCCCGCCCTGCCTGGGCACGTGCAGAGGCACACCGGTGCAGTGCACTGGGCAGGCAGCTCGCCTAGGGGCCTGAGGGCATGGGATCAGGAGCAAGCAGAGCCCTCCTTACCTCTCTCCCAGGGTGGCTCTGGTGGGGGCCCACAAGCCTCCCACAGGCCCTTCCTCTCCCCTTGCTGCTTCTCCGTTTGCCTAGTTACCAAGCAGAAGTTGTAGTCTGGTTTGCTTTATTTTTATATGTGAAATACCCGCAAAGTCTGATCTCCCATGTTCAATATTGTTTGGGGCATCGGTCATCTCCCCTTCATGCCACCTCCTCCCCACCCTCATGTCATAGGAAACCGGTGAGGTCTAGTTTGAGATGGGAAGTTGGGACCCATCCCCATCTCATTCCCCTGTCTGACCCTCAGTTTGTCCTTCTGTGAAATGGGTGCATTGGGTGGTGAGGACTCTTCGTAAAGCACTGCTGGCGTCCAGGCAGCTGCTGAGGATTGGGTGGTGGTCGAGGTCGCTGGTTCAGGGGCCTCCAGCCTCCCACAGCCCCCCTTCATTCTCACCCTGCCAAAGGGTCAGGGTCGAAATGAGCTCCATCCTTCCTCTGCTCTGGAAAGGTGATGATCAAGTCCCCAACCTCAGTGTGAGGTGGGCAGAGTGGGAGGGAGCACCCCATTTAGAAGACAAGGAAATGGGGGCTCTGAGAGGCAAAGCTGCTTTGCTGGGGTGAGGAGCCCAGCTGCTCTGGCCTTTGGGGAAAAGAAACCCTTTAAAAGGTGGGGCCCGAGCCCTAGAGCCACCGCAAAGCTGGCAGGCTATCCCGGAGCCAGGCAGTCCTGGGGGAGGGGTCAGCCCAGAGGAGGGGGGTCTGGGCTGTCACCAGCCTTTGCAGCCTCTGTGGGGACCGCCTTTCCCACCTCGTTGGGTTTTGTTGTGGTTTTTTTTGCACTTGGCCGGCGCCTGACAGTGGAGCCCGGCCTGGTCAGTTCCCCTTCTGGGCTCCCACGCACTAGCCCAAGGCAGCCTCCTGGGGGCTTGTATGGTTTAAGGAATCACTTTTAAAAAGAAAAAAAAAGGAAAGTGTTTAAAGGTTTTTGTTTTTTTTTTTTCCTATCTGCATCTCCTCTCAGATTCAGAAAGCCCAGAATTAGGGGCTAAAACTCCAGGAGAGGGTCTCCCCAGCCCAACCCCATCTTGCTGACAGTCCCCAAGATGCCGAAGTAGGGGGACAGGCTGGGTGGGGATGGAGGACCCCACCTCCCAGGCCTGCAGGGTGCCCCCCGCCCCGCTTGAAGGAGTCAGCACCCCGCTCCAGCAGTGAGCGAGTGCCTACTGTACACAGAGCTTCAGCTAGGCAGAGGGGGGCTGATGGTCTAACGGGGGCCCCCTTGCGAGAGGGCGAGGTAGAAGGAATGACGAGTTCGGAGGTCTGCCCCTGCTGTTGGGCCGAGTGGAGATGGAGACTTCTTTTTGTTGATTTTAATTTAAAAACACAAAGGCCTAAAGAAACGTATCTTATAATTTTTTTAATTTTTGAAAAGCTCATTTAATGAATTGTGCACGAATGAATTCTATATATATAAAATATACATATATAGCTCTATATTTGGGGAGGGGCGCTGTCTCTTTTTTCTCTTTCTCATTTTAAAAATGAAGTGGTGTTGCCTTCGTCTGTGGTTCAACCGTCCAGCTCCTAGCTGGCTAAACTTTGCCTCCAGTGGTTCAAGATAGGAAGCTGGTGGACTCGACAGAAGACCGGAGTTGGAGGTGCTGCCCCAGCGTGGGGTGGGTCCCCCAGGCCGCCTGCCCCTCTCCCAGAGGTTGCGGGTGGAGAAGACGGCTTGTTTAGGGCGTGGGTTTTGGTTCTGTGGTTCTGGATTCGGTTGTTTGTGGGCTGGGGGAGGGGGGGGTTGTGCCGATTACTCTCGTCTTGTACGTTTTGTTCTGCTGCTCTTCAATATTGTATCAATGCCAGGAAGGGGGACTGAAAAGCCTTTTGCCCCCCAAATAAATTGTCACATTCCGAAGCTGAGGTCCGGCCCCTGGGGTGGGGGTGTGTCTGTCTCATTTCTTCCTGCTGTGACTGTGGTCTTCAAAAAGCATCAGGCCAGGCCTCTTATGTTCAGGGGCTTGGTGGGGGGGAGGCGGGGGGGTGGGCTGCCCCTCAGCGGTGGGAGAGAGTGGGAGAGAGCAGGCTGGGGTGGAGGGCACGGGCTGCCCTTGCCAGTGCTTCCACGATCTGGCACAAAGTTTTGATAACAAGGAGCTGCTTCCCGCTGCAGAGAGACGTTTGTTTTCTGGACACATTAGACAAGCAGCGTTGAGGAGCCCTCTCCCCACGTAGGATGCCCACGGGGGTTCAAAAGTAGCCGCGGGCACACTCTTGTCCCTTCTTCAAGGCCTGCCCATCTGCTCGAAAGCTGAACCTTGGTACATCTGTGGCCACCTGTTTGCCAGCCTTGAACCCTCCCCTTCCTCATCACCTCCGCCCCCTTCTTGTGAAAGCCCCTGTGTCTCTCAGATGTCTCCCTCCCCCCGCCCCCCACCTGTCCTGACCTCTTCTCATTTGGCAAAGCCTCCCTGGTCTGCTGGCCCACTGCCTGCAGCACCCTCCCCAGCACTGACCTGTGGTCTCGTCCCTCCCTGCCCCTAAGGGGGCGGCTGTGTCTTCATCCCCACTCTCTATACCCACAGTTTGCAGCTCAGTGCCTGACATTCATCTTGTCTGTGTCACCAAGCTCAGTCCTCCTCCCCTACTAACGGTGAGATTGGGAGCAGCCAAGCAGCAGACCTGGAGCCCCAGTGCGACTCATCCAACTGTCCCTGAGCCAGCAGGACAAATGGGAGTGTGTCCCTGTCCATGACTGGAAGGTGGGCGAGGGGGGTGGGGTCCAGCATGAAGTCAGGCTGGCCCGCCTCCGTGGCCCCTGCTCCGCGCCACCCCTACCTTGCCTCCACCTTGTCATCTCTCTCGGCTCAGTGTTCTGTTCTCCAAAAGTCGTCATTCAGTACTTACTAAAAAGATTTTGAGTTGTCAGTGCATCTACTACGTAGCAAGCACCCGTGAGCACGTTACTCGTCTCCCTTCACCCCTTCAACCTCTCACTGCCCCCGCCACTGCCCAGTGAGGCCTGGAGTGATGAGCCAGTGATGAGGGGAGGGTCCAAGAGTTGACGTAACCCATTAGTTCGTTTGCCAGAGGTGGCACGGGCTGTCAGCAGTGGCGTGGGGCTTCCCTCCAGGCACGTCTCTGCCCCCAAGCCCCATGCTCTCCGGGATTGAGAACACGAGGCTGCCCTCCTAAGGCGGGTGCACTCAGAGATTAGAGTCACTGCTGTCCCTTATGACAAGTCATGCCGTCACTAAGCAGCTACTTGGGGGTGAACAAGTGTGACCATGGCAGCTTCTCAAGGAGGATCGGAGGGTTCTTGATAAGGGCTGGGCAAGAGCACGCAACTCCCCTCAGAGAGTCCGATGCCCCATCCGAGATGAGTCAGGCGGGGTACGTGTAGCCACTGCTGGTGTCCTGGGGTTCATCTGCCAGGCGGTGCCTGACCCAGGCCCCAGCCCTCACCCGATTCCTGGGCCTTGCCAGGGGTGCGGGTCAGCCGTAGAGTGAGGCTCAGGATCGGGGCAACGTAAGGAGTGGGGGTGGGATGGGGTGAGAAGGACAATTTTGCAAAATCACTTGGTCATTTTTAGAAGCCAAAAGTGAAATGGTTTTTCTGTCCTTATCAAGCTGTGCCTGAAGTGAAGAGGGGGTCAGAGCGGCTGCATTCAAATGCCAAGCCCCTCGCAAGCCAGATCACAAGCCCATGTGCCCATTCTGTACCCTCTTTGTTCAGGCTGCTGGCTTCTGAGAGTTCACACTTCAAAAAGGCCTCTGGCCGGGAGAGGCTGAACACAAGGATGCCTGATCCACAGCAGCGGGGCCTGGCCTCCAGACAGCCGTGCGCTCTGAGCATCTGAGAGCCAGAGGAACAAAGGCTGCTCGCTTGAAATAACCCCGGGGCGCAATATAAGGCCTGGACACTGGCTGAGGCAGTGTGGGCGACAGGAAGTGGCCAGAGTCGAGAGAGAATATTGAGGATTTGGTGATTGGCTTTGAGTGCTTTTGAGAGGGACCCTCTGAAAACCTGGGAATCTGGTGTAGGCAAAGGAGTGAGTGTTGGTGGAGTGAGTATTGGCACCACTGATGGGCTGGGGAACCTGGCAGAGGAGTCAGCTTGGGCGGAAGGTGGATTCAGTTTGGGACACCTTGGGTGTGAATCAGGCAGAGGGTCCAGCAGGGGTTTTTACCCATATATTTGAACTCAGAGCGAGTTCCTGCCCACCTGGGCACTGCTGGAGAGATCTGTCTCTTTGCTGAAGAGTCTTTGTCTCCGGGTGAACCTCAGCTCTGAGATGACTGGTCACCAGACATCATGGAAGGACCACTAGGGACTTAAGTGCTTAGCTCCAGAGGCCCCTGGGATATCCACCCCCACCCTCCCAGTCTCATGCGTTTCATCTGGGTGAGGTTGTAAGGCAGGTGGCTGGGGGACCATGAGCCCCATTAGACAGGTGAGGAGGCAGGGCAGTGAGGGGGTGGGGGGCTTCCCAGGTCACTCAGAGGCAGAAGGAGTGGAACCCAGGTCTCAGGCATGGTGGATGGATTTTTCTGAAGATCTGCTCCTACAGAATACTTAGAGATACTAGATAAAATAGAACAGACATGCTTCTACATACCCAGCTCAGCTCCCAAGATAGAAAATAAATCCCCAGGGGCCAAAAATAAGGAGGAAGCCAAAATCGGAGTGACAAGCAGATGCCGATCCTTTGAAAGCAGAGCCTTTGCAGGCTGCCCTGCAGGGTGGGCACAGGGACAGAGGCGGGAAAGTGATGGCCTTTGCTCATCTTGGCAACCAGGGAGCTTGGATTTTACATCTATATAGGGATGGGGGACAAGGCCTTGGGCCCTTGCCAAGAGAGATTTGGAATCAAAACACCTGAATAAGGCTAGACTCATATCCTCAATGAAAGAACAAACAGGGGAGAAAAATCACCCTTTTGCAGAAAGAAGTTGTCAAAGAAGCTGTCTCATCTTCGGCTCTGTTGGAACAATTAAAATGACGTCTCTCTTGAGAAATTACAACCCTAGGCCTTCCCTAACACAAATTTGGGGTTTGAATTTGCGTTACCAACATAGTCCCAGAACTCCCAAGTCTGGAGATCAATATAAAAAGCAAACGTGGGGTGGGTTACACCCACAGAGCATGTGGCAGTAGCAAACGCAAGCCCGTCTGGAGGGACATTCTCACAAGGAGGGCCACACAGGATACTCACAGATAAAATCCTTGTTAACATGAGCTCACGATCCAAAATTACAAAACACACAAAGAAGCAAGCCACATAGGCAGAATGACAACCAGCATACGTAGAATCCTGCAGCTGACACGTTATTTTCAACCACACATTGAAGAACCAAAAATTGTCATGTACGTCATGTAGTAGGACATATAGCAAGTCCCAATAAATTTCAAGAAATTGGCATCACGGATCATGTATAATTAAGTTAAAAATCAATAACTAAAAGATAACTAAAGAAAACCTCATATATTTGAACAGTAACCCAGATCTCTCATTCCCCTGCATCTTGCTCCCTCCTCAAACTCCTGAAATCTCTTTAGAACAATGACATTGGAGCATGGATGTGAAAACGCTAATAGACGGCAGGCACACAGGAGGTGCATAGCCAATCTGAGTTGAAGCTGGATGGAACAGGGCCCCCTCTGATCTCTCTAAACAGGATGTGACCTTTATTAGAGCAAAAGACCAAAGTGTTTTCTATCTTTTCCAAAAGATGAGCTCACAGTGTGACAAAGACATGAGCCTCCATTTAAACGACAGCCGCCAGCAATCAGCCTTTATGAGCCAGAAGGTCTGGGAACCATCCATGGGGACCAGGGTGGGCTGATGAAATTAGGACAAAGCAGAGGCAGGGGTTCTCAGTGCTGTGACAAAGACAAGCCCCCTGCCAACCTTCTCCTGCCCACTGTGCCTCAGGGTCTGAAATCCCAGCATGAGCCACACGCGCTTTTGGGGTGGATTTGGAGGTCCCTAGGAGTTCTCTGTTAAGGTGCGGATACCCCCGTCTGTGAGCAAGGAAGCAGGACACGCTTTGGAAAAGGTGAATATGGACTCTGTCCCCCACGGGGACTCGTTAAAGCGATTGTCATCTCCCTGGCTCCCCTGGCAATCCCTGTGGGCACTCGCTCGGTTTCCATGCAGTAGCATCCTAGCGGAGGCTTGCTGTTCCCATCATCCCTGACCCCTCCCCGGGCGCTCATCTGCCTGCCTGCCTTTCACAACTCAAGCGCCATAAAGAGACCCTTGTCCAGGTCCAGGTGGCCAGATCACTTCCCCTCTCCAGACCTCGGTGCTCCTCCGAGGTAAAGGAAACCAAGACTTCCTACTTGGGAGGACTGAAGGAGGTGATGGGTGTAAAAGGGTTTTGCTCAAGCACCACACGGGTAAGAAGTGACATCTCCCAGATCTATATATCCAGACTTGACCCCTATTCTGACTTCCGGCCCAGTGTTCTGGCTGTCTGCTCACCAATTCTTCATGCCCTCTTCCTGTGTAACAGCTTGAGGAAAGTAGAAAAACAGTGGACGATTCCCAGCTCTGCCAGCTGCGTAATCTCAGGCCGGTCAATCACCCTCTCTGGGCCTCTGTATCCTCTTCTGTAAAGCAGGGGAGGAGGCTTCCTCTAATTATCCTTCCCAACTCAGAATTCCTGAGAAGGATAACATGTACAGAGTGGACTTGACAAGGATTAACTCATTAAATCCTCCCAACGCAGAGAGCATAGGACTCACAATGTCGAGATGAGAGAACGCAGGCTCAGAAAGGTGAAGTAACTCGCTCAAACATTCCTGCGTGCACAGCATGGTGGGTGAGGGCAGAGTCACCGGAGCTGGACCGCCTGGCTGTGTGGGACGCTGGGCATACTGCTTAGCTCTTCTGTGCCTCAGTTTCCCCATCTTTAAAATGGAGGGTGAGAGTACTACTCCCTTCCTCATTGGATTGCAGGGAGCTCTGCTGAGTGCTCCAGGAGCCAGGCTCTGAGCGGCACGCTCGAGTGTCACTCTGGCATTAATCCTGCCATGGTGCAGCCACGGAAACTAGAGAGACAGGTGAGTCACTTGCTCCAGGTGACACTCTTAATAAGTTGTGGAGCTGGAATTGAATTCCACACGCCCCAGCTTCAAAGTCCATGCTTTCAACTGCTCTGTTCTACCTGCATGGGATGCCCTCAAATTCCTCGTTCAAGACCATCTCCAGACTGCAAATGGGCACCCCCGCCGCCGGCTACCTGACTCACCACCTCCCCTGATGGGGGCCTGAACCCTGCGCCTTGCCTCTGACTCATCCCTTTGTGGCCAGTCACCATCGTCTGTGACTAACTGACCCCTGAACGGAAATGCCACTCATCCCCTTCTTCCTCAGCCCTGCTGCCCACTCTAGTCCAGACCCCCAAAGCTGAGGACAGTGGGTACCAGGTACCCCTGTTCCAAAGTATAGATTTGCAAAGAGCTGGGCAAAAACGGCTCCTGAACCCACAGCCCTCCCGGGCCGTGTGGTCAAGAAGCCATGTGCGAGGTGAGATGTCGGAGAGGGAGCTCTCTTTAGAGGCGGCTGGCGTTGCGACCCAACCTCAGGCCAAGGGAGGGTGCTTCAGAGAACTCGAGAGCATGATATGTGTCCAGTGGAATTTGGGAGGTGAGGCGACTAGAGAAAGGGGAGAAGCTGGCTCGAGTTCCCTGTTTGCACGAGGCAGGGCACGAGCTGCTTTAGAAACAGCCAGCACTCCCAGCATTTGGGGGCTAGGCTGCGAGCGTTTCCCGGGGCCCCAGCAGGAACCTTGCAGAATGTAGCTGGTTTGAGGTCATTTTGAATTAGGATCCTGTCCCAAGAGGACTGGGGGGAGGCGAGGAAGGGGCACGAGATCCTATCAGAAGAACCTGTGTTGGGTAGAACCCCAGAAGACAGGTGCTGAAGGGGGTTGTAAGCGCCAGCCAGCCAGGGGAGACTTCGCCCAGGCAGGAACTGCAGGTGGGAGGTCTCTAGCGATGGGGGGTGTCTCTGAAGAACCCACACAAGCGACCCTCATGAGAAAGAGCCAGCTTCCAGACACCTGACGCACCTGAGAACACCTGAACCAGCCGAGGCCGACTCACCTACCACCTCTCTCTCCTCCCACCGCAGGCTCCAACCATGGGGAAACCAGAGGCACCTAGAGGGGGAGGGGCAGCCCAAGTTGGGGTCTTGGACGAGAAGCCCCCCGTGCCTCCTTCCTCGTTATCCAGGTCTTTGAGTTTAAGGAAGACTTGAGCTGGAGGATGGGAGAAGCTTTGAATAGAGCTTAAAGCTCTGCTATTAGACGAGACTATTTTGATATCGGAAAAATAAGGTAAAACCCAAGAGTGGCTGAAAAAGCTGAGATATGCCTGAGATTTCATCCGGAGGAGGGAAAGATTGGGTCACAGACTAGGTTAACAAGGCAGCCACTGGGAAAGAGTAAAATTATTTCTGCCTTCAGCCTGCCAAGCACAGCTCCTTCTGTGTCCGTTCACTGCCCCAGTCTCCCAACCTGCCCCCCACTTCCCCTGGTGATCACCTTGGGTACCTGGGCTAGATCAGGAAACAGACGGTATTTGAGGAGCCGCCAGGCATCCTTGGTTCCTCGCTGGACACACATGAACGGCCATCCAGGTGAGGTCCCAGGTACCCACCCCCCTTGCCTCTAGTCACATCACAAACCTCTGCCCTGACTCTTCAGTGTCCGCCTGTCCCCGATCCTCCTTCGTAAGGAGACCTTTAATCCTTCACAGGCCTTCCATCCTGTCTATCGGCAGCCCAAGTGTGCCCATGCCCATTTTACAGACGAAGAAAGGAATGTTCCCAGAGCCCCCAAATGCAGTTTCCTTGCCTCCAAGTGCAGTGTCTGCAGAATCCTGGGGGTCATCAGAAAACTGCCCTTTCTAGAGGAGCAGGAGACATGGCCATCAGCCCTTAGGTTCCATCGTGCATGAAGCAATACGCCCTGAACACACACTGGGAGCCAGTGACCCAGATAGGAAGCGGACGCGGTGCCAGACCTCAAGAAGTTCTCGGACCTGTGGGGGAAACACAAGTTACAGGACTCGTGCAACAGAAACTGGTGCCGGGACCACTGGCTGAGGGTGGGGGGTGCTGCAGTGGCCAGTGGGTTTGGGGAAGGGGGTGGGTTGAACCCAGGGCAGAGGGAAGCTCCCAGGACGTACTCTGTTGCTTTCTCATTGGGCCGGGTCTGATGCACTCTTTGAGAGCGAGCGAGAATGTGCAATGGGGAGTCTGAAAACTTCTGGGCTCAAACCTCAGGTGTACTCCCACTGACCATGGGGCCCTGGGCGATTACTGGACCTCTCTGAGTTTCAGTGTTCTTATCTGTGAAATAGGGACAATGATACCGTGCAGCTCCAGGCCTGCCATAGGTGAGCATCCAGCAAAATAAAACGTGTGGGAAGGAGGAATGGACGGAGCACTGGGGGCTGGGATGACCGTGAGACAGTGAGAGCACCCCGGCCCCAGCCCTTACAGCCACAAAAGAGGACACAGCCTTATTACGCGGCCACTCCTTCTGGCCTTTCTTGGCTGGGCCTGGACTCAGGCACACACAGTCCAGCCAACTCCCAGGCCCCCGCGAGGAGGACACCCGTTTCCTCCTTGGTTCTCGGCCCCTCCTGGGCTGGGAACAGATGTCCCTGCTTCCTGCCCAAGCCTGAGAGGTGAGTTGGCTCCTTTTGCTGCTTCCAGGGAAGCAGAAACCCTGGATGGAAATCTTTGGGCTTCCCCAGAGAGGAAAGCTCTCTCTGCCCGGCACTGCCCCTCCCCTCCGGTTGGGCTCCTAGCCTGGCATCCACTGCTAATACGCAAATGTTCCCAACCCCACCTGAGCCCAGGTGGGGGTGTTGATTGAACACATGTATGAGCCTTAGTCTGGCTGATGCCCCAACTCTTCTCAGAAAGGAGGTGGGAGGGGAACCCAGAAAGGCCAGAGCCCCTGTGGAGGGAGGCACCGTAGGCACCTGGAGAAGAAAGGGGAAGTGAAAAAGCAAATGAACATTTCCTGAGCACCTATACACACTAGGAATAAATAAGGAAAGGGGAGCGTGTACTGCACATCTGCTGAGTGCCAGGCCCCGTGCTGCGCCTGCGAATACAAAGCAGCGTGGGAAGACGTGGTCCCTGCCCCTGAGTCCCTGGGAGGTTTTCACAGGCCATCTCATCTGGTCCCATCTAATTCTCACTACAATCCTATGAGGGAGGTACCCACTTTATAGATGAGGAGACTGAGGCAGCTCTGGTCCTGGGACAGTCCATCCCCAGTTGGAGACTGGACCCTCAGGATGGAGATGTCCAGGATGGACCCAGGCAGCTCTCTGTCCCCAGCTCCCACTTCCCCATCCCTGGGGGAAGGAGGTTCTTTGGCTCACAAGCACACCCCCAGAGGAGTTGTCTTCGTTTGCTGGGAGTGTGAGTATCCACAAGTGCCAGCCCCGGAGACGCAGAGGGGAGGATGGTCCTGCCCTGGAGGAGCTCACAGTCTTGCGGGAGTGAAGTGGGAGAGGCTGTGGTGGCAGGAGGCACGGGGCTGAGGAAGGCAGGAAGAGAGGTCCTTCCATATCTATTATGTACCAGCACCGAGGGGGTGCGTTTTGGAGACAGGGTGACCCACTGGCCCGATCTGCCCAGGACTGAGTGGTTTCCAGGGACACAGGCCCTGCAGGGCTGAAACCAGGCTGAATTGTCACCCTAAGCCCTGAGTTCAAGGTCTGGCTCTGCCATGTGCCTGTGGCAGAAACTACCAGTCTCCTCCCTAGCATCCATTCTCCCACACTTTTAGAAATGACTTCATGATGGTCGGAAGGTTTCCCTGCCCAATTCTACTTCCTCCCTCTCCCACTTTTTAAAAACATATCTCAGTTCAGTAAACATTTGTTGAGCAGATTCATGGTACCATGAACTTCACTGGGTCAGGGAAAGAAAGAATATCCTTCCCCCCATTTCTCAGCAGAGGTAATAACGGAGGGAAGGGGAGTCGAGAACGGGTAGTGGAGGAGGAGACAGTGATGGCCTCTTGGCGTCCTGAGAGCAACTGCAGGGATTCATCCTACCAACCCCCACTTCTGAATGTCCCCTCAGGAAGAAAGGCCCAGGGGACCTTGGAGGAGCTGCTCCCTGACCGAGTGTGGAGAAGTGGATCTTCACGGTGCATGGGCTGGACTGTGGCAGCCATGGAAGGGCTCTGCTCAGCTCCCCCTTCAAGGACGAACTTGCCGCTCTGCTGCACACGGCGCAGTTAGTGGACCCCCTCCAGCTGCAGCGCCTTCAGCATCCATCCTCGCCCTTGTCTGTCTGTTTTGAGAGCAGTTTTAGGTTCACAGCAATATTGAGTAGAAGGTACAGAGACAATACACGCCCTGTCCCCACACACGCATAGCCTCCCCCACTATCCACATCCCCCACCAGGGGTATGTTTGTTACTATTGAATCTACATGGACACATCATTATCACCCAAAGTCCACAGTCTACATTAGGGTTCACTCTCGGTGTTGTCCATTCTGTGGATCTGGATAAATGTGTAATGGCGTGTATCCACCATTATGGCATCATAGAGAATAGTTTCACTGCCCTAAAAGTCCTCTGGGCTCCACCTATTCATCCCTCCCTCCTCCATAATCCTTGGCAACCACTGATCTTTTTACTGACTCCCTGTCTGTTTTGCCTTTGTCTCCATAGTTTTGCCTTTTCCAGAATGTCATATGGTTGGAATCATACAGTATATGGCCTTTTCAGATTGGCTTCTTCCACTTAGTAATATGCACCTAGGGTTCCTCCGTGTCTTTGCATGGTTTGATAGGTCATTTCTTTTTATTGCTGAATAATATTCCGTTGTCTGGATGTACCAGTTTACTTATCCACGCACCCACTGAAGGACATCTTGGTTGCTTCCAAGTGTTGGCAATTATGAATAAGCTGTTATAAACACCTGTGTGCAGGCTTTTGTGTGGACATCACCCAGCGTTTGAGCTGAAGCCGCCCTCTTCTGGGGCAGCTCCTGACTAATGACTGAGCCTGCAAAGGGGACTAGGGACTGGGCATTTCTGCCCAGCACGGAACTTCCCCAATGGGCAGTCTTGGCCCCAGAGCTCCCTGTTGGGTTGGCCAAGACTTCATCAGATCTGCACTGAGGTCTGAGTCTCTCCCTACTCAATTCTTCCTTCTCCTCTTTTATCTTTGACAGGCCTTAGCCCCCAATCAACCATCTGCACGTCTAACCCCATCTCAGTGTTCGCTTCTGGAGGACCCGACTGACAAACTCTACCTCTAAAATCAGCCACAGTCTGGGGCTGGCCCCGTGGCTTAGTGGTTAAGTGCGCGAGCTCTGCTACTGGCGGCCCGGGTTCAGATCCCGGGCGCGCACCAACGCACCGCTTCTCTGGCCATGCTGAGGCCACGTCCCACATACAGCAACTAGAAGGATGTGCAACTATGACATACAACTATCTACTGGGGCTTTGGGGAAAAAAGGAGGAGGATTGGCAATAGATGTTAGCTCAGAGCCAGTCTTCCTCAGCAAAAAGAGGAGGATTAGCATGGATGTTAGCTCAGGGCTGATCTTCCTCAAAAAAAATAATAATAATAAAATAAATAAAATAAAATCATCCACAGTCCATCCAATTCCCTCCATCATCGTGACCCCCAAGTCCCTATTCCTTCCACCTGGAAGGTTGCATGGCCCCTAGCTGGTCTCCCTGCTCCTTCTCCTATCCCTTTGTGACCCAGGCTCCACACAACTACTAAAGTGATCTTTTACAAACACAAACCACGCAATGCTACTTCCCCACGTAAAGCCCTCCAATTGGGCTTAGAATGAAACTCATTCCTTTCCTCCATCCTGTAAAGCCCTACATGACCTCGCCTTGCCTTCCTTCCTGCTTCCTCCCTCCCCTGGAGTTCACTCTGCTTCAGCCCCACTGGCCTTCCTTCTGTTCCTGGAACATCCCAAGCTCATTTCTGCCTCAGGGCCTTTGCACTAGATGTTCC
Organism: Diceros bicornis minor; assembly: GCF_020826845.1. Taxonomy (NCBI): domain Eukaryota; kingdom Metazoa; phylum Chordata; class Mammalia; order Perissodactyla; family Rhinocerotidae; genus Diceros; species Diceros bicornis. The sequence continues at coordinate 11,133,841 of NC_080764.1, forward strand.
CTCTACCTAGACCACTCAATCTTTCCCCAAATTTCTGCATGGCTAGTTTCTTAGGCCATTCAAGTCTCAGCCTAAATGCAGGCCTTTGCTGACAACCTTATAAATACTGCCCATCTCCCAACTTCCCCCCTACACACACACATCCAGTAACTTTCTATGTTACTTTTTGAATTTTCTTTGTAGTTCTCCTTACTATTATAAAGTAACTTGTTCATTTAATTATTCATCCGTTTACTGCCTGCCTCCCCACTAGAATATAAACTATGAGCTTGTTTTGTTTCCAGCTCTCCCCAGTGCCTGGCCCTATGCCTGGCACAAAGTCGGTCTCAAAACACATATTTTGAATGAATGACTATATTTAGGGCAGAATTCCCTTACCCTAAGAATGGAATGGAAGTGAAGAAATAAAAAACCCAGGAGACATGAGACTTTAGAGGAAAATGTGGGGACTAGTGCAGAGTTATGGAAGTTCTCCCGAGAATCCTTTTCTGACCCTCTCTTGAGGAATCCTGTGTTTAGATTAAGGGGAGTCTCTGCCAGAGCCCAGGAGAGACGGTTTCAGGACCTCCCTGTCCCGGCCTCCCTCCTCTGCCTCCAGCAGCAGCCAGTGTTACCTGTGAGGGAACCAGTTCTGCAAATATTCACCAAGAAGCTACCTGGCGGGGCCCCAGGCTGGATGCCGGGGACAGAGAGGAGGAAGGAGGGGGTGGCATTCCAGGCAGGGGGACAGCATGACCAAAGGCAGAGAGAGGACACATTCGGGTGTGTTTGGGGAATTATGCAGTTTGATATTGTTCCAGGCAGTGAGGGATTGGAGAAGATGCTGGAAGGGTGAGCAGAGTACCAACAGTCTTACAGGAGAAGCTAAGGTAATAAGACCCACCATTTATTGAGGCTTTCCACGTATTACTGTTATTCTCCATTTTACAGATCAGAAAACTGAGGCACAGAAGGGTATCAAGAATTGCGAAATGCCTGAGACTTTACCCTCCTTGCAAAGTAGGTCACACAACTGGTAACAGGTAGAGGCAGGGTTTGAATAGGCCTTCTGGCTCCAGAATCCATGCCCTTGACCACTAGACAGTCCTGTCTCTTCAGGAGTTTGGACTTTCTTTCATAAAGGATGAGGGAGCCATGGGTTTATAAGCAGGAGAGCGATGCGTTTATATCACTGGTTTAAAAAGTCATTCTAGGGGAAAACAGACCAGTTTAAACAAGATTCGAGGGGCCGGCCCATTGGCGTAGCGGTTAAGTTTACCCTCTCCCCTTCGGCGGCCCAGGGTTTGCAGGTTTGGATCCTGGGTGCGGACCTACACAGCACTTATAGAGCCATGCTATGGCAATGTCCCACATACAAAATAGAGGAAGATTAGCAACAGATGTTAGCTCAGGGCGAATCTTCCTCTCTCTCTCACACACACACACACACACACACACAAAAACAAGATTCAACTCCAGCCTCTAGACCCACTTACTCAACCGTCCCCAACGCTCATGGGGCAGCTCACATAAAGGTGGCCCCATTTGGTGCCCAAGCCACAACAGCTCTGCTGCCTTGGCAGTGGCCCCTGCTCTGCTCTCAGCCTCCCCTGTCCTTCCCGGATTTCCTACGACAGTTTCTCCACGGGATGTCGTCTGTGTGTTCCCATCTTCACAGAACACATGTAGAAGCACCTGGAGTCCCGAGGCCCCATGCACCTTCGGGACTTCATGGGCCCCCTACTGCCTGCCCTTCCCTTCAGAGAGCTGGCCCACCGCTCCGCTGGGGAGACGCTTCCTCGGAGCTGTGCCGCCTGGGCCAGGTTTCCAGGTCACTGCTTCAATGAGTACTAACCACATCCACACACCCCGGCTCCGGGGCTTCAGCACAGCTTGCATTTGCTTCACCCCCACTTTGTAACTCAGGTAATCCTTGACTCCCAGAGATCAGGGGAGCAGGGCAGGCATAATCCTGGGGCTGGGGGTGGGGTGGAGTGTGTGGAGCATGTGCCCAGAGACCACTGGGCAGGATCCCAGTGGCCAGACAGGTCCCCCAGGGCTGTTGCCTCCTGACAAATGTTCTGGTCTCTCCCCACCACCATGGTAGTCCAGAGCCCAGTGTGACCCTTCCCTTCAGGTCAAGAACACAGTCCTGGAAGGGAGACAGGCCCAGGTGTGCCCTTGGCTCAGGACTGAGCTGGGTGTGGCCTTGCCCAGTGACTCCTATGGGCCTCAGCCCCTCTCCTCTATCCCAGGCAGCTGCATGAACAGCCACAGCCCTTCCAGCCCTCGGAACCCATGCTGGTCAGGAAATGCCGGGTGGAAAATTGGAGCTGGAGCTAGATTGTGAAGGATGGTAGGATTTTTTAAGTCTTTAATTGCAAAGTTAATTTGCAACAAAATATATATAGAGACATTTTTGACTGGAGAGAGCAAATGGCTCCTCCACCACCAGCACACCACAGCCCACTCCCATCTCTGCTTGTTCCCTCTAGTGCCTGGTCCACATGCCCACTAGGGTTTTGCCATCTTAATGTAGACTGCAGTGGGGAGAGGGGTCTTCTCAGGGGCCTGGCGTTCTGTGCCCCCAAGGATTCAGAGGAGGGAAAGTCTGCTACCCTCTGAGATCACAGGAAGATTTTTTTTTTTTTGGATGGGGTGGAGGGGAGTGAACTCTGCTCCTTCTGGAGGTTGGGGGTGGGAAGTGACAGGCAGGTGGCACAGTATAGAGGCTGGGTCAAAATCTCCAGTCCCCTGCCCCCAACATTGGCCTCTTTTCTTCCTGTCCCCACGCCTACCCCAGCTCCATCCCACAGTCTGGGTCTAGTGATGTGCCTGTGCGCAAATGCGGCTCCATTGCAGACTAGTGTGTGACCTTGGACAGCGACCTGACCTCAGTGGGCCTCAGTTTCCTCATTTGTGAGCAGGTCCACGGTGAGGCTTAATTGCGACCGAGCTTGCAGCTCGCTCAGCCCAGAGACCAACACCGGGGAAAGCTCCGGACAAGGCAGCTGTCCGCATTACGGGTTCAGGCAGGTGGCCAGAGCACAGGAGGGGTGGGGTGAGGGTCGCCCAGGAGTGCCGCCGAGCGGCCATGGGGTCGCCGCCCTCTGCGCTGTGACTGTGGCGGGATAAAGCTCTCGGCGCCGCCCCGCCCCTCGCCGCATCCCGGGCGGCGCCCCTACCTCCGCGCCCGGCACGGAACGGGTGCGGGGCTGGGCCAGGCCGGCCCGGGGGATCCGGCGGGGCGGGGCCGCCGCGCCCGCTCCCCCTCCCCGCCACCCGCCGCCTTCTCCTCCTGCCGCCGCCCGGGCTCAGAGCGGCGGCAGCAGCGGCCGCGGCCACAGCTCCGGCTCCGGCGCCCGCTCCTCGCGCTCCCGCTCCGGCCTCGCTCGGCCCCGCGCGCCCGGGCCCCGCGCCCCGACCCCGCCGCCGCGCCTGCCGGGGGCCTCAGGCGCCCCCGCCGCCCGCCTCACGCTGAAGTTCCTGGCCGTGCTGCTGGCCGCGGGCATGCTGGCGTTCCTCGGTGCCGTCATCTGCATCATCGCCAGCGTGCCCCTGGCGGCCAGCCCGGCACGGGCGCTGCCCGGCGGCGCCGACAACGCCTCGGCCGCCTCGGGCGCCGCCGCGTCCCCGGGTCCGCAGCGCAGCCTGAGCGCGCTGCACGGCGCGGGCGGCTCGGCCGGGCCCCCCGCGCTGCCCGGGGCGCCGGCGGCCAGCGCGCACCCGCTGCCGCCCGTGCCCCTCTTCAGCCGCTTCCTGTGCACGCCGCTGGCGGCCGCCTGCCCGTCGGGGACCGAGCAGGGGGACGCGGCGCCCGGCGAGCGCGAGGAGCTGCTGCTGCTGCAGAGCACGGCCGAGCAGCTGCGCCAGACGGCGCTGCAGCAGGAGGCGCGCATCCGCGCCGACCAGGACACCATCCGCGACCTCACCCGCAAGCTGGGCCGCTGCGAGAGCGGCCTGCCGCGCGGCCTCCAGGACGCCGGGCCCCGCCGCGACGCCATGGCCGACGGGCCCTGGGACTCGCCCGCGCTCATCCTCGAGCTGGAGGACGCCGTGCGCGCCCTCCGGGACCGCATCGTCCGCATCGAGGTGAGCGCCGCGCGCCGTCGGGGCAGGCTGGGGTGGGAGGGGCCGCTCGAGGGCCTCCCGAGTCCAGCCGCCACCGCCGGGCGGAGGGACCCTGGGGAGGCCCCCGCGAGTCTCTGAACCTCAGGTCTCCCGTCTAGGGAGGATTCAGGTAGGGCACGCGGGCCGGAGTCTGACACTGTGACTGAGGCACAGGGGGCACGCGGGAAAGGGTCGTTTCTGATCATTTTGCCTCCAGGCACCTCTGTAAGCCCCAGTTTTTGCGTCTGTAAAATGGGTATAACAGTGTCCACGTGCAGTGAGAATTGATTAAAATGTAGGTATGTGGAAATGCTTGGCACGTACTAGGACCTCATTAAATGTCCGTTTCATTTCCTTCTTCCAGACACCCCCAAAGCAGCACCAGCCCCACACTCACTCCCTATGGTCAGGAGATAGGATGCGCTGTCCAAAGCACTCGGGATCCTCCTCTCCTGGCCGAAGACCGGGGGATACAGTGTCTCATAAGCCAAACCCGGGTGCCTCCCACCCCCGTATCCCCCACCGGGGCTCAGACCGGGAACCCGAAGGCAGGAGCTCAGATGGCACTCACCCAGCCACCATACCTGGAATCTGGCAGCTCTGGGATGGGGGCTGAGTGGAGAATAGGGCCCCACCCTGGTTCCTCCTCCTCCACTCACCTTTTCCAGACGTCCTGGCTCAGCCTCGGGGTCCAACACAAGGGGTCCGACAGGGGGAGTCTGCTCTTGTCTGTTGTGTGATCCTGGGCCTTTCTCCTTTGAAGTCGCCAGACCCCTACCTCCCTGTGAGAACCTATTTGGGGCCCCCTGGAAGGGGACAGACTAGGCAGGACAGACATCTGTGAGGCACTGACCACCCCCAGAAATCCACGACTCCCAGACTGCAGGGAAGGAGGTTACCAACAAAACTGGATCTGTGGAAGGAGAGGGAGAAAGAGGCCAAAGCACGGCTGCCCCCTTTTCTACCTCCCCCCAAACCCAGGGCAGCTGGCAAAGGCAGAGGGAGGAGAGACTGGAAGGAAGGAAATGCAGGGACGCCCTCTCCCGGGGCTCTCTTTGTTCAGTCTCTGGCCAGCCGCACAGGCGATGCCTCTGTGGAAGGTTGGCCATGCCCACAGCCCAGCGCCCCTCCAGAAAGTCTGTGCTGGTGTCAGCACCCTCCCTACCCCGCAGGGTGTCAGCGCTGCCAGGCTGCTGTCACAGCCACCCCTCTCACCTTACAGGTGAGAAACCCTGAGACTTCCAGGTGAGGGACAGAGGCAGGAGGAAAGCCTGGGGTCTTGTCTGCCAAGCCGGCACCCCCTTTTCCCACCCCAGCTCTGAGATTTCCAGAATGAGAGAGCTGAGAGCAGGAAAATAACCAGGGGATGCTGAATGTCAACAGTGAAGGGAAGTATCAGTTTCTTCACCCATAAAATGGGGATGATAACAGCACCTACCTCACTGGGGCTTTAGGAGGATTAAGTGAATTAATCTCTGTGAAGGTCCCAGAACCGTATCTGCAGAGGGATGCTCAATCGATTTGAGTGACTGCTATTTTATCATTAAGCTATAATATTACCAGTTTTTTATTTTATTTATTTATTTTTTTGTGAGGAAGATCAGCTCTGAGCTAACATCCATTGCCAATCCTCCTCCCTTTTTTTTCCCCCCCAAAAGCCCCAGTAGATAGTTGTATGTCATAGTTGCACGTCCTTCTAGTTGCTGTATGTGGGATGCGGCCTCAGCGTGGCCGGAGAAGCAGTGCGTCTGTGCGCGCCCGGGATCCGAACCTGGGCCACCAGCAGCAGAGTACACGCACTTAACCGCTAAGCCACGGGGCCGGCCCCTATTACTAATTTTTTAAATAGCCAAAAATAAAAATGGGAACAAACACTCCTTTTAGGAAATAGATTTTTATTAATGTAAAAGAAAGAAGATTTTGTTTTTCCGTAAACTTCCTCTTGCCTGCCCTGGCCCTGCCCCCACACCCAGATGGCACCCGAGGTTCCTCCCGTGTTGGGGGCTGGCAGCACTGGGCTCGCCCTGGACCTGTTCCCCCAGCACCTGTGCATTTGGCAGAGTAGGCTCCCCTCCAGTTAGCCTGCTGAGGTTGGGGGGATCCTGGTGGCTGGGATTTGGCACCAGATCAGCTTCCCAGGTGGGGGGAGCCGTGGCTTCCCTGCACACACCCCTCCTGATTTCTGAGGGCAGTGGACATGGAGAGAACAAGGCAGGGGGCTGCCTGCCCGTCAGGTCTGCCTTCTGGGCTGGCAGTGGCCAGAGCCAGTCTCTTTGGGGTCTTTGGGACAGGCTGGGGTCTGGAGCCCAGCAGACGTGGGGTCAGTCTACTGGTCTCAGCTGGACCCCATGCAGCCTTTAGCCACTGTCTAGTTTCTCCCCTCTTCTCATCCAGTATCCTCAAAAGGATGCCCCAGATTCTCAGGATCTACTTTCTCACCACTCGTCTCTCTCCCACCATGGGAGAGAGCACTGAAAGTGCTCGTGGTGACATCACCAAAGTCGATCAGTTGAACGGGAATGTTTCGGTCCTTGTCTTGCTAGACCCCTCTCCAACCTCTGACCCCGCTGATCAGTCTCTTGTACTGATCTCCATGGCCTTGGCTTCTGGACACCTCTCAGCTGCCCCTCCTCCCTCTCTGCTTTTCTGTCCCCTTGTGGGGTCCTCCCCCTTCAACGTTCACGCCCCTCCTGGCTCTCCTCTGTCTTTCCCTGGGTAAACTCAGCCACTCTGAGGCTTTGAACACCCACTTCACTGTGGTGCCCCTGGAGCTTCGTCTCCAGCCCAGCTGACTCTCCCGAGTTCCGGACCAATAGATCCAGCTGCTTCCTGAGCATGTCCTTCTGGATGTCCCACTGCCCCCTACTCTCATCATGTCCCAACCTGAACTCAGGTCCTCCGCCAGGTATGCTGTTTCTCAGGTGTGCTCTGAGAAGCCAGGCTTGGCTCCTCCCCAACCTTGTCCTTCCAGTGGCCTCATCTCTCTGTGGGTACTTGCAGCAGCCTCCCTGGTGGTCTCCCAGCTCCAGGCACACCCCTCCATCCATCCTTCTCCAGGCAGCCCCAGGGGTCTTCCTTAAACCCACCATGGGGCTCCCCTGTGGTGTGAACTCCTCAGCCTGCTCCCAGGCTGCCATTGCCCATCTGGCCTGTTTCCCAGTTTCTTCTTGCCTCTGCCTAGATTACCCCCAGTGTACCATACTCATCATTTAAGAGTCTGCTGTGAGGACACCTCCTCCCAGAGGCCCTCCCTGATCACACTCTGTCCCTTTCCTACTCCCACCGGTGCTCCCATAATCCTCAGCACATCCCTGCCCATCACCACCTGGCACATCTCTGCATCTCCCCCCCCCCGCCTCCCCTCAGGCCTCAAGTGTGAGCCACGTTTGAGGGCTTGGGAGAAATGGTCTTCTTTTCTATTTTTTTTATTTTTGTTGTTGTTGTTGCCGTTTATTGGAAAAAGTCAAAAGGTATTTTGGGGGAAAAAATTGCATTTAATTCTACCATTTTATCCGTTTTTGCCGCCTGCTTTTGGTCCTTTATCAAATGTAAACCTTGTTCCAGAGTTGTGTTGCTGGTAATTACCATCTTCCTGCGGGCCGTAATGTCCTGGGATCCGTCGCCAGCTCCACCATCCATCAGTCTCTTCACCATCTTCTGTTGCTGGAGATATAGGTTGTTTCCAATTATTTTTCTTCTAGATACTCATTGCAGGATCAGTTTCATGCAAATAGTTGTTTGTTTTTTTCTTTTTAAGTCTGTTGAATTATTTCTTTAGGCTGAATTCCCTGGAGTGGTATTACTGGGTCAGAGGATACTGATTTTTTATGACTGTGGCCAAGAACCACTTTCCAAAAGGGTTGGGCCATTTATGTGGCAACCGGCCATCTCTGTAGGTTCCAGTGTTCCATTTTGGCACTAATTTAATATATGTGTGAAATGAAACTTTAAGACGGATTTAAGCAGAAATTCTTTGACATAAACCACATCCTTAACCCAGCCTGGCAAGCTGGTCACCTCCGTCAGTCTGAGAGTGGGAACCGTGTGTTAAGAGAGGTTCGGGGATTCGATCGGAGACGTAAAAGACACTTTCCACTCCAAAAAAATGGACCGAAGGTATATTTTATTATATAGAGGATAGTAAAGGCAACAGTCTGCAAACAGATCCAAATAGGTCAAATATTAAGAGGGAAAAAAAAACATCAGCCCGACTAGAAAGGGAAAACACCCACATCGGCTGAAGAGAAATGACACAAATCAACCAGAAAGAGAAACACCAGGTTGACCGAAAAGAGAACACATCAAATCAATTACTTCATATCAAATCAATTACTTCACATCAAATCAGTTACTCACAACATCCACGCCCCACTGCCGGGAGAGCCCTGTCAATCAACGCGGCTGGGCAAGGATCACACGTCCTGGGCAAGGTGTCCCTTCCATAGGTGGAACTCTCACCGGGTCTCAGTTTCCAGCAGTTTTTATACCATCAGTAATTTTCAGAGTAAGCAATTACAGAGTTTGCAGAGCAAGCATTTAGTGTTCCCATGCACAAAATGGTTATCAGTGGCGTACGTGCACTGAGCCCCCTGGCTAACTTCCCAGCCCAGTAGTTGTGTACGTGCATTGTTCTCTTTGGTTATCGTCCCAGCCCGGCACAGATGGCCAGTCCATCCCGTGCTACGACGCTCCAAGAGCCTTGAAATGTTACAACTTGTAACTCCCTCCGTGAGAGAAGGGCCAGTTCCCACCACGCAGAAAGCAGCTTTGTATTTCTTTTTGTGCTGGTGGCTGTAGGTCAATGGAGCGGCCAAACATGGCTGCACTCATGTCAAGACACCGTGGTAAGGAACACCCTGATGATGGTCACAGGGGACCCTGGACTTAGTAATTATAGCTCACACTTACTGCACTTGCCATATGTCAGCCACTGTGCATTATCTCATTAAATCCTCACAAAGTCTCTCTGAGGGAGGTACTATTCTATCCCCCTTTTATAGATGGAGAAACCAAGGTTCAGAGAGGTTAAGCAACTGGCCCAAGGTCACACAGAAGTGGAGCCAGGATTTGACTCTTCAGTGTCTGGCTCCAGAGCCCTTGTTCTTCATCATTAACTCTAGATCCATCTGGAAGGGTCAGACCTCACCTACCTTCAGGAGAAAGAGAAAGACAGGTGAGGGCAGTGCCTCATGCTGGAGAGTGCCCTGGACCATTCCTGCCTCAGCGCACCCCGGGTGAGAAGGCTGAGGGCCCGTCCTCAAAGGCTTGTCCTGCTGGCTGGCAGGATAATCAGGAGGCTCGCTTGGAAGCTTTGCTGATAGCCATAAATAACAACCACAGGTAACATTTATTAAGCACCTACTGCATACGTATGAGGTTATTCAGTAGGCTGCACACATTCCTATCTTACAGGTGAGGACATGGAGGCTCAGAGAGCTGGAGGGATCAGAGCTGGGGAAATCACCGCCGCCCTCCTTCAGTTTCCCGTCTATAGAATGATATAGTGGGCGAGATGCTCCCTGAACACCTTGCAGCTCAAGTATCTTCTGAAATAGGAAGGCTGGGTGGCACACAGTTGAGTTTTAGCTTGTGACATTAGGCTAATCACTTTCTCTCTCTGGGCCTCAGTTTTCTTATCTGTAAAATGGGTGGAAGGAGGGGCTGGGTTGGATCTGGCCCCTTTGGGCTCTAAATTCTGAGTTCTTGGGCAGATGCCTCCTGATTAGGAATTGCAGGGTGGGTGGGCGGGGGGGTGTGCTACATGTATGCGGGCCCCGAGTCCCTGTCCACCCACTCCCAGACCTTCAGTTTCTCAGGGAAGTCTGCAGATAAACATAGTAGCTCAGAGACTCTATTGGAGCCTTTTCTGAAGTCTATTGGTTGCTTTTACTTTTCTCCTACATTGCTGCCCACTCTGGAAGCTTCTGCCATGGAGGGGCTGTTTCCCCCGAGCCTGCCTCTTTGGCCATGAAGGGGGCCAGCAGAGTGGGGAGAGAGAGTTCTCTCCATTGGGCTTTTGTTTGAGGATGTGGAACCTCAGTGCCCTCCAGCCACCTGCAGACTCCAAGGGCCCCTCTCGCTGTGGCTGGCCTCCCCCCTTCTCCAGGTGGGGCACCCACCCTGGGAAGCCCTTAACCCCTACTCCTGGTGATATGGCACTTTTGTTCTAGCAAGAAACCTGGGGTTTTGAACCCCAGCTCTGCCACCTGCTTGCTGAGACCTCAGAAAATGCCTTCTCTCTGAGCCTCAGTTTTTCCATCTGTCAAATGGGAGAGGGAGGCAGGCTGCCCCAGAGGACCCCTCTTGCTCTCTCATCCTATGCCCTGAGGCCTCTCATCCTTGGCAGGCCTTGCCCCGGGAGTGGAGACCCTTCCTGCTGTCCCGAGCCTGGCAGGAGCTGCTTGCGCAGAGGCAGGACCCCACCTGTGGGCCTTTTTTTGTGTGGTGTATCTTCCATTCGAGATATGTAAGAGCACACATATCTCACTTATAAAGTAGCACACCAATCTTGGGTGTACAGCTCAGTGAACATTTCTGGGTGAAGACACCCGTGAAAGCACCACCCAGATCAAGAATCAGAACATTTCCAGTGCCCCAGAAGGCTCTTTTGTGACCCCCAAAGTCCATGCTTCCCCGAAGGTACCACTATTCTGGCCTCTGTCACCAGAGGCCAGTTTTGCCTGTGTTTGAACTTCATACGAATGGAGTCAGACGGCTGTGCCCCTTGTGTGTGCTGTTTTCATTCAACATTATGTCTGACATTCCATCGTGATGCCTGTGTCAGTGGTTTGTTATTTTTGATGGCTGTGTAGTGTTTTGATGTATGGACGTACCTTAATTTACTTCCGCATTCTTCTATGGATGGACATGTGGGTTGTTTCTGGTTTTGGGTTATTAAAATAAAGCTGCCAGGCACATTCTTGTGATATTTTCTGGTGGCTATAAGCCCTCATTTATCCTGACTATATCCCCAAGAGTAGGATGCCCGGGTCCCGGGAGAGGCGTATATTTAGCGTTAGAAGGTCCTGCCAAACACTTTCCCAAAGTGACAGTAAGCATGTGCACGCCCCCTCGCGGGTGAGGCTCGCCAGCCTCGTTATGGTCATTTTCAAAGCGCTCCCGGTTCTGGTGGGCGTGCAGTGGACTCATTGTAGACTTAATCTGTATTTCTCTGATGATTCATGATGTTGAGCACCTTTTCAAATGTTTACTGGCAATTTTGTGAAGTGCTTGCCTGTAGAAGTGGAGCGAGGTTGGGGATTGGCGCCCCTCACCGAGTGAGAATGCACTGGGGTTTCCCCAGGACAATCTTGGGCGCGTGATCCCTGCGGAACGCTGGGGACAGGGATTGAGGCAACCAAGCCAAAGTGGAAGCACGTATGTGCCCCACACACCCCTCATTTGACTCCAGGTGAAGCCAAGGCTCAGAGAGGCTGAGTGACTTGCCTAAGGCCACACAGCACGGCAGAAGCTGAGCCAAGACCACAGCCAGGATTTTCTATTGAAATGGGCTGAGGGTGGGGTCTACAGTCTTTGCTGCAGATTTTTGGCTGAGGCTCAGAAGGTGTGCGGGCAGGCAGGGCCTGAGAGGGAATTCTGTGGCCTTCTCAACACAGCGGCTTTTCGGGGTGTACTTGAAGGGAGAGGCGAGGGGGGCTGGGGTTGGGGGTGTCCTATTAGTCTGGGGCCTGGGAGCCCAGGAGGGTGTCTGGGACAGACCCTTGGAGAGCCTTCTCCTGTCCTCCTCGCCCTCCCCACGCACCAGTCGCCCTGACTCGGAACCCCCGGGCACAGAGGCCCATTGGTCTTCCTTTCATTACAGCTCCAAATTGGCCTTGGGGACAGGACCAAAGATCCATCCGCCCTCTGCCACTTGCTCTCCTGCCCCTTCCTCACCAGGGTTAGACAGAGACAGAGCGGCTGCTGGGCCGGCTCCTGGAGGGGAAGGTGGGAGCAGGCGAGGCCCCTCTGAGAGGCCTTCCCTGACTCCCCTGGCTCCCTGTAGGTGTTCTTGCTGTCAGGGCACCACGTCCGCCGCCCCCACCAGGTGAGAGTGCCCCCGGTGGCAGGCTAGGGCCTTATGTGCCCCTGGAGCCACAGCCCCTGGCACAGAGTGGAGGCAGCAGGGCTGGGCGCGCCCTCTGTGCCAGCCAGTTCTAAGGGCCTTACGATTTAGTCCCACAAGAACCATGCGACTGTTACTGTCTCCATCACACAGATTAGGAAACCGAGCTCAGAGAGGTTAAGGACCTTGCCCAGGCCACTGAGCTGGGACTGCAGTCTAGGCAGTTTGGCTCCTGGGCCCACCCCCGCATGGTTACTACTCACTACGCTCTCCTGCCTCTCAATAATAGCGAAAAATAATAATAATAACGATTACGACCATTTATCAGCCACTTCTACGCCAGACTTTACATATGATCTTTCATTTTGTCATTACTTATATCCCAAAATGTAGATACTATTATTACCCCCATTTTACAGTTGAGGAAACCAAGGGTCAAAGGAGTTAGCAGCTGGCCCAGGGCCACAGGTCTAGTAAGTGGGGAGCCTGGAAGTGACGCAGGCCTGTCTGACGTGAGAGTCGTGCCTATACCTGCGACGTCATGTTGCCCCAGCACCTGCTGGTGGAGGGATGAATGAATGAGTGAGTGAGTGAGTGAGTGCTCTGCAGTCCCTCCAGAGAAGCCCTCTTTCCCTCTCCCTGTGGAGCGTCTTAGCTCAGGCTTGAGGGAAGCTGCCATCTGGAGGGTGAGCAGGCATTGGCCAGAGGAGGTGGGGGTGCGGGAAGAGTGTTCTTGGCAGAAGGAACAGCATGTGCGTGCAGAGGCCCTAGGGTGAGAGGGAGACCGGGGCAGCTGGGAACTTTCCGTGAGAGTGAAGCGTAGCCTGCAGATAGCAAGGGCTGAGGCCAGAAGGGCAGGGACCTTGTTGGTGGGGGAGGGGCTGTGGAAGGATTTTAGGCAGGACAGCAATGTGGCTGGATTGGCAGTTAGGTGGCTGCTGTGGCTGTTGTAGGAAGCAGGTGACCGTGGCCTGGATCAGGGAGGGGCAAAGGAGCCGAGTGAGGCTACGGCGGAGATTCAGGGTTAGAGTCTACCCTCAGAGACTCTGCTTTTGGACTTTTTCCCTGTTTTTTAAAGAAAATGCTTGCGAAGTATCTCAGACATACACAAAGGTATGAAGAACACCCTCCAGGTTGCCACGCGGGCTCAAGGACCGGGATGTCTGCAGCTAGCTGATACTCCTCCAGGGCCTCCCACTCCCAGCCGCCAACCGCCCACCCCCGAGAGGTGGCCACCACCCGCCTGAATTTGTGTTTCTCTCTCCCATGCATTTCTTCGTGCTTTTACAAATACGTGATCTAGTTTTGAATCTTTGCAACTTTATGTAAATGGTATCTACTGTTCTGTAACTTGCTTTTTACCTCAACATTATGATTAAATAAAAAGATTTATGGTTGGGGATGGAGAAAAGTGGGCCCTTTCAAGAGATGTTTAAGGAATGTTAGTAATAATAGTAGCTGACACCTGCATCACACTTCGTGTGCCGACTCTACCCTGAGGGCGTTGTATCTATTAACTCATTTAATCCTCACTACAATGCTATGTGATAATATTATTATTGTACCTTTTCTTGCTGATGGGGAAACTGAGGCGCAGCAACCTTACACAACAAGGTCACTGGGCCGGTGGAGCCAGGATGTGAGCCCGGGGCAAACGCACACAGGACTGGGGGTGATGGGAAGGGGGAGATGAGAAGACCCAGCCTCCACCACTGCCGCCAAGCCTGTCCCCTTTCCACCCCACCCTGCCGCCCCTGGAGCTGGCCCTGTGCTGGCCTGTGCAGGGGTGAGCTGTGCAGAGGGCGAGATCCTGACCCTGAAGTCCAGCACTTTCCCTCTGCTCCCCACAGGAAAGAAGCAGTCCCCACCTGGGGACGGGGTTACTGCGTCTTCCCCGCATCCTCGCAGCCTCACAGCCACCGCCTAGGCAGGTCCCTCCTATCTGGGCCCTTCAGTAAAGCCGCCCCACATGGTCTGACACAGCGTGCCAGACCCTCCCAGCCTTCTCCAGCCACTAGAACCTCTTCTGCTGGCCCTCGAGGCAGGCATGCAACTGGCACTGTGCCCACTTGGCAGACCAACAAACTGAGACCCAGACTGTCAGGGTAGGACCGAAGAATGGGAACAGGTTCTGGAATCAGAAGGGCCTGGGCCGGGGTCCTGGCTCTGCGACTTCGCAGCTGTGTGATCTTAGGCAGGTGGCTTCACCTCTCTGAGCCTCGCTTCCCTCGTCTGTAGAGTGGGCCTCCTTACTTCCCCTGGTTGTTGAGAGGGGCTGTGCAGTGGTTGCATGGTACTTCCTCAGTGCAGGACCTGGCACGCAGTGCATGATAAGGAGGGCACCCACTGCTGGCAGCATCCTTACTACCGAGTGCTGATGAGCCTGGCACGTGAGCGCTGAGCCAGACGCAACCCCGGGCTCCGGCTCCAGGCCCCATGTTCTCACACCAAACCCCACCGCGGACTCCCAGCGCGACAGGCTGTGGCTTCCGAGCCCCCATTTTCCTGCCTCATCAGGAGCGGAGTGGGGGTGACGGCATCGTCATCCCCCCACCGTCTTAGGCTAGGGGCCCACTTGGCATCAGGCTGGAAGCCCACGCGGCACAGCCTGCACCCACAGCAGATGGCAAGGGGAGCGGCCTGTTCTTCTGATTCAGACAGTGGGGCGGGGAGGGGGCCACGCGCGATCCGGCGAGCCCACCTCCTCCCCGGCCTTCCTGTTGGCGGCAGGGCTGGTGGCTCTGACAAAAGAACAGCTTGTGCGCCGCCCTCCTCAGCCCGCACGGTTTCTCCTCGCAGCTGCGCCTGTATAAATAGCACTCGACGTCCTGTTCCTCCCTGGCAGGTGCTGCCCCCTCTGAGGGGGGGGACGCTCTGGGGGAGAGAGGCTCTGGCTCCAGAGGTGTCAGCGTTGCCCAGCCCCAACGTTGTGGAAAATTCAAAAGGACTTCTGCCTCAGTTTCCCCATCTGTGAAATGGGGACAATAGGCGTACCAACCAAAACGAGTGGCTGTGAGGATTCATGAGTAAATGCATGTAAAGTGCCAAGGACGGGCCTGGCACACTGTCTCATTGGGGCGTGTGCCCCTCATGCCAAGCTTGGCGCAGTGGGAGGAGGGAAACTGGGGATGGAATGGTGCTGGGGCCAAGAGACCCAGCGCTGAGGTGGAATGCGCTCGATGAGCTGATTGCCTCAGCCCAGGGCTTCCTGGAGGTCCAGCCAGCTCAGAGGCAGTGGGTGGATGGCCCTGTGGCTCCACAGGCCGCCCGTGCTCAAGGGAAGGTTCTTGAGGTAGCAAGCTCCCCGTCAGCTGATGTAGTCAAGCCTCACAGTGTGCATTCAGCTGTTACAGTCCACGAGGGCTGTTACTTCCACTCCTCCATCCTTCATCTGTCCTGGGGATGGACAGAGTGGGGCCGGCTGTCCCTGTTTTACAGAAGGGGAAACTGAGGCTGTGTGTGTAGTCCAGGTGTACTGAGCGGCACACCCGTCCATGCCCCGCCCACCTCACCTGGCCTCCACCCTGGCCTGGTGGGCCCAGCAGGTGTCTGCGTGGGTGGGCGGCTGTGCCCTCTTACGTGGGACACAGCGGGGATACAGATGGTCCACTCTGGGCCAGGCTGGGGCTGCGCCCTTCCCCTTCATGCCATCGTTTAATCCTGACCACAGCCCTGCCAGCTGGGCATTCCCAGGCCCCTTCCTGTAGATGAGGAAAAGTGACGCCAGAGAGGTTAGCCCACCTGCCCCCGCTCTCAGGCTGGAGCGGCAGAACCGAGTGTCAGTCCCTCCAGCTCCTCAGCGTGAGGTCACGTCACTGTCTCTGGTGACACTGTCTGTGTCCCTTGTGTCGGGCACTGAGCATGGCAGTGACACTCCGCCTGCACTGCCCACCCCACTCCCCAGCACCCTGATGCCAGGGACACATTTATCCCCTCAGTAAATAGCTGGAAAACGGGCTCAGAGAGGTTCAGGGACTTGCCCAGTGTCACCCAGCGAATGACCAGCAAGGCCAGGGCTGGGCCCGTGAGGCTGGGGAGGGGTCCTCTGCACTTGCCCCGCGGCCATCCCTGCAGCTCAGAGCATTTGGGGAATGCAGGGGGCTCTTGTTCTGTTTGGCTTTTGGCACAGCGCCCAGCCTGTATAGGTCCCGGAACATTCTCTCAGTGCAGGAACTATGAGGATTCAGTGAGCTCAGGTCTGAGGCCAAGTCTGGGGCCAGGGCCCAGGGCCAGGCGGGGCGGGAAGTGCCCGGGCCCCTGGGGAGGAAGCATTAGCTGGCCAGGCCAGCTGGGAACATGGGGGAGGGAGGAAGCCAGGGGGACCGGGAAGGTCTAATTTGGCTCCTAGAAGCTCACTGAATTATGAATCTCCTACCGATGTCCCCGTGACATGTCTGCCAGAGACTGCCGCCTCCCAGAGTCTGGACTTGTGGCCTCGCCTGCCTTCCTCCACCCCAGAGGAGCTTCCTACAGCAGGAGAGGGGGAAGGAGAGGCCACCCTGGCTCCTGCTCCAATTCTTCTGCCCACTGGGGGCTTAAGACAGGAAAAGGGGGACTCTGTAAACACTTTGTCCTCATCCTGGGCAGGCTGGAGTGTCAGAGACCACCCAGGAACACTCTGCTCTAGACAGTAATTACAGTAAACAGCCTCTGTTTCTTGGCACCTACCACTTAATCATCCCCGCAACCCTTCTAAATAGGTACAATTGTCCTGTGTTGCATGTGAGGAAGTGGGTTCAGAGAGGTCAAGGCATTTGCCCGGGGTCACACAGCAGATTGGTTCCAAAGCTGGATTTGAAACCTGGGCTGTCTGACTCCAGAGTCTGTGATCTTAACCACATGCTACCCTGGAATGGTCACACCACTGAAGCCCTGTTCCAAAAGCCCCTGGATCTGCCCAGTGCCCATACTGAGCCTTGCACCATCTTAGAGAAGCTTGTGGAGTGAATGGACGAAGACTAAGACAGTCCACCTCTTCAAGGGCCTTCCAGTTATGAAGGACTCGGGCAGTGTCTCTCATCCCGGCTGCACGTTAGAACCCCTGGGAGCTTTTACAGTGCTCACTGCAGCCCTCCACCCCCACCACAGGCTGCAGTGTCCTCGAGGGCAGGAGGCAGCCTGCTTTCAGCTCACCATCAGGCACCAGCCCTGGAAACAGCCTGCTAGGCACCCAGGACGTGTTGCTGCCTGAAGTTGGTGTTGCCATCCCCATTTTGCATATGGGGAAGTTGAAGCTCGGTGGGGTCCCTCGGCCAGGGTGGTGGGCATCTCCGAGCCCTGGGCCTCTTTACTTCCTCCCTCTGAGTGACCTCACATGCCCCTTTCTCTGCCCTGTGAGCAGCAGGAGCTCCCAGCCCGAGTGAACATCTCGGCGGCCCCAGGCCCTGCGCCCGCGGCGCCCACCGCCCTGCACTCCAGGATGGACGAGCTGGAGGGGCAGCTGCTGGCCAAGGTGCTGGCGCTGGAGAAGGAGCGCGCGGCCCTCAGCCACAGCGGGCAGCGGCAGCGGCAGGAGGTGGAGAAGGAGCTGGACGCCCTGCAGGACCGCGTGGCCGAGCTGGAGCACGGTGGGTCCCGGGCCCCGCAGAGGCCATCGCAGGCAAGGCCTTGGTCCTGAGATGGGTCTGTGGGGTGGCAGATTCACTGGAAAAATATTGTCATGCTCTCCAGAGGCTAAAGGTAGACGGGATGTGGGGAGGAGGCTGCAAAACCGAAGGGGGACAGAATAATTGAGGGATGTCATTACTGTCATTAGTAACAGTTAGCACTGTCTGGCACTTGTCATTATTATGTTCTGAGAGTGGGCTAAGTCCTTGACACATCAGCTGGTCCAGGGATGGTACTGTTATTATCCCCATTTCACAGATGAGGAAACTGAGCCTCAGAGAGGTCGAGTGACTTGCCCAATGTCACACAGCCAGTAAGTAGTGGATCTAG
Organism: Diceros bicornis minor; assembly: GCF_020826845.1. Taxonomy (NCBI): domain Eukaryota; kingdom Metazoa; phylum Chordata; class Mammalia; order Perissodactyla; family Rhinocerotidae; genus Diceros; species Diceros bicornis. The sequence continues at coordinate 11,151,932 of NC_080764.1, forward strand.
ACTTCAAACCAGCTCTGACTCCGAAGTCCATGCATTTAACCACCCCACAAAAGGGCACCTTCAGTGAATCAGGATTTTTCATTTGTTTAACACCTGGGCCTGGCACTGCCGGGGGTCAGAGAAACATGATGTAATGGACGGTGTACAGGTATGAGCATCAGAGACCTGGCTGCTGGCTCTACAGCTGTCACCGGCTTGCTCTGTGGCTTTGGGAGTTGGCTTCCTTTCCCCAGGCCTCATTTCCTCATCTGAAATGAAGATTTAGGACTCATGAGCACTCAGGGATCTTTCATCTTTGAAACTTTATGCAGACAAGTTGGGGAAACCATGAGCAATTAGCTGAGACTGGCTTAGATGCAGGACAGGAGTTCAGGAGAAGGAAATCCAGGTGGCTTCCTGGAGGAGGTGGACCTCAAGCTAGTCCTTGAAAGCAGAGGTGGAGAATGAATTCTGAAGTGGAGAGGCCATAGCGGGGGCACAGCTACAGGGGGTTCATAGCCTGGTGGGTTGGGCTAGCATCCTGGCTGGAGCTCAGGGACAGGAAAGGTGAACTCATCCCTCCTGCCCTGCCGCTGGTCCATCTACAGGGTGTCTCCTGAGGGACTGGGGGAAATGCCCCCTCAAGGGGCTGCAGGGCAGAGACAAGGGAGGCAACTAGGCTGGATGTCTGTGTGCCCATGGGCAAGTCATGTCCCTTCTTGGGCCTCAACCTCCTCATCTATGAAATGGGTTTAAAGAGGCAGTCACTGAGGCCCTTCCTCTCTTACCGTGCTGCCCCACATTAGCCTTCACCCCCAGCCCCAACCAGACCTGAGAACCCTGGGTCACCATCCTCCGCCCACCCCAACTCCCAGCCCTCAGCAGCCAGCTGGGGGAGGGGGACACCCGGCTGGCTCCTGCCTCTTCAAGAACCAGGAACGAGGAGGTACCAGGCAGATGGCAGTGCCCGTGGACGCCTACCCTGGAGGTGCGTGTGGTGGGTGTTACCCCCCCGCCCTCGGGAGGCAGTGACTCCTCCGTCCACCCCCTGCAGAAAGCCCTCTGATATTCAAGACACAGCGTCTCTGAAACTCTGAGCTGGAAGACACCATGGAGATGGAGGAGTCCCAAGATTGTCCTGTTCAAATCCCAGCTCTGCCACTTCTAGCTGCGTGGCCTTTAGACCGTTCCTTAATCTCTCTGCACCAAGGTTTCTCATCTGTAAACTGAGGAATATAGTAGTGTCTACCTCGTAGGGCTGTTCCAGAATGAATGAGATAATGTACATAAAGCACTCAGAACTGTGCCTGCCACGTAGGAAGCACTGCATAGTGCTTGTTAGATAAATAGGCAAAGAATGCGAAAAATGGTAACAGCAATAGCTAACATTTCTTGAGCATTTACTATGGGCCAGGCCCTTTACATGGTTTGTCCCTGGGAGGAAGGAAATAGCCTTACCCCATTTTACTGGAGAAACCGAGGCCCACAGAAGTTCAGCTGAACCTGTCGAAGGTCATGCGGCTGCAAGTGGTGGAGGCAGGACTTGAACTCAGGATGTCTCAGGTCCAGAGCCCTTGTTCTTTAGCCACACCCCTCAACACAGATGCGGAGGGAGTAGGGAAGGCCACGGAGGCACCTGGCACTAGCAGGTGCCCAGGGACTAGCAGCCTTCATTCTGGAGTGTGCCCTGCCCACCCCACCCTCGTCAGTGTCCACTGACCCCTACGTGTCCACCTGGCCCCCCCTCAGGATCCTCGGCCTTCAGCCCCCCTGACGCCTTCAAGATCAGCATCCCCATCCGCAACAACTACATGTACGGCCGCGTGCGGAAGGCGCTGCCCGAGCTCTATGCCTTCACCATCTGCGTGTGGCTGCGGTCCAAGTCGGGCGGCACTGGCCAGGGCACCCCCTTCTCCTACTCAGTGCCTGGGCAGGCCAACGAGATCGTGCTGCTGGAGTCGGGCCACGACCCCATGGAGCTGCTGATCAATGACAAGGTGAGCGGGGCTGGGCAGAGCGGGAGGGAGGGGGCCAGGGGCCATCCTTCCGGGAGCCTCTGCACTGCGCTGGGCTCCAAACACATGGGCCCTTTCAGTTCTCCTGCTCAGCATTCTCAGCACCCGTGAAAGGCCTGCTGTGTGCTGCGCTGGGCTCTAGGAATATAAAGACAAGCCAGACCTGGGGCTGGCTGAAGAGGGGCTATGTCCGGAGGAGGCTGTCAGCGCTGGTGCTCCCCTGTACAGAGGAGACACGTGAGGCTCGCAGAGATCAAGTGACTTCCCCAGGAAGCATCTGCCCCCAGGGCCCTGCTCCTTCTGGACAAAGAGAAGGAAATGAGGTCCAAAGACCTACCTGGGGAGGAAGGGCGGGAGGTGGATTCCCCTGCCCTCCCCTGCCCCTGCCCTCCTCCTCCCCTGCAGCCAGCCCTTTGTCCCGCCCCTCTCGTGGAGAGTAGAATGGAGCGGTGGCCAGGCTCTGGGCCTGAATGCTGGATCTGAATCCTGGTTCTGCCTCTCACCCGCTTTGTGACCTTAGACTAGTCACTTACCCTCCCCATGCCTCAGTTTCCTCGTCTGTAAAGCAGGAATGATAATAGTCTCTACCTCATAGGGTTGTGGTGAGAAATAAGTGGCTTAAATACGTGTAAAGGGCTTTGAGCAAAGCCTGGCATTTAGCAAGCCTCGATAAATGTGAGCTGTTTTTATTATCCCAGGCCCTGTGCTAATAACACTTTACTCTCATTATCACCCTTGCCCCTCCCAAGAGCATGGAGAGGTAGATACCCTGTTATCCCCATTTTGCAGATGGAAAAGCTGAGGTTCAGAAAGGGCAAATAACGCACCCTGGCCACACAGCTGGTGAAGTGGTGATGATGCGATTCGGGGTCTTGGGCCCCAGAAACCACATCTTCATCCACTGTTCTACCCTTGGGCCACCCATCTTCCTCATACCCGGGCCTCCACCCCCACAGCCCGCCCCAGGCCTGGCTGCAGGGCAGGACAAGGACAGGTCTTGGGTGGGGGGAGTGATGTGGCAGGGGCATGGTGATTGAACGGGGAGGAAGGGGGTCATCTTATCACCCATTCCCCCCAAATATCCTCCCCCTGCCTGCCACACTGCTTTGGGTCTTGCAGGCGTGGTGGTCTTCTGAGACTCCCTGGAAGTGCCTCCACCACATGTTGCACCCACTCATGACCAGCCCACAGCCACAGAGAGCTGCTAGGAGTGGTTGACATCCACCAGAACCCTGTTCAGCAGGAGGTGCCTGTAGTGGGTGTCCTGGAGGAGGAGGAAGGAGATGAGCCCAGGGGGCAGTGAATTTCTCTTGTGGCCCAGTAGGTTCTAAGAAGACCTGGGTAGCTGGACGACATCTTGATCCTGCTGCCCTATTCCCTTCATGTGCCCCCTGGCTGCCATCCTTGGCTCTGCCCACCCACGGTCAGCTCTCAGTTCTTAGTAGAAGGAATTCAGCACCCTGGACAGGGCATGGGGGCAGCCCTCTTCCCGGACCTCTGGAGTCCTTTTGAGCACTGACCTCACAGGCTACTTACAGCTCCCCTTTTATTCCAGCCTCTAAGCCTTTGCTCCTGCTGTGCCCCCAACTTGGCTTGCCTTGCAGTGGAATGGTCGGAGTCCATTGTCCTTCCAGATGTGTTTAGACTCTGTGTCTTCTGTTCCCACACTCCCTGTTTCTCTGCACCTTCACAGCCTCTGGACCGCCCCAATGGCCTCTCTGTTATTTTGTCTTGTAACATTGTTCCTGAAGTCCTTCCCTCCTGTGCAGACTCAGCTCATTTACGCCTAGGACCAGAATCCGTATCCCCAGTGTCCAGAACAAGGCCTGGCACCAAGTAGGCCTCAGAGAATGTTGCATTAAATTGTGATCTCAGAGAATGGAGGAGATGAAAGAGCCCTACGGGAGCCCCAACTCCACAGGCAGCAAGTACCTTTCATCTCACAGGCCAACTCTAATCAATCAGCAGTGGCTTCCAAGAGCACCGTGATGAGAAAGATCTGAGGCTGAGCTCATGATTAATTAGTCATGTCTGCCTTGGGTGGAGGAGGTGGAGGTGGCTGTATATTAGCCTTCCCTTGCCTGACCTCCTCGCTTTACAGATGAGGAAATCGAGGCCCAGGGAGGAAAGAGCAGCCTTCCCAAGGTCCCACAGGGGGTTGGTTGGCAGAGCCAGGGCTGGATGCTGGTGCCCAGCCTCTGAGTCCAAGTCTTGTTCCATTCCACCACTGCCAGTGCTTCTTGAGTCTAGCTGTGTGTTGGGTACTGTGTGAGGTATCCAGGGGAAGGTAGGATTGTGGGATGCTGCTCCTGCCCAACGTGACCTTACAAGCCTGTTAGAGAGTGAATAAACTACCTGGGAACACCAACACTGAACAGTCCCTGTGATCTGAGTGAAGCTGCCTGGTTAGGTGGTGGGGAAAGAGGAGAGAGTGGTCAGAAAGACACTGGGCTGGGCGGAAGGGGAGGGTCACGCCTTGGGTCAGTCCCGGGAAGGAAAGCCATGGGTTTCTCGGCCCCCACCCCACTGCTCCAGCCTTGGGCCTTGTGGCACCTCTGACCTGGGGCTTGGGGACCTGTGTCCAGGTGGCCCAGCTGCCTCTGAGCCTGAAGGACAACAGCTGGCACCATATCTGCATCGCCTGGACCACGAGGGATGGCCTGTGGTCTGCCTACCAGGACGGGGAGCTGCGGGGCTCCGGAGAGAACCTGGCTGCCTGGCACCCCATCAAGCCTCATGGGATCCTTATCCTGGGCCAGGAGCAGGTAAGGCTCAGGGTGATATCGGGCCTGAGACCCAAGTAGACATTCCACCCAGGGCCGCTGTGGAGGAGGGGCTAGATGGAGGGACCCTGAAAGCATAGCTGTGATCACTCAGTCTGACCCAGCCGTTACGCCAATGGGCAGAGTGAGACCCAGAGAGAGCAGAGACCTGCCCAAGGGGCTGGAACTTTGGGGCGGGGCTAGAACTTTGGGGCGGGGCTTCAGCAGGGACAGAGGCCTGACTCTCTGAGTCTACCTGTCTTTTCTGCTCCCTCACTTCATGTCTCTCTCTCCTTTCTCTCTGCTCTCTTGGCCCAGGATACCCTGGGTGGCCGGTTTGATGCCACCCAGGCCTTCGTGGGTGACATTGCCCAGTTTAACCTGTGGGACCACGCCCTGACACCTGCCCAGGTCCTGGGCATTGCCAACTGTACCGGGCCGCTGCTGGGCAACGTCCTCCCCTGGGAAGACAAGCTGGTGGAGGCCTTCGGGGGTGCAACAAAGGCCACCTTCGATGTCTGCAAGGGGAGGGCCAAGGCATGAGGGGCCACCTCATCCAGGGCGCCTCTCTTTGCCTGCCAACTTGGGGACCTTATGGGGAGCAGGGACATATTCCCTCCTCAGCCTACCCACACTCTGGCCTCCCCTCCTGCCCCACTCCTGGCCATGCCTCCCACTTCCCCCACCCATTCCCACACCTCCAGAATGCCCTGCCCTGCAATGGCTGTTCCCTAATCCCACTTGGAAGGGGACAAGCAGCTCAAGTCAACAGGGCAAGCCTGGGGTGAGTCCAGGGACTGGCAGGGGGTGGGTAGCAGTGCCCACGGCTCTGTCCACCTGCCTGGCATTAAACTGGAGCCCTATCTTACCCCCACCCCACCCTGTCCCATCAACCACATCTCATTCCACTGATCTTGACAGCGTCCCCCACGGGGTTGTGTATGGGGGAAGCGCCCACTATCTCAGTGGCAGGGGTGGCTGTCCACCCCCTGTCTGCCATGCAACAGGCCTGTCTCCTTCCCCTTCAGGGCCACAACATGCTGTAGAGCCGCTCCCCAGCTGAGAAGGGGGTGAAGAGACATAGGAGATTCAGACTCACTCCTCCTCCATTGTCCCGCCAGCTGCCGGTCAAGGGCAGTGGGATCTTGATGGAGCCTCTCCCCTCTCACCCCCACCCGCACCCACACCCTCCCTCTTCCTCCTCTTTCCTTGTTTTTTTGTGTGCAGTGGTTTGAATGTTGGTCCCATGCTTGGCGCAACCCCACCTCAATTTCCATGACATTCCCTTCCCAGCTCCAGCCTGGAGGATTAGGGACCAAGACCCCCAGAGGCCAAAGGGCCATAGTCACCCCTGTGCCGACCCACAGCTGTGCCCACTAGCATGGTCACCTCTCCCCCTCTGTGCCCAGGACAGTACCTGGGCCACTGTAGCCTGGGCTGGGAGCAGCTTGAGGCAGAGGCCCTGTGCCCCAGGGGACCCAGGCTCAGGCAGAGCCACATTACCCACCCCCTCTGCGTGGTCCTGCAGCCTCTGGGGAAGGAAGGAAGAAGCTGAGAGGGCCGGGAGAAGCCTGGAGTGGTGGGCAGAGCACTGGATGAGGAGGAGGAGCCCTTGGTTCCTAGCCAGCCCTGCTGTGTGGCCTTCTGTAAGTCCCTGCCCTCTCTGGGCTGGCCTTCCTCATTTGTGAGCTGAGGCCCTTGCTTTCGTCATTCCTGAGAGCTCTCCAGATCAAACGTGAGATGGTCTGTGATTCCAAATGGATAGGGAGGGGCAAGCCTGAGAACCTGCCTGGTGACTGAGGAGCAGAGCAGGGGCAGGTCCGGGGACTGAGCAGCAGGTAGCATCTGGCTAGGCGTGGGTCAGGGCCAGCAGCTGGCTCCAGAGAGTCAGGGGCAAGGGCAAAGGTCAAGGCAGACCAACCTCACGCACAGATTGTAAAAATCAGCTCTTCTGGATCCCCTCAGCCTGTCACCTTTGCCTGTCTGAGAGTGTCTCGAAGGCCTGGTGGCTTCCTGGTCCCCACCCTTGAGTCCTCACCAGCTCCCCCAAGAGAGTGGAAGAATGTTAAAGCTGAGAGAAGCCACCCAGTCTGACCTCTTGCTTGTACAGATGGGGACGAGCTCAGAGAGGGCAAGTGACTTGCACAGGATCATGTAGCACAATGGGGCAGAGCCAGACCTAGAACCCAGGGCTTCTGACTCCCTCTTCAGTGCTCTTCCCCCCACACCATACTCGCTGCCTGTGAGGGTCCTTGAGTCCAGCCTACACATAAAAGGATGGACATGTGAGAGGTCAGCATCCTTTCCCACATGACCACTGGAACATCTTCTTTATGAAACACAAACATCTGGGCATCTTCCCCCAGGAGGAGCTGGAAGAGAGGTGTGATCTCGGGCCCTCTGGCATGAATAGAGAGCCGAGAATGCAGGTGGCCTACCCCGGGTCTGGGCAGCTGCAGGCTACCCAACTCGAGTGGGCACTGGTGCCTTTTGCTCCCTTTTTAGCCTGAGGCATGATGCAAGAGCTGCAGGCTGTGGGGCCCAGTGCCACGGAGGCTTGTCTAAGACCTGTTGCCTCTAGCCCCCAGATGCTTGTTTCCGTTTCAAGAGCACAAATAGACCGTTCAGCACCTCGGGCCCAACTCCCCCTAGAAGGAGCGATGGCGTGCTTCAGCCAGAACCTGCGGAGATGTGGGTTGCCCTGGCAACAGCCAATGACATGAGCCCAAGTGCTGGGTCAAGCGTCTCATAATGACATACGCTGTTGCTGGGTGACGGCGGAATTCGGAACTTAGATTTCGGGGACACCAGGCTTTATTGGGTTTCTGTTATTGTTTTTAAGGAAGCAGCTTCGGTGGAGGCCTTGGGGGAAAGAAAGGGTCTTAGGGAGAAGAGGATGGAACTTGATCCCTTGAGCCCACCCAGAGGCATCTTCCCAAGTCCTTTGTGCTTTGTCATGGTGGTGATGAGACCTCTGACGTCCGAGCCTCGCTCCTGTGCTGAGTCACCCTGGTCAGCCCTCCAGAGGGAACAGGGGCAAACTGGAGATGTTCAGGTGCAGGCTCTGAGCCTGGGCCATTGGTGAGTGGCCCCAAAGCCCTGAAGGGCCCACCCCTTCATCCATTGATCATTCTTGGGACCTTTGCCGAACACCTGCTTGTGGACTCCAGCTTTGATATCCTCTTCAGCTGCTCGTGGGCACAGCCAAGAAGACAAGGGAAGAGGAGCTAGACATGGTGCTCGGTTGAGTCCCGAGCTGCTCCTGGCTAATAATGATGCTGGAGCCCCTGTTTGTTGCTTCCTTTGCAAGTGTCAGGCACCATGCTGAGCACCTCACAGGCACCGTTTCATTTATCCTCACAACAGTAATAAGCTAGGACTGTTCTTAGTCCCATTATACAAGTGAGGAAACTGGGGCACAGAAAGGTTAAGTAACCTGCCCAGTGTCAATCAGCCAGCAAGTGATGGAGCCCAGAGTTCAAACCAAGGCAGGTTACATCCACGGCCCACCCCAGAACCCAAGGGGACGGGCGCCTCCACTCCCTGTGGACTGGGATTTGGGCATCATTGCTCCTTGTGGGTTTTGGCCTGAAGGGATGTGCCTGACCCCATTCACCACCCCATGGGGTCTGAGGTAGAGAAACAGGCACGGGATGGGCTGGCCCCAGGGCCAGGGTCCACTTGGGTGAGGCCGTGGGAGGGGTCCCTCTGCAGTGTACGCACCGCCTCAGCCCTTCTCCAAGTGGCTGGAGTTTCCAGAAGAGCTGAAAGGGAAAAGGAAGCTGGACCGCCTCCTGGGAGCCCCAGGCAGGGAAGGGGAGGAAACTGATATTTCTCAAACTCCTGCTTTGAGCCGAGCCCTGTGCCGGGTGCTTCACAGCACTTATCTGCCAGATTTCCCCCCTTTGTGCACGTTGTGCCCCAGTCAACGTCCCCAGGGGACAGATCCCCTCGCCGCAATTGTGCATGGCCTACGACCACAGATTTGGGTGGGAACGGCTCTTAGAGGAGGCAGAGCCCTTGTTTTATAGATGAGAGACTGGAGCCCAGGGAGGGTGAGCAGCCCTCAGGGCCACCCTGCTGGGACACAGGAGACCTGAACCCAGCCATCTGTCTCTGCATTCAGTGCTCTTTCCATGACACAGTGGCCCCTCTCCCCCCAGGACAGGGTCCCTCCTTTTCTGGGTTTCCCAGTACCCCACCCCTGAGCAAGCTGGGGAAGGGACCCCCTCCCAGAGATGGGACCACTCTCTTCACCCTCTTTGTCTCAGCTGCCTGCCATCCCAAACCCCACCTCCCCCCAACCCCTGACCCTGCTCAGTGGGGAAGGGGCTCGCGTGGGCCCAGGCTGAGCAGTGAGTGAGCATGTCGAGCTGTCAGAAAGCAGTGTGCCCAACTGGCGACCCACCTCCCGCTCCCCTCCTCCTCGCCCGATTTTGTACATAAAGTGACATGAGAAGCAACACGTGTGTGTGTGTGTGTGTGTGTGTATGATATATGTCATGGCTTTTGTTACTTTTTTGTTTTTGTAAATTTGAAAGTTCAAAATAAACATGATGTTTACTCTGATGCTCTTCTTGCCAGGGTGGGGCTACCCCGGGGGGCACCGGGCAAGGAGGTGGCTACTTGGGGCCGGGCAGTAGGCGAAGACAGAGGAGGTGCCACCTTGGTGCTCCAAAGCCTCACCCAACCCCACCTGTGCCCCCCAACATGACAGGTTGTGCCAGGTCCCAGGTGTAGACATACCTCGTTTCCCAGGATTTATGCAGGAAGGATGTAAAGAACACAAGTCCCACTTGGAAAGTGTCCCAGTTCTGATAACTGGGCTTTGGCCTCATTCCTAACTCCCCATCCCCACCTGGTGCCCCAGTTATGGGAACCAGGTCCTTGACTTGTTCCTTGAGACCCAATCTGCCTGAGTCACTTGCCTGGACTCCCAGAGTGTTGCCTCCTTGGGGTCCTAGGGAGATAGGGTAGGGGAGAGGGAGGGATCCTGTTGTGTTTCAACTCGTCCCCTCCCCACGGTCTACCGGGACTCCCCTGACACGTTTGCCCTCTAGACCGGACTCTCAGACCAGTGTCAGGGTCTGCTACCCGCACCCACCTCTCCAGCACCCATTCCTCCAGTGCCCACCCCGTCCCTGGGAGGTCTTGATCTATTCCTCAGCCCTCCCTGTCCACACCATCCTAGGGGCACAACCTCTACCCTCCTGATCCATCAATATTGTCACTGTTCTGGTTTGGACCTTGTCCTCAAATGCAAGAGGGCCAGTCAGAGGTCAGGAGTCACACCAGCAGGACAGTCCTTCCCAGACTTTTCCAAAACTCCCCAAACTTCCAAGATGTGTGAATTCACCCCATGGAGACCAAGGGATATAGCTGGAAGCAGCACTTCAAACAGGAAAACCATATTTGAAGTCTACTGAGTTATCTGAAAAATTTCTGTGCTTTCTCATTCTGCTCCAGAATGAATCCAGATTTGTTTTAAAATACATATGTTTTTAATTACCACTGAACAAAATTAAGCTGCAGGTAGCTACACCTTGTTTATCTTCTCTCGCGCTGAATTACCTAACACCCTCTCTCCCTCTGTCCCACTCAGCTGGCAATGTCCAACCTGGTTAAATCCCGCTGTCCACCTGCTTTGTGCCAGCACCTGCGCAGCTGAATGCTGATCACAAAAGCACAGGGCTCTGATGTGTGTTGATTCTTATTTTAAGTTCATTGAGAGATCTCTGAGGGTAGTTTCTCCCCGCCCCGCAATCTCAGCACACTCTCCCTGGTGAGGGCTTTCTCTCCAAAATGGCTAAAAACCAGACCCTCTCTCTTCTCAAACCGCCTACAGCCTTCCACCCCTAGCCCTGCACACCCAAGGGTGACCTTACCTCATAGTCCATTGAGCAAACAAAACCATCATCACCTCACCACCAAATCTGTCCACAAACCTGCACTGTCCCCACATGCTCCAGCTTCCCCTCCTGTCACTCAGAGTGAACTGTCCCCACTCCTATCAGAGGCTCTTGTCTACTGGATCCCCATCCCCCTCGCCTTCTCAAGAACATCTCTCCTGAACGACCAGCTTCCTCCTGTCTGCTTTATCATTCCAACAGGCATGCGAATATGCCCAGTATCTCCTCAAACAAAAGCCCCCATCCCAAGCCAATATCCTCCTCCAGCTGTCACCTGCTTCTATGCTCCTTTCACTGCAAGACTTCTTGAGAAAGCAAGTGTGTCAGGGTCCCCAAGACCACTCTCAGGTTTGACAACTCACTAGAAGGCCTCAGAGAACTCAAGACAAGCTGTTATACTCATGGTTATGGTTTATTACAGAGAAAGGGTACAGATCAAAAGCAGCAAAGGAAAAAGGCGCAGAGGGCAGAGTCCAGGAGAGACCAGGAGCGAGCTTGCAGATGTTCTCTCCCATGCAGTTGTATGGACGATGCTTTATTCTCCCAGCAGTGATATGTGACACATGGTCAGAAATTGCCAGCCAGGGAGGCTCACCAGAGCCTCGGTGTCCAGGGTTTGTACTGGGGGTCAGTCACACAGGCGTGAAGCATCCACATGAGTGACCTTAACTGCTCAGTCTCCAACCCCCACCCCCAGAGGTCAAACTGATACAGTGTGATCCCGGGCCCCAGGCAAATAAAAACAGGCGTTTTTATTTATGATATGGCCCAAGTTACAAAAAGACACTCTTATCAGGCAAGATCTTCCAGGGGCTGAGAGGTTATCTACCAGGGTTGGTCAAGGCCCAGTCCTTTCTTTGGAAAGTGCAGGATTTGAGCACCCTAAGCCCGCAGAGTTAACCCTTTACTGCCCACTGGGTCTATGGTCTTTGCTGCAACTTTCTCTCTCTCTCATTCACTCCTTGGCCAGTTTCCTCTCAGCTGCCACCCCCACCACTGCATTGAGATCACTCTTGTCAAGGCCAACAGTGACCTCTATGCTACGAATCCTCATGGCCAGGCCTCTGTCCTCGTCTGAGTCGAGCTCTCAGCTGCATTTGATGCATAGTTAGCCATTCCTTCCTTCTTGAAAGGTTTTCTTCTCTTGCCTTCCAAAACACACCTTCTCCTCGTTTTCCTTCTACCTCAGTGGCTCTCAAACTTTGGCCTGCAGCACAGTTATCCTATTAAAGCACTGATTTCTAGGCCCCACCCCTAGAGTTTCCAAGGCAGTAGGTCTGCAGTGGGGCCTGACATTCTGCATTTCTAACAGGTACCAGGTGATGCTGTGGCTGCTGGTCCCCAGACCACACTTTGAGAACCACTGCTTAACGCCACCAGCTGCTCCTTCTCAGGCTCCCTCTGGTTTCCCCTCATCTCCATGGCCTCTAAATGCTGCAGTACCCCGGGACATAGTCCTGGATCTCTTTATTCTTTCCATTTGGACACTGTCCCTAGGAAATCTCATCCAAGACCCATGGCTTTAACTATCACCTGATGACTTTCAAAACAATGACTCCTTTGTAGACCTTTCCATCAACTCCACATCTGTACATCCAGGTTGTCTAATAGGAGTCTCAAAATTAATATATCCCAAACAAAACTCTTGATCCCTCTCTACTTCTACCCCAGTCTTCCACTTCTCAATAAGTAGGCTCACCATCTCCTAGTTGCTCAAATCAGAAATCCACTGACTTCTTGCTTTCTCTTGCCCATCCTGTTCAATCCGTCACCTTCTGACTCTACTGCTAACATGTGTCTGCAACCTGTTCACTCCTCTCCACTCCTTTTGCTACCACTCTGTTCCAAGCCACCATCATCTCTCAACTGCATGACTGCACAGGCCTCTCTTAAAATCCATTCTCTATACAAGATCCAGGATGATCATGTTTTAATCAAAATATTGTCATTCCCCTCTGTAAAACTCTCCAAAGCTTTCCAGTACACTTAGACTAACATCTATACCCTGGCCCTGACTTGCATAGCCCTATGTGATCTGGCCCTGCCCACCTCTCAGATCTTGTACAATAACTCTCTCTCTTTCTCCCATTACATTCAGGACACACAGGCCTGTCTGTTCCTCAAGCATGCCAGGGTCAGGGAATTTGCCTGTGTTGTTCCCTCAGCCTGGAATGCACTTGCCCTTAGTTCTCAGGAGACTTGTTTCTTCTTGTCATTCAAGGGTCAGCTTGTCATGCAACAATCACAGAAGTTTGGCTGACCCTCCAGCCTTAAGTACCTACTTGGTCACTCTCTGCCATTCACCATGTCCTCTCCATGACCAAAGAACTGGGAAATAAGCCCTTCCTATTCATCTTGGACCCAAACCTGTTGGGTCATCTGCTCTGTTATCCTCTTTAACTCTCTCCACAGCATGCACCTCTCTTTGATAATGATCTTGTTTAACTACTTTTCGTTGTAAGTCACTTGGAGTATCAGCTCCATGAGAGATGGACCGTGTTTGTCTTTTTCACCACTGTGTATCTCCAAACCCTGGCACAGAGTAGGGCTTAATATGCATCTGCTGAATACTAATAACTGATATATACTGAGTGCATACTCTCTGCCGGGCACCCACTGCTCTGAGCCCTTGATATATCTTAGTTTATTTAATCCTGTGAAGGAAGTACTATGAGAAAACTGAAAGGTGAAGTCACTTGCCAAGGTCACACAGCTAGGAAGTGGCAACATGGGGACTTTAGTCCAGTCTCACTCCAGAACAAGTACTCAAATGGTGCACTATGTAATCTGTGATCTCGGATTCCCCTTAGCCCCTCAGAGATGTCAAAACACTTGTTTGAGAAACAAAGGCTGCTATAGGAGATTTCTGTTGCAGACCAACTCTCCCACTGAGAAAATTTAGAAATTAAAACATCCATGGAAGGCATCAGAGAAATATTAAGATAGGTGAGAATTGAGCAACAAAGATCTCATAGAGAAGAGAAGCTCAGAGAAGCGAGCCTGTCTTTGGGGCTACAGTTTTCCTCTTGAGGTACCTGCCATTTATAACAAATGGCTAAGTTGAGCAGAGCAGAATAGTTGAGCAGCTGGTTAATATGTTCAAGAACTTATATGACAAATAGAAGTAGAGATTCCAGCTAAAATTTGGAATTCAGGATAAGGGGCTCCAGGTAAATGACCCAGACTTTCAGTGGGACCCCAAAGGGTTACACTCTTGGAGTAGGGTAAACTGGAAATATTCCAGCCCTCCAAAGGCTGAATCCCATCTTCCAATCCTCTCATCCATTGATTGAATTAAGGTGTCTGCCCCTTCACCAACATCTTGCCATAAGCAAAAGTAAATTCACTCTTGAGGAAGATAACAACATCATCCAAACTCTCACATTATAGTTTTGTTACACAAGATTTGGCATTCAATAAGAAATTATCAGACATATCTGGAGACAAAACTGAGTGACTGAAAATCAAGAAGGAACAAAAATGTTTTTTAAGGCCAAGAGAGCTACACATATGATAAAATTGCGTGAAACTAAGTAAACACACACACACACACACGCACACACACACACATGAGTACAAGTAAAACTGGTAAAATCTGAATAATATTGTATCAATGTCAGTATCCGGGTTGTGATATTGTACTATAGCTTTGCAGGATGTTACCATTGGGGTTACTGGATAAATGGCACATAGGATCTCTCTGTATCATTTCTTACAACTAAATGTGAATCTATAATTATCTCAAAATGAAAAGTGTAATTTTTAAAAGATCTCTATAGGAGATCCATATAGTGGAGTTATAAGACATAGACTTGAAAATAATTATGGTTAATATATTCAAGAATGTAGATGACAAACAGAATTTCAACAGAGAACTATAAACCGCAAAAAAGAGTCAAACAAAAATTCTGGAACTGAAAAATACATTAACTGAACTTATGAACTAAATAAATAGGTCTAACAGCAGATCAGACACAGCTGAAGAGGGAATTGTTTTTTTTTGTTTGTTTGTTTGTTTTTTGTTTTTTTTTTTTGTGAGGAGATCAGCCCTGTGCTAACATCTGCCAATCCTCCTCTTTGTTGGCTGAGGAAGACTGGCCCTGGGCTAACATCTGTGCCCATCTTCCTCCACTTTATATGGGACCCCACCACAGCATGACTTGCCAAGCAGTGTGTTGGTGCACGCCAGGGATCTGAACCGGCGACCCCCAGGCGGCCGCAGCGGAGCGCGCACACTTAACCGCTTGCGCCACCGGGCAGGCCCTGAAGAGGGAATTGTGAACTCTATTAGAGAGATCAAAAGAAATGATCCAGAATAAAGACTGAGGGAAAAGAATGGAAAGTACAGGAAAAAAAGCGTAAAATTAATATGGGACATAGTGAAAAGTTCTAACATGTAAGGAACCCCAGAAGAAGCAGAGAGAGCAAATAATGCAGAAATTATACTTGAATAGATAATGTCTGAGAATTTTCCAAAAACAGTTGCAAGACATTAAGCCACAGATTCAAGAATCTCTATGAACTCCAAGCATGAGAAATTCAAAGAAAACCACAACTGAGACTTTGATAATGAAATAGCTGTAAAATCAGACAAAGAGAAAAATCTTAAAACATCCCAGAGAAAAAAGATGCATTCCCTTCCAAAGAGCAATGACCAGAACAACAGCTAACTTTTCAATAGAAAGAACGGAAAATAGAAGAATAAAATGACATCTTCAAAGTGCTAAAAGGAAATAACTGTCACTCTAGAATTCTATATTCATTGAAAACTCTTCAAAAATGAAGATGAAATAAAGATATTTTCAGACTAAGAAAAAACAGAGTAGTCATCATCAATGGTTTTTGTTACCAACAGAGCTTTTCTAAAGGATAGACTAAAGAAAATTCTTTAGAGAGAGAGAAAATAGTCCTGAAAGGAAGCGTGGAAATTCCAATGCAGAACAAAGGAAAGGGTAACTATGAAGATAAATCTGAGATAATACTGACTGAAAAAAGTAATAACAATGATGTCCTGTGAGGATTAAAAATCATGACAGCAACAGAATCAAAAGTGGGAAATGGTAAATGTAGTTAAAATGTTCTAATGTCCTTGCATGGTCTTGGAAGTAGTGAAAGTATTAATTTTACATTAAACTTTAATAAGGCTAGCATCAATATTATATTTTCCTAGGTAATCACTAAAACTATTGTAAAAGAATATGTAACTAACAAGTTACTACAGGAGAAAAAATAGAATAATAAAAATAATTCAAAAGAAGGCCAAAAAAGGAAAGAAAAAAGGAACACAGAAAGGGTGGGATAAATAGAAAATGGATAGCAAGTTGATTGATTTAAACCTAAATTTAATGTAAGTGGGTATTTACATTAAATATTAAAATATAAATACTCCAATGAAAATATTGTCAAACTGGATTTAAAAATAATTATGTAGAAAGGTTGAAATTAAAAGGATAGAAAAATATATACCATGCAAACACTGATTCAAAGAAAGTTGTGTGGCTATACTTAGTTCAAAGCAGACTTTAAGACAAGAAGCACCGTTAGAGATAAAATAGACATTTCATGATGATAAAGAGTCAATCTCTTAGAAAGATATAATAATTATAAATTTGTATGCATGTATTAACACAGCTTCATAATATATAAACTAAAAATTGACAGAACCAAAAGACAAAATTGACAAATCCACAATTGTAGTGGGATATTTTAACACACCTCCCTCAACAACCTATAGGGCTGGCAGAGAAAAAATTCAGTATGAGTATAGAAAATTTGAACAAAATGATTAACAAACCTGACCTAACAGAGCAAGAATAGACATTCTTTTCAAAGGACATCCTGACCCCCAGAACCTGTGAATATATTATGTCACATGGCAAAGGGAAATAAGCCTGCAGATGGAATTAAGGTTGCTAATCAGATGACCATGAGAGAGGAGGTTAACCTGGATTATCTGGATAGACCCAACGCAATCACAAAGGTCCTTAGATGTGAAAGAGGGAGGCCAAAGAGTCAGTGTCAGAGGGACGCAGGAGGTCTCTAGATGCTGGAAAGGGGAAGGAAACAGTCTCCCCTAGAGCCTCCAGAAGGAACGCAGCCCTGGGGACACTTTGAATTTAGCCCAGTGAGACCCATTTCAGACTTCTGACTCCTGAACTGTAAGATAATAAATTTACGTTGTTTTGAGTCACTATTCTTCCAATCTGTTACTTGCAGCTGATCCAATTGCTAACTGATTCCAGGGTGTCCACCATCAGCCATTTTAAACAGCAGGAGCAGTGCATGAAAGGGTGTGGCTGAAAAGTAGGTGTGTCTTGGGAATTGACAAGAGCTGAGTCTGAAGAAGTAGGGTAGGACCCTATCTACCTCATTCATTCACTCATACATTCATTCACAAAACATTTACTAAGCACCTAGTCTCTGTTAGATCCTGTGTGGAACACAGGGATGTAGAGATAAATAGGACAAGGTCTTTGCTCTCAAGGAGCTCACAGGGGAAGACAGAGTTAAACTCAAGTACAATCAGGGAGAAGAGCAGTGACAGGAACATGCACCAGATGAGAAGGGAGGGCTCAAAGGACTCTTCTGGCTGCAAGTGATGGAAGCCCAATGTGCACAAGCTTAGACAAAAAGTGTATGGGCTTGTATAGCCAAAAGGAGAGAAGGGCAGAGGGAGAATGTGGCAGAGAGGATGCATGAGCACAGGTAGGACAGTGAGAAATAGCACGGAGTTTGTGAAAAGCCATAAGAGTTGGTATAAAGCACAGGGGAAGGAGCAGTAAGGAGACAGAGGCACCCACAGGCCATACCATGGGGGCCTTGAAGGCCAGGTCACAGCATCTGGATGTCACCTGGTAGGTGATGGGGAACCATGGAGGGAGGGAAAAACTTGGTAAAGAGAGGAATGCAGTGGTGAAATTTGGGTTTTAGAAGGATCACGTTGACTGTGGTACAGAGGATGGGCAAGACTGAGGTCAGGGATTCCCATTAGGAAGTTGTTGCAATGATATAGAAGAGATCATGGTGCTCTGCACATGGGGAGTGCCATGAAGATGGCCAGAAGGGGCTGTAACAGGACTCAGTTAGGAGTCAGAATTGGCAGGCTCGTGATTGACTGGAGGTGGGCATTGGTAGGGGAAGTGTGAAGGATAAGATTGCCTGGTTTCTAATGGAGGCAACTGGGTGGGTGGTGGTGCCATTTACCAATATGGGAAACGCAGGGAGAGCAAGTTGGAGGGAGATGATTAATTTAGTTTGGGACAGATTGATTTTGAAGGGCTTGTGGGAGATTCTGGTGGAGATGGCCAGGGGGCAGTTGAATATTTGGGTCTGGAGCTCAAGTGAGAGGCCTAATCTGGAGAGAGAACCATAGGAGCCCTCAGAATTTAGATGAACATTGACAATGGAAACCATGGATGTGGATGAGATCCCTAAGGGACAGTCTTAAGGTAGCAATTCTCAACAAGAGAAGCGTGGGGTGGCATAACTCCCTGTGACAGTGTTTGGAATCACCAGGGGGATTTTCCAAAGCACATACCCAACCCTCAGTTCCAGTAAATACCTTAGAGGGTATGACTGAGGGAAACTCTTGCTGATGAGGAGGTGACCTAGGGTAGGAAGAAACTTGAGACCATTGGTGAGAAGAAAATAGTCAAGGTGAGCACAGGGAGCAAAGAAAGCCCAAGAAGGAGCCAGAAAGGAAGAGAGGTTTGAAGAGATCCAGGATAACGAGGTGCCCCAAGTGTTAGGACAGAGCAGTGATTCTCAACTGTGAGGGCACCCAAGGGTGCTTGTGAAAATTACAGATTCCTGCCCCTCACCATTCTGATGCTGTGGGGCCCTGGAATCTGCATTGTAAAGAGTTCTACAGGCACTACCGAGAATTTCATAAACATGGGTGTGATCGGCAAGTTTACGCCAGCAGAGTGGATGAGTGCAGAGATAAAGACTAAGAGTCTCTAGGATTCTGCTCTTCAGGAGGTCACTGGTAACCATGGAAGAGGGAATTTCAGTGGCGTCGTGGGAGTGGAAGCCAGATTGCAGTGGGCTGAAGAGTGAATGGGAGGTGAGAAAGAGAAGACAGCAAATGTGGACCCCTTTTTGGGAGAAGTTTGGATGAGAGGCGGACGCAAAAGCTTCATCCCCCTCAAAGGCCACCTTCCATCTCCTGGAAAAGTTGGCAAAGAGGGTTGGGGAAATCTGGAGGCTGAGTCAGACATTCCACAGACCCTCAGAATGCACCAGGGAGGCAAGCTGGGAATCGGCAAGGGCCTAGCACACCTCAAGCTGCCAAGTCTCAAAACTAAACTCACTATGCCTGCCTTCTGTCTGCCCACTCCAGGTGCAGTCCACCATCTTCACCACTTGACTGATCATTCCATAACCCAAATCTGACCATGTTACTGCCTGACTTGAAACCTTCCAATAGCTACTTTCCCCCACTCTCACCTCACCCCAGGGAGCATCCACATCCCTGAGCCTGACAGTCACAACCCTTCTCACTCTTGTGGTCCCTACTTCTCTCTGCATCTTTACCTCCCACCACATTCACCTCCAACCAGTCCCCATGGAACCAATAGCAGTTCCCCAGGGAACTGTGCTCTCCCACCCTCACTGGCCTATTGATCATCTTAGACTCAGCCAACTCAAGCACCATTTCTTGTGAAAGTTAGTTACTCTCTCCTTGGAGAGAACCAGCATCTTGTCCACACCTCTACCACAGCACAGGTAGAAGGAATTACTCTGTATCTACTTGTTGACATGACTGCGCCCCTACTTGGACTGTGCCTTCTCTGGGACCAAGGTCCCCATCTTACTCTTCTCTGAATCACCAGCATCTGGCCAGGACTGAGTTCCCAGTAGGTGCCAGTGAATGTGAAGTGGGGTTTCACCGGAAGAACCCATCATGATAAAGTAAGTGTTTAAATTATGGAGTACCCCACTGACTCTTTGATCTACCAATCTAATAATTGAATCTGCAGGTTCTTATCCCTTCCCCTTAGTTGTACTAATGCTTTCAGATTAATTTTCCCTCCCAAGGGGAAGAAAAGGCAGGCTCTGGATAACTGTCTTTAAGTTAGATGGTACAATGTCTCCCACGGACTAGGAGACTATATGAGAGTGTGCTGCCATGGAAAGAGCACCTGGGTTCCTTCTCCAGGAGCTTTACTTTGATTCTTTCCTTTAACAATTTACTTGACCTCTCTTAACCTTAGTTCAGATGGGGTTCCAAATACTATTACCTAAAAGAATTATGGTGAGAATCAGGAGAGATACTCATTATAAAGCCCTACATAAACACTAGTTATTATTAGGTTTTTGAGATCCTAGTAAAGTAGCACCTCAGTGTCACGACACCAACAAATTGCATTTGTTATTTCAAACGACTAAAAGAAACAAACGCCCAAGGCAATACTGCTCTTCGAAGTTTGTTTCACTAAAATGAGAACTTCTGTACGTCTCCGGCCTCTCAGGCCCACTTAAGACGACTATAAGTGAAGCCCCGCCTCCCTAAACTCTAAGCCTCGCCCCTTCCGTACCACCCTCTATGTTGTAGGGCCCTTCAACATTGATTGACACTTTTTTCCACCAATAGGAAGTGAAATTCCCATCAACGTCCGGTGAGGGGGGCAGGACTTCCTTGTTGTTGCTAAGATACTCTTGTTTCCCTCCTTGACAACTTTGGCGGGGGTGCGCTGGCTGCGGACCCGGCTCCGGCCCGCGCGGGAGCAGGTGAGGCCCCGGGGCGCGGCGGGCAGCCGGGTGGGGAGGGCCAGCCCGAAGAGGGGCCGGGAGACATCGCGGAACGGGCGGGGCCTCGCCCACCGCGGAGGCCTCACGTCAGTTTCCTGCCTGGTGGTCACCAGCGCCAAGTCCTCCCACCGCCCCCACCCACCCACCCACTTCGAGGACCTGCGAGCTCGGTCGTGACAGTTTGGCCATCGCGACTCTGCAGGCCGCTCCTCCCTACCCAGCCGAGGCCCCGTCCAGCTTCGCGCTCCCCATCCTCCCTGACCCGACTCCTGCAGCACCTTGATTCCCCCACCTTTCGCGGAGTAGTCCCCTCCTTCCACAGCTGAGTCGGTGGTCGCCATCGCCTCGGCCCAGACCGCTTGACTTGGACAGTTGGCGACATGCTGGGACTTCAGGCTGGTCATTTCCCTCTTTGGGCCTCAGTTTCCCCATCTGTAAACGAGAAGTTGGCTTGAATGAGTTCTAAGGCCTCTTCAACTCTGACGTTCTAGGGTGTGATTCTTTGACCCAACTGTAGGCCTCCCCGAGGATGTGTTCCCCATGGGAGGTATCTAGTGTCGTGAAAAGAACTTGGCAAACCTAGTTTGAATTCCGAATTACAGGACTCTAGCAAGTTGCCTAACCTCTCTGGGCTCCGGTCTCAGTGTATATGAAATCAGGATACTACAGCGCATCTCCTTGGGGAATTCTGAGGATAAAGTGAATTGAAGTATAGAGAGTCCAGTCCAGTGTGGATTCAGTATTTGTTACTTTCCTTCCTTTGTCTCTTACTTCTCCATATTTTCCTCCTCTGAGAAGTGTCACCAACTCCCTTAGTGTCAGCCATCATGTCTCCATTTGACCCTCAAATCCAGATCTCCAGCTCTGATCTTTCTCCTGGGCTTCCATGGTTAGGAATACTTTGGGGTGGAAGTGGGGGTAGAGACTGATATATTGATGTGATGGTTGGACTCAGTGGCTTCCCTTCTGCCCTTGATGATCTGTAATTCAGTGATTACCTACTCCTGACGAGGCACCTCCATTTGCGTGTCTCATCAGCAACTTCCTATGTAGTTCTAAAATCAAACTGGCCTGCTTTCTCTACTTATCCATCTGTTCTACCATGAGGATCTCACATCCTCTCTATTCCTGAAGCCACCACTCTGGATCAAGTCTTTAATGCCTGTTACCTAGGCCATTGCTGTAGCTTCCTAACTGGTGTCCCTACCTCCAGTCTCTCCTTCTGTTAACCCAGCGCACCAGAATAATTGCCCGAAAACACAACCATGTCACCAACTCCCAAGAGACCTCCAAAGGGCTTCTCATTCCCCATTAAAAATATGCACACTTCGGGCCGGCCCTGTGGCTTGGTGGTTAAGTGCGTGCGCTGCGATGCTGGTGGCCCGGGTTCGGATCCCGGGTGCGCATCGAGGCACCACTTCTCCGTTCATCCTGAGGCCGAGTCCCACATACAGCAACTAGAAGGATGTGCAGCTACGACACACAACTATCCAATGGGGCTTTGGGGGGAAAAAATAAAATAAATAAAATCTTTAAAAAAAAAAAAATATGCACACTTCTTAAGCCTGGGTTTTAGGGTCCTTCTACACTGCCACAACCCAACCCCAGCCTTTTTTCCCAGCCATCTTTCTCCTTTCTCCTTTGCCAAGTTCTGTCCTCCAGCCAAATTGGACTGTTGGACTTTCCAAGAAAACACTTTGAGCTTTCTGCGTTGACATCACTGTGTTTGTTCATCTCTCTGTCCAGAAAGTCTTCCTCACTTTGTTCATCTGTCAGGATTCCCACTCACCTTTTAAGGCCTGACCAAGCTTTTCTTTCTGTCCTTTCCTCTGCCTCCTCTAGAATTCTCCTCTTTCCTCTATCTCTGTGTCTGTCTGTGCACTTACTGCTTTCTGCCATGAACAATTGTTAGTTGTTGTGTATATGTGTTGGTGTCTCGTATGAGATTGTAAGCTCCTTGAAAGCAGGGACTGTCTCTACTAGTGGAGACAGTTGAAAAAAGCATAGTGGGGTAGCTGGAAAAAAGCGTAATCTTGAAGTCATATATACCTGATCGAATTCTAGCCCCTCCATTTATTAGTCCGGTGGACAGTCCCTTTCTTTTGCCCAGCCTGCATGGTCATCAGAAGAGTAGGGATAATAGTGCCTGTCAAACTAAGTTACTGAGAGAGTAAATGGGATCCCGTATGTAGAACACCCACCCTGTTGCCTTGCTAAGGTCAGTGCTCAATAAATATCATTGAATGGATTTGATAGGCCCTCTCCCTTCCCAAGGGGCAAATGAATTCTAATATAATTACAATTTAGATATTTGTTGGGCTTCTGCCATGTGCCAGATGCTGGACTTGGTGCTCTAGGACATCTACAGGAGAGTTGATAAAGTCCTTCAGCTCAGCTGATTGTCTGGCCTCAGAACACACAGCTGAGTCGTGACTGGTTGTGAGGTGTCACCAGTAATTAGCAACTGTGATTGATTTTTAAAAAAATAAATCAGTGCTGACTCCAGTTTATTTCTGTGATAATGTCATTCTTCATCCCTTACATTCAAATCTGTCCTTGAGTGGGAAAGGGGGAGGTGGGAGACTGCGTAACCCACTGTCGGTAGTAAGCATCTGTTCTCTGTAGCGCTAATAGCTGTGATAATTATGACTTTTTCTTGTACTTTGTATCTTGTCAAAAATGTTTGGGATTTCATCCAAATCTGGGTATGTCCGTGAGGATGTACCACATGAGTCACTGTTGTTTATTACATCATGTTATACATAAAGAAAATCTCTCTCTCTCTCTCTCTGTGTCTCAATTGCTTAATCTCTCGATCTCTTTCTCTCCCTCTCTCTCTCTTGTTTTCCCTCTCTCCCCATGGTCTGAAGCACATCAGAAGTTTTTACTGGACTTCAGTAAAATGAGAAAAAATAAGGGCGATATAAAACAAAAAAAAACCCTGTGTGTGTTTATGAAAGGTGACTGGCTTTTCTTGAGAAGGATTGTCCTTTTTTCTGCAACCATATCCTTACTATTAAAACTTTCTTTTTTGGTAGATGATGTGTTTCTTAATGCTCTTACTTAGCAAAATTTAAAAGTGGCAACCCTGTGTTTGCTCCCCCATTTTAAACTGATCTGTGAAATCCAAGTCTTCCGTGTTTTTTCATGACCCCACCACTGTTGTTGCAGATGAACGCCCCCAAGCCCTTAGGTTCCCTTCTCCTCGCCTCACCAGCTTTGCTCCTTGTTTGCTGGAAGGCACAGGGCAGACGTGTCAGGGAAAGGCAGGAGGAAGAAGAGGTCACAAGCGTGTCCCTGATACGGCTGGCGGTAGGAGGTGGCCTTGACTGGTAGTTGCTGAGGATTGAAGTTATTTCTGCTTCTGTCTTGTCTCCTCCTTGCTCGTGACGGGAGAAAGCACAGAAGGTGGAGTGAGAAGAATAGAAATGGGTTTGGATCCCGGCCCTGTCGTCGCTGCCTGTGTGTCCCTGGGCCAGCCCCAGGCCTCTCTGAGCCGCAGGTGCCTTGTCTGAGACCTGGGAGTGATGCCGCCCCCACAGGTTGTTACAGGATGAAATGAGACAGTGAATGTGAAAACAGTGTAACCACCCCACTCCCCCCGGCCCTGGCCCAGCCCCAACTGGGTTTTATAGAATTTCCTTGTGACTCGTTCCTCTGTCAGCACTAACATGGTAGTTTGAATAGAGTGAGAACTCGGTAAATATTGGTTTGTCTGGCTGAGCGTTTAGATGTTTAGTGGGCTGGAATATGAAGAAGGACATTGCAGGCCCCTTCCTACTGCACCAGTAACAAGAGCTGATGTTCACCATGAGGTCGAGTGTGTTCTTAGTCCCAGTGTCCAGATGAGAAAACCGAGGCTAGGAGAGGTAAACACTTGTCCGAGGCAGACAGAGATGCGAATTCAGATCTGCCTGTGGAGCCCGCACTCCCAAGCGCCGCGCCCGCTCTGAGTGTGTCCTCCGTCTCTCGGATGCTTGGCGGCGGGTAAGGGTGACGAGCCCTGGTCTGCAGGCCAAGAGGCTTCCAGGCATCGAGTGGCTGGGGCGCCCCCAGCGGGCTGGCAGGCTCTTTTAGCCTTATTTCCCCGTCCCATTCATTTTTCCCCATCCCTCCCACATCCCCCAACCCTCTTAAGGATTCTTCCCAAGTGCTTCAGAAGCAAAATAATAAATGGTGACTGAGGTCAGTGTCACGAAAGAACAAGGGACAGCAGGACAAGAGATACTGCCTCTGACAAGGCGAGATAAAGAGCCCTGTCTGCGCCTGCTGTTGCCTAGGAGCAGCCTCGCACCAGCCATGGGGCGGCAGGGAGGGCCTGGGTGAGGAGGAGGCTAAAGGGCAGGAGAGAGAGGAAGGCTGCCACGGCTTTGTGCGCCAGGACCCGCCCTGGGACGGGTCGGGCTCTGGTACCCAGCAGATTCAAGTACCCTGGCATCCAGTACACTTACATTATTAATAAGGGCTCTCTTTTAGGCCTGACACGACTTCTTTCTGGCCTGGAGCTGTCAGGCGCACGCTCATTTGCATGGAGGATTGCTATTTTTGGTAGCATTCTTCTGGCGGGGTTTTTAATCGTGGCTGAATGACTAGAGCTGTACTATAATGATACAGCATCATAAAAAATTCTCCCACCTTTCTCTATTTGGAAACACATCATCTGTAACTGTTCCTTTTTATTTTGTAAGTCTCATCCATTTTGGATCCCCAGAAATATGTGTAGTGGTTAGGAAAAGCTATTTGCAATCGTGGCTTTTAATAAATGTGGTTGAATAATGTTGACGAAGTCCTGACTGATAACATGGCGGTAGCAAGAACATGCCTTCATAAGAGTGCACAGAGCTTTCAAATTTCAAAATGCTCACATGCATATCCTTGGTGCTTGCAACAGCTTTCTGAGGGTGAGAAGATGGAACTATCCTGTTACATAGAGGGGGAAACCGTGGCTCAGGTTAAATTACTTGCCCAGGGCTACAAAGCAAGGAGGAGGGCAGAGTTCATCTCTGTTATAGAACTGGTATTCAAGCCTAAATACTCCGCCTCATGGTCCTGCTGCTTCTCTCCTCTACCAGGTCCTGCCCCTTCCCCCCAGAACTGTCCCAGTGGCTTTTCCCGCTTTGTTCCTGGGCAGTGGGCTTTGGTAATACCTCTGAGGTCTTGTGACATTACATCGGAATTCCATGTGCTGAAGCAGAGTCCCCGCAGCTGTCACAGCCCCTGCCCTCCCCAGGCAGGCACGTGTGCACTTGCCTCTGAGTTCCCTTCCAGGCCCCCGCAACGCGCCCACCCTGCTAGCACCTTAGAGGCTGAGTTGAATCAAACTGAAATATTTAGGTGGAAGACACCTAAGCAGCTGCTTCAGCATTTTAAGTTGTTCCCACTCGAAAAGCTCATTTAAACAAACCTTGAAGCCCTTATCCTCTGATCGTCAGTGCAGCCACCACCTTCGGTGACACCTTGGTCACATAGAGGAGGAGGCAGTAAAGTGGCCTTTACTCAAGCTCAGAGGACAGGATGGAACTGGAGATGGAGATTAACATTAATGAGCGAAGACAAAGTGATTCACTGGATTTTGTGAAATAAGAAACATGAGCGGAAAGTACAATGAGACTGTGCTTGGAGATTTGCCAGCTTTTATGTGGAGACAAACAGAAACTGCTAATATATGAGTGGTACCAATGCCCAGAATTGATGAGATAAGGGGAGCCGTCTGTCCACTGAGAAATCAGAAAATACCGGTGTTGTGGGATGGAGGAGCTGGTGCCAGGCTTCCAGCCCTGTTCGAGGGAGCCGACCACATGGAGTGGCACTAAGGCTTCTGAAGCAGCAGAGAATGGGATAAAATTGAGAGCACAGCCCAGAAAAAGTGCATAGAAAGCTCAACGCTTGGCCAAACAAGGGTCAAATTAGCATTAGGACAGTAGACACTGAAAGGGAAGGTTGGACATTCATCTCCCTGCTGGGATCACATGAGCCGCACCAGTGGTCACACCTGCGAGGTCAGCTTTGCGGTGCCTGCTGTGTGACAGAGCTTGAGGAGGCCTTAGGAGGAGGGGTTAGGAGTGCCCACACCACAGACTGTGCCCAGAGTCCAGCCCCAGCTCTGCCTCTCACTAGCTGAGTGACCTCAGGCCAGCAGCGTAACAGCCTCGTGCCTACAGGACCTACCTCAAGGGATGTTGCAGCGATAGACTAAGTGCGTGCATGGGAAGCACCTAGAACAGTGGCTGGCCCACAGGGAGCCCAGTGAACGTCGCCTATCATTACTTGTTAGTTACTACACTGGGCCTCTTCGGGGTTTGGTGGCTATGCCATGAAAGTAAATTTATTCAGAAATGTGAGAAATCCTAGAATGACATGATTTGGCAATATTTGTCCCACATGGATTGTTACAGAGGGTTTTACAACATGGTGGTTTGTATTCATTTAAATTAGTACTTCTGAGATAAAAAGTCCTTTGAATTATAGGATAAATTGAATTGTAGGATAGAGAAAAACACCAGGATTTCCAGCACTGCTTCCAGTCACTTAGGATCCAGGCCCATCTCTTTAGGAAAAGCCCCATCTGTTATTAGATAACTAGATTTGGAAAGAAAAAGAATCATACATATATTAGGCTTTGTAACTTTCCAGTCATATCCACACGCACTCTCTCATTTGATTCCCCCAGGAGCCAGAGGGAGGGAAGGACAGTTTGTTGAGTGCCTGGCACCGTGATGGTTGCTTTACATACATTGTCTCATTTGATTCTCATGACAGCCCCGTGAGATGGATGTGACTAGCCTGTGTTACTGACAAGGAATCTGAGGCCCATACTGTGGTTGAGCAATGGAACCAGCACTAACGCCCGGGCCTCCCAGCTCTTGCGCCAGCCAGACAGGACAGGGTGGCCTGAGGGGGAGCGGGCAGGAGGAGGAGCCTGGCGTGCCATGGAGGACCTGGAGCATTGCTGTTCCCATTCCTCCTGCAGATCAGGGACCTGCAGAAGGAGGCCCTTGCATGCCCAGAAGCCCAGGATTGTTGATCGTGACCTGACATTTAACTTTGTAACCACATCTGCTGTGAGATAAGGACTGTGTACATAGTGGGCATGCAGAGGAGCTGCGTTTGTTCTTTGCCAGCTCAAGGCTCCATCCTTGGCCTGGCCCGCAGTCAGTATTTGTCTTGATAATGACAGTGTGGGCTTGCAGCATCGTACCACTGTGTTCTTAACCGGGTCCCAGCATCTCGTGTTGACTCATCCTCCCGTCTGCAGACTTGCTGGCCATTTGGAAAAGGATGCGGAGGAGTTAAGACGGGGAGGTGTCAAATTGTTAGTGAGACATTTCTAATTTGTGATGTATGGTTTTAAAGCCAACTCTCTTCTCTTGGTTTTTCCTGTTTTCTACAGCACCCCTTGGGGGAAAGACATTCTCTGCTCCCACCAAGTTGTCAGGGCCTGCTTCCTGAATCTCCTGGGTGTGTCTTAACTGCTGGTCCCAGCACCGCCTGCAAGCCCCCCTCTCTCCTCCAGTGGTCACGGTGGAAGGATCATGGGAGAAACGGAAGGGAAGAAAGATGAGGCTGATTATAAACGCCTGCAGACCTTCCCTCTGGTCAGGGTAAGGCCCGGGGAGGGAGGCAGGGCGGCCAGCAGGGCCCACGCAGCTCCGGAGAGAGGCGAGGGGAGTTCGTGTCCTGTGGGACGGCAGTGGGAGGAAGATAAGACGGGCTCTGCCAGCTCAGATCTAGAGATCTAGGAATTGACAGTGATCCATTCATTCATTCATTCATTCATTCAACAACTCTCTAGTTAGGCCCCTGCTGTATATTGGGCACCATTCTGGGCACGGTGGATATAGTTGTGAATAAGATGGACGAAGGCCTGGCCCACATGGAAGAAAGATTTAAAGAACATAATTTCAAATAATAAGTGCGATAAAGAAAAATAAAGCAGGTGAAAGGAGCTAGAGAGTAGAGGTTGGCTTCTGGAAACGTTTCTCTGATCAGAGACCTGAATAAAGTGAGGGAGCAAGCCTTGTGAAGATCTGGGGAGGAACATTCCAAGCAGGGGCAACGGCAAGCCCAGGAAGCCCGAGGTGGGAATGAACTGTGCATGTTGGAGGAACAGAAAGAAGGCCATTCTCTGGAACAGAGTGCTGAAAGGGGTGGCAGGACGTGAGGGTCAGAGTGATGGGGGGGCCAGACCTCACAGGCCTGGCGGGCTGTGGTGAGGAAGGGGGACTCCATCCTGAGTTCAGAGGGGAATCGTGGAGGGTTTTAAGCAGAGAATTAATGTGATCTGTTTTATGTTTTTAAAAGATCATTCCAGCTGTTGTAAGGAGAATGGATTTTAGGGTACAGAGTGGAAGTGGGGAAACCAGTGAGGACGCCATTGCAGAGGCCCAGAGAGATGAGGGGAGCTGGGTGCAGGTCACAGAGTGGGGGTGGCGAGACACGGTCAGATCCTGGACGGATCTTGAAGGTAGAGGCAATAGAACTCACTGATGCACTGGAGGCGGGGTGTGAGGGGAAGCGGGTCGGGGCGACTGCTAGGATTTGTTTTCTCCTGAACATGGGAGAGAGTGGTGTTGATTACCAAGAGAGGGAAGACAGAGGAAGGGTAGGTTTGTGGGGAAAATCCAGAGTTGCCTTTCAGACATCTAAGTGAGGTTGTGAAGTAAGCAGTTGGATGTAGGAGAACAGAGCCCGAAAAAGAGCTTAAAGCTGGGGATGGAAATGTGGGAACTCTCCCCGTATAGACGATAGATAAATCCATGGAACAGGCTGGGCCTCTCTGGAAGGTAGATGGCTGGAGAAGAGGAGAGGGGAGATGATGGCCAGGGCTCCAGCGGTTGGAGGAGGAGGGTCATCGGAAGAGTGGGTGAAGAAGGAGGAGCCAGGGAGGCAGGAAGAAAACCAGGAGCCGTCAAGAGTGGCTGAGCTGTCTCTTCAGGCTTCTGGGGCTGCTGGTACACCATTTCCATAACCGGCATTTCCTCCTGCCTGGGCCAGCCTTCTTCCCCGTCTTTGTTGGCTGGAACATGGTGCTGACGGAGCTTCGTGCCTTGCAGAGGGGCCTGGGCGTTGGAGCCCACGTGGCTCATCTGGATTCCACGCCCCCTTTGCCCCAGCTGTACGCCCTGAGTCAGGAGCTGGGTCACCTCTCTGGGCTCTGCCCAGGGCTGTGCCAGGGCAGCTACCCAGTGTCCATGCCTTAAGCTTGGGACAGAGAGGCCAGCCCAGAAGGCCAGGTCACGGGCTAAGCCTCTCTCTGTTTGTCACCCCTGCCCTGTCTCTAGCACTCGGACATGCCAGAGGAGATGCGAGTGGAGACCATGGAGCTCTGTGTCACGGCCTGTGAGAAATTCTCCAACAACAACGAGGTATTGCCATACGTACAGGCGGCCCTTGCGCCTTTGATGACCCCTATAGGTGAATCCAGTGGCCCAGTCCCCACAGCCAGCTCCAGAGAGTCCTGCTGGAACTAGGCCGGTGCCTTCCTTGGAAGGGTTCACTGCTTGGGGAAGGCCAGCCGGGAAGAGGCTGGTGCTGTCTCCAGGCACTGATCTCATGGTCACGCCCAGCCCTAGGGGAAGAAAAGCCAGAGGGATCTTTGTGACGCCCCTGTCCCTGTTCCCTGTCTCAGGTGGGCTGCTGAATAGGGCACCTTTCCCCTTGGCTCCATCCCAGCGGGGAACAGAGGCCCACCCAGGCATTCACTCATGTATCCATTCATCCATTCAAAAAAGATGTTAGACACCGTCTCTGTGCCAGGCCCTGTTCTAGGTGCTGGCAGCACAGCCAGTAGGCACCAACACGGGAATGTTGTTCATCAGTCTGGTGGTGAGCGAGAGAGAAGTCACTGTCATGGCAGCCAGTGGGGAGGCAGGTCCTGGTTAGTGAGAACCCGGGCCCAGGTTCAAATCCTGTCTCCAGTCCTTCCGAGCTCTTTAACCTTGGACAAGCCGTTTCTCATCTCTGACCCCCAATTTCCTGGTTTGTAACTGGGGTGGGGAGGCTGCCTCCTCAGCAGGCAGTCATGAGGATGTGTGTACTGAGATTATGTGGGAGAAGTGCTCAGCGTGGCGCCTGGCGCGGTGGGGGGCATTGCTGGCACACGCAAGTGCCCGAGCTTGGGCTTCGCCCCACAAGGGCTGGGGCCTCTGCCCCTCCCTAGACCTTTTCTTGAAAGAAGCTTCTTGAAAGACTGAGCACAGGAAGGAGCAGGCTGTTGCCACGACTGAGGGAAGCCGTCCAGCTTCTTTTCCGGGAGCCCACTGAACCCATTAGGGAAAAGCCTTTCTGTTCCCTGAAGGTAAACCCGACACCTAGCAGTGATGGAATAACCCCGTACAGTCGGCAGAGTGCTCTCAGATAATTACGTCATTCGGTCCCGAGAACAGCCTGTTGGTTCTGACACTGGAAACGAGCCCTAGTGACAGAGCTCAACTCCAACCTGCCCTGCCGCCTTTGCCAGGGTCTCCTCGACCAGTGAGGTAACGTCCGGCTTTCTGTGCCTGTGTAACAGCCCCGGCAGGAGGTGGCCTGCGCCGAGAGCCTTTCTGAAGGTTCCGTGAGCAGCAGAACAACAATAATAGGGCAACAGGCTTTTCTCTTGCCAAGACTTCTGCTTCCCGGAGAGGGAGCTAACTCATGCCCACTCCGTCCCCCAGACTCCCCCTCTGACAAGCATCCTCTTCGTTCTAGAGTGCCGCCAAGATGATCAAAGAGACGATGGACAAGAAGTTCGGCTCCTCCTGGCACGTGGTGATCGGCGAAGGCTTTGGGTTTGAGATCACACACGAGGTGAAGAACCTCCTCTACCTGTACTTCGGGGGCACCCTGGCCGTGTGCGTCTGGAAGTGCTCCTGACACTGCCCCATCCCCTGCCCCGTCCCCTACCATTCACCAGGGATGGGGAGCAACCCCAGGCAGGTGCTGGTTTTTCAGAGCACAGTCTGGGGTCTTCTCTTTTGTCCTGCTATGCCAGTGTCCTGAGCTCTGCCCAGTGTGTGAATTTGTTGACCTCTCTATCCCCAGGCTCTCAGCCACCTCACTCTGAGTCCCAGGGTGTGAAGGGGGCAGCAGGCAGCGGTCTCCGTGCAGGGGCAGGGTGGGGAGATGTGACAGGGTAGAAGGAGGGTGGGGAGATGGAATTTTTCTCACAAGGACATGCCAGCCCCATCTCCCTCAGGGGCTGCTCTCCCCTCGCATCCTAGGAGCCCCCTACCCCTACCCTTAGCACTGCTGGCAGGTGTCTGCTGTCCTTGTCTTTTCTGGCGGTATGCAAATAGCCTCAAGAAGGAGCTGCTTCTCTCAAGGGACACTGGCACCGTCTCTCCTTGTCCTCTGGAGAAGTGGTGACCCTCAAAAGCCCCTTCCCCAACTTGACCCCAGGCTGAACAGACCACTGCATCTCACTGGACTCACAGCTCTGCAGCCCCGGCTGCGGCATGAGGCCCAAGCAGCCTTTCCCCTCATCCCCTCCTGCCTCCCCAGCCGCCAGGCCGCATGAACCTTTGACACTGCTCCCACGCGTGCGGTGGCTGAGGGGGTGGGAACTGCTCTCGAGCGGTTTCTCGAGGTGTTGCTGAGCCTCCGGTGAGCTGCCCGGGCCGGGAGCGCAGTGAAGCCGGCAGGGAAGCCTGGCCTGCAGTGACTTCTCATCAGGGACCGCAAGCGCATTTGTACTTCTTTCTCTGCTGGATTTTCTATATTCTTTTTGAGTGTGGGGAGAAGGGTTTTAGTAGAAGGGTGAATCCTATTTTACACAGCAGTCTTATTTATATAAATGTCTTGGTTTTTACAATTAAAATGACCAAAAACTGACCTCGATCTACAGTTTCTTGAGGTTAGGGGAAGACGTGCTCAGTGTCCTCAGGCTGTGGTGGGTCCCAGGGGCCCAGAGAAGCTTCTGGCTAAATAGCGAGGCCGCTGGAAACCCTGTGACCAGGCACAGCCCTGCTTTCCCTGGCCCTGCCCCTCACCATTACATCATGGGCAGGGGCTGAGTGCAGTTGGATGGGGCCATGTGGACCCTGATTGAGACGCTGTTGGCGGCCAGACCGAGCTACTGTAAGGACATTTTCAGTCTCACGTAATTTGGCTCGGTTCAGAGATGTTTATTCAACAGCTATTGAGGGCCAGGCCCCGGGAGTGTGGGTACAAAGATGGGAAGGCTATAGACCCTACCCTCTGGGAGCTCACAGTCTGTTGTGGAGGAGCACTTGAACGCAACTGTTTTGCCAGCTGTGAAAAGTGACAGGATAGAGGATAGGACAGGGCATTCTAGGAGGAGAAGGACGGGTCCATGCCCAGACAAGGGAGGAGGCGGGCCTCTGGTGGGGTGAGGCCTCAAAGCCGACTCCTGCAGGGAGAATGGGGTTTTACCATGGGAGGGGCACAGGCCAGGGGACCATGGGAGTAAGTGCACGGAGGCAGAAGCGGCTTGAGGATGAGGGGGTCTCATTGCGGGGCCATGACGCCGCTTTATCTCAGGGGCTGGCCTCTGAATCCAAGTCTCAGACCTGAGAACGCCCGACACGGGTGGAGCTGGGGCAGCCTTCCTTCTCCACAGCCTGCCTTTCCCCACCCACGGGGCCCTCCTGAGGTGGCCCACCCGGGACGCTCGGGCCTGGGAGTCCTGGCACCAGACCCAGTCACGCCCTTCCGAGGCTCAGAGTCCAGTTGCAATGAGATCTGTCAGCAGATCTGCTGGACGCTGGCGCGTCAGGCGGCTAAAGCTTGCTCGGACCAAGACCAGTGCGGCTGAGCAGGGAGAGGAGCGTCGGCTCGCTCCTGGACCTCACAAGGGCTGGCTGACTTGCTGCCATGTGAGCCGAGCGCAGTGGGGCGGACGAGAACGAGAAGCCGAGGTCACTGCCCCTCAGCTGACCGGCTGGTCGGCTCGCAGCTCTACCTGCGGAGCAGGTCCTGGCCCTCCGGGACGTGAGGCAGGGAGGCGAGGGGGCCGCCCCTTGACTTTGGGCCTGCACTCGCCTGCGCCCCGTGCCACCCCGGGTGCTGCTGGAGAGATTGGCGAGGTGCGCAGATGGGAATGAAAGGAGGGGGCGCCGAGGCCTGGAATAGCTACGCTTTATTAACCGCCTGCTTTGCGTCTGTTCTCTCCCTTGATCTGCCACACGTGGGTGCTAAGAAACGAGGCTGGCTCAGCCCACAGCCTAGGGGTGGGGGTGGTGGTTGGGAGTGTGGGCTCTGAGGACTCCAGATCTGGCTCAGGCCCAGCCCTCTCTCCCTAACCTCTCTGTGCCTCAGTTGCTTTGTGTGTAGAATGGGGATATAAAGCCCCAGCCTCCTAAGGCTGTTGGGAGTCTCAGGCCTGCATCTGGAGCGGGTGACGCCCCAGTGGTGTGTGCTGTTGCTGTCTTCACCGAGCACCCTGGGCGTGTTCCCTGAGGCCCGTGCCAGCCGTGGTCACCCTGACCTTCCTCACAGGGCCCCCTGCTCATGGCCAGTGATTCAACAAGCATTCGCTGACGGGGGCCGGAAAGGAGAGACATGTAACAACAAAGAACGCACCATCCTTGGCAGCAAATGGCTCACAGTCTATTGAAGAGACAGGCCAGGAACGGGAAAGCAGGTGCATTTAAGTAATCTGCTAGGAGGAGAGAGAGAGTGGGCTTCGGCGGAATATGGGGCTCAGAGAAGGGAGCGACTCTCACTGCCGAGGGCTGCACAGAGGCGGTGGCATTGAACTAGGCCTTGGCATTTTCCGGGGGAGGGATGAGACACGGTGGACGCAGGAGGAAGGCACCATCGGTTGAGGGAGCAACAGCAGGTGCGGAAAAACAGTGACAGGAGCAAGCTGGTGTGATGTTCAGGGGAGTGGAGTTCACGGGCGGGAGAGCGGACTGAAGAAGGGTTTGCTGGGGTTGAAGAGGGGGAAACTTCCCTCTGTGGAGTGTCCCCCACTGGGCAGGCACTGGGCTCCCTCCCTTATGACCGTGATGCCCTGTATCCTCAACACACCTCCAGGGTGGTAATCACTGTCCCCAACTACAAATGAAGAAAGTGCTAGAAGGATGGAGATGTCTTGCCAGCTAGGAAGGATGGAGGGTCCAGCTAGGAAGCGACTCTAGCCATGACCCGAACCCGGGCCTGCCAGCCTCCATAATCCCTGCTCGTGGAGGCGCATGGTACGTTCACAGACCTTCTGTTTATCTCCCCCCACCTGCAGAGAGCTGGGGTCCCCACAGCCTGTCAGGGCCTCAGTCCATCCAGCTCCTAGCCGCTTCCTCCTGGCCTGCTTGGGTCTGCTCTTCCTCGCCCTCTGCTCAAACCTCAGTAGCCCCAGGCTTTTACTTAGTGGAAGCAGCGACCACAGCCCTGCAGCCACAGCCAGCATGCCCCCTCTGCTGCCATCTGTGTGGGGAGCAGTGACTTGCTCACTGACACCTCGGTCCCCTCTGCTGGGCCCAGCTGGAGTAAGCGTGGGGGAGATTGGCAGCCTTGACCAGATATATCTGGAGGCCGAGTCACAGGCCCCAACCCACAGGGCCCCATCCCTCTGCCTGGGAGAGCAGTGAGCACCGGCCAGATCAGAGAGAGTGAAACATTGGTCCCCCCACTGGGGCCTGCACAGACTCCAGAACCATAGGCCTCACCGGAGTGGGGGCTGGAAGGGGGGGCGAGGGGCACCAGGGCCGTCAGTGTGAGAAGGTGAAGGGTGAGGACTTGGTAATGCTTTGCAGGGTGCAGGGCTGCCTTTGAAGCTGTCGGTGGGGCCTGTGGTGAGATTTGCTGGTGAATATTTAATGTTGTCTTGGAAGCCACGCAAAGAAGCTCCAGGATTCTGCTTAACCTACTTCCTGCTTCTCCGGAGAACAGCCTACAGGCAGGCAGGGGCTGTCGCTTTGGGTTGTGGGGTCCCAGCCCAAACCAGCGCCCTCCCCTCCCCCAGCAGGAGTGACTGAGCTGCGAAGGAAGGCTTAGCTCCTTGAGAATAGGAAGCAGGGAGCATCGGATTCTGCCCTTCAGGTCCCTCCCCCAGGTTCAGGAGGGGGGTTGTTAAAAGTTGAGCCACAAGCCACCACCCTGTTCTATTTTCCTTTTGTTCTCCTCATCTCATATTTAAAGCAACCACCTCCCACTGCCAGCTGCTGTCTTCAATCCTTAGAAAGGCAGCGGGGGGTAAAAAGAGAGCAAGCTTAGGAGGCTGAAGATTGGGGTGATAATTAACTATATTCCCAAACTGTTGGGTGCCCCAAGTGTGCCAGGCACTGCACTGAACATTTTCCAAACTCTCATTTAGTTCTTACACCCGCTCTGTGAGGAGATGCTATCAGCATCCCCCTCTTACAGGTGAGGCATCGAGGCCCAGAGAGGTTAAGCATGGGGTCACACAGCAGTTAAGTGGCAGAGCCAGGATTCACCGTAGGCCTGTGACACCAGAGCCCCGGCTCTTAAACCTGTCCAGGCCCACCAGTGTGGACAAGCCACTTTGCTTCTCGCATCCTCTCAGTTTCCTCACCTGCAAAATATGGTTCCCAGCTCCTGCCCTGCCTCCTCCCCGGGGTTACTGCGGGGCACCAGGAGGTGGTGGCTGCGAATGTGGAAGTGCTTTCAGTTGGAAGGGTTGATCAAGGATTTCTGTCAAGGCCCGTCTGGGGAGCCATCTGCCACCCTCGGGCCCCCACTACTGCTGGGAGACTTGGGAATCTGGGATGTTGGGCTCAGCAGGGCAGGTAGGTCATTGCTTCCAAGACCCTGTGGGCACCTCGTTCCTGCAGGGCCAGAGGGTGAGAGACAAGGTGACCACACACGCACACGTCTAGTGACCAAGGGCCCCCAACAGCTGGAACCAGACCCCCTCCCTCCGTCCTGAGCCGGGAAAGACAATCCCAATAGCAAGTGCTTGCTGTTGTCCAAGCTTTCGCCAAGCCGTGTCTGTACTTCCAGCCTCCAATGGCCCAGTGGGCTGGGTAGATTCCATGAGGATCCCCCAGGGGAAATGGCTTCACAGAGGACTTGTGATGTGCCAGAAGCAGGGGCTGGCCTTGGGCCGAGGTTTCTCCGCTGCACACCAATAGCTTCAGAGACATGGCAAGAGTGATGTCAGCTCCTTCGGGACGCCTTCCCCACTGCACCCCCTGGACACCCTACCTAGATAATCGCTTTGTGTCCCAACTGTGCCATGTCTTCTGTCGTGGTATCTATATCTGCTGCATTTTATTGACTTGATGGCAGGGACTGTGTCTAATCTCTCTTGCATAGGGCCTGATATGTATTGAAGATGCATCGTGACTAGTAAGTGAGTGAATGAAAGGATGGATGGATGGATGATGGGGGATAGATGGATGGATGGATGGATGGATGGATGATGGGGGATAGATGGATGGATGGATGGATGATGGATGGATGGATGATGGATGATGGGAGATGGATGGATGATGGATGGATGGATGGATGGATGATGGGGGATGGATGGATGGATGGATGGATGATGGGGGATAGATGGATGGATGGATGGATGATGGATGGATGGATGATGGATGATGGATGATGGATGGATGGATGATGGATTATGGATGATGGGGGATGGATGGATGATGGATGGATGGATGGATGGATGGATGGATGGATGGATGATGGGGGATGGATGGATGGATGATGGATGATGGGGAATGGATGGATGGATGGATGATGGATGATGGGGGATGGATGGATGGATGGATGGATGGATGATGGATGGATGATGGATGGATGGATGGATGGATGGATGGATGATGGATGGATGGATGGATGGATGGATGGATGATGGATGGATGGATGATGGATGATGGATGAGTGGAAAAGCCTTCTCCAGGAAGCTCAGAGTAACAGGGCACACGAGGCAGACACATCTGTGATGACTGGGTCGGGGGCTGAACCTTGTCCCATGATTTCTGATGCCCTCTGCCAAATTTCCAGGCCCCTCACCAAAGGCCTCAGGTTTGTTTGGGACTCACAAAGTCACTCCCCTTTGACCTAGTTCCTAAGAAAAGATGAAAATCCAGAAGCAGCTTTAGTGGCTTTCCAAGGGCGGAAGAGCACTGCTAAAGGGCAGGAGAGCAGGAGGAATGTTGGATTTGCAGTTAGACCTGGATTCCAACGCCAGCTCCACCACTTGGTGGCCATACGGGCTTGAGTGAGTCCATCTCCTGATCCCCATTCTCCTTGTGTGTACAATGGGGAGAAGTCCTTGCCGCCTACCCTAGAGGTCACTGGGAGGATTAAGAGTACGGAGCAGTGAAGTGGGTCACGGGTTAGCTACTGTTGTTAAAGCCTCTGCCAGAGGGTTGTCATTGGCAAGTGAGACATCAGCCCCCTTGTGCCTTGAGTTGGCCTGTGACAACTGCTTTCAGTCTCGTCTGCTGTCCTGGTTGTCTTCCCAGCCATCACTGAGCAAATATTTAATGAGCTCTGGCGAGGTGCTGGGCCCTGTGCAGAGGAAATAGGCACCCTCTGTGGTCCCTGCCCTCAGGGGCACCCAGTCTACGAGGGACACAGACTCTAAAGGGGCTTCCTGGAGAAGGCTGTGCAGGCAGAGCCGTGGGGAAGCCAGCAGATGTTCAGGAGACACGAGTTCCAAGCAGGAGTCCCCTGCAGAGCCTTCTCCAAAGCCTCTGACCACCCTGGTAGGGGCAGAACCTCCCCCTTGAATGCTCTCATAGTCTGGAGCACTATGGGAGCTGAGGGGCCTTGCATTGTGTAACCCCCTATGGGGCTTAGCACAGGGTGTGTACACAGTTGGCACTCAATAAATGTTTATTAAGTGAATGCCCTTGTCATCTATTTATTCACCAAACCTTTTGGCACATTCTTTGTGCTGGGTTCTGCTGCAGCCGGGGACACAGGACAGAGTGACGTGTTTGCCACCCTCGAGGCACTTGCAGTTAGGCAGACGTGGGAGCCAACGGGGCCAGCTCCATGTGCAAAGTGCCATCATGGGGGCAGGGGAGTGCCCAGGAGAGGCGCAGAGACCAGAGGAGGGCCATTTGAACTGGACCTTGAGCTGAACTGGACTTGGAGGTCACCACGAGAGGAAGGAACGAGGCAGAGCTCGGAGTGTGGGCAAGTGCTGAAGACAAAGAGCGTGACATTTTCTAAAAACAAGGCCATTCGGTGTGGCTGGGCCAGGGGTGGTGGTGAGTGGTGGGGGATAGTGAGAGATGACTCCCGAAGGGTGGGCAGGGGCCAGACCTTTGGGGGCCTCGTTTGCTGAGGTAAGGAGTGGAAGTGGGTGGTAATGAAGGAGGTGACAGCGTCCACATGGCAGGGTCCAGTTGCCACAGAGAGGGTGGGCTGGGGTAGGGGGGAGGCCGACAACAGGATGGAGTGAGGGTGCTGAACTGGGGGAGGCGACAGTGTGCGGTGACCCATCAAATGTTGGGAATGAGGGGGTGGAAGGAGGGCCCCCAAGGATGCAGGGGGAGGAGCATCTCAGTCCTTGGGCCGGGTGGTCCCTGCTCTCCCCCCACCCCCAGCTCAGAGCCCCTGTGGAGTTCGGAGGGCCAGTGCCACTTTGGTGACGGACCAGCATCTTTAGAGGTTTGTCCAACGCCAGAAGGGAGGCAGGGTAAGCACTCTGTTACTGAGTGATGCAGAGCCCAGCCCTGCCTTCCCCGTGGCCCCTTGACCTGCGGCCCCATCTCTTTATCGGCGCTGACAACCCCCTCCACCTAGCCAGGGCTTCCTCCCTTGCCCAGGCCTCCACTGCGTCCCCAGCTGGCTTGGACTCCATCTCTGGAGACCCATCTGGGAGATGACCGCCCCCCCGGCCCC
Source organism: Diceros bicornis minor (assembly GCF_020826845.1). Classification (NCBI taxonomy): domain Eukaryota; kingdom Metazoa; phylum Chordata; class Mammalia; order Perissodactyla; family Rhinocerotidae; genus Diceros; species Diceros bicornis. The sequence goes on from NC_080764.1 coordinate 11,191,115, forward strand.
CAGCTGGCTGGCTCCAGCTCTCTCTATCGTCACAGCCATTGGCGCCCCCTTGCAGGCTGCCTGCCCGACCCAGCTCCATGGCCCTCCAGCTGTTTCCATAGCGGCCGTGGTTCCCCTCCAGATCCTAGGAATTGTCTCAGTGGTCCTGCTGCTACACTTCACTTCTCCCTCCTCTTGGGCCCCTTTCGGTGGCCTTGTCGCAGCCAGGGCGGCCCATGCCTGACCCCCCAGCTCAGGAGCCCCTGGAGTCACTTGGCCAGAAGCCAGGGGGTCTTCAGGAGCTATAGGACTTCAATGGTGGCAAGGACTCCATGGAGAGGGGGTTGCCCACCAGAGCCCAGGGCCACAGCACTCCAGGTGGGCCAGGGCAGATGGGCTGAGCTCTCTGCCCCCCTATCTAACATGCCGGTGCCCATGCTGGGAGAGAAGGACAAGCTTCCATGTCACCCCAAAGAGAAGTTCTCACTGACAAACAGGTAACGTCCAGTAGGCCAGACCCCTGGGTGATGCTGTGGGTCCCGGCTAGAGGCCACGCCTCTCCCACCTCCCTAGCTCTGTGAGAAGTAAGGGGAGCTCTCAGTCGGGGGCTTGAGAGTAGAGGCTGGTTTCTCCATCCCCTCTGGGCCCCTGTGTCCCAGACTCCCCTCTTTCCTCTCTCCCTCCATCCCTCTCGCTGAAAGCTGCCTATGCTGCTGGGCCCTGGACAGTGGAACTGGCCAGACCCTGCCCTTCAGCAGTGGCTGTACCCCCAGGGCTTTGGCCTCAAACTCTGCTAACGTGCTGAGCGCTGAGCTCCCACAGGCCGGGGGCGCCAGGGAGAGGCCTCCATGTCCAGACTGGCCAGGAGGGCGTCTCAGAGGAAGTGACATTTAAGCTGGGCCTGGAAGGGATTTCGATAGACCCCAGGGAGGTGAGGAGGGGTCAGGACATTGTAGCCAAAGGGGCTGTGGGCGGGGAGTGGGCAGAGCTGAGGCTGGGGCTGGGTGAGGTGTACACACACCATCTGACCAGCAGCAGGGAGCCGTGGAGGGCTTCTTGCGGGATCGTGATGCCATAGAACCAGGAACACAGGCCTCTTCTCCCAGCTGGGAGGGCTGAGGGGTGACAGCCAGAGGACGGATCCCCTGCTCTGCCATCAAGGGTGGAGCTGGGCCACAAGCTGTGCTGTTGGCACAGGAGAGCAGGGCCTCCTAACCCAGCTCCCCACCCCCATCCCTCTGGCCCAACAGTGACCAAAAGGACCACACTGCTCGCTGGCTTCACCCTCCGCCCTGTAGTTTCCCCACTGCCCCAGGATAAAGCCCAACTCCTCCCCTGGCCTGCAAGCCCAGCATGGCCCCACTTCACTGCCTCTCAGCAGGGCCCAGCTGCCTGGGCATCCAGGGCCAGCTCTGACCCTTGGGTCTGGGGTCCCAGGGGCAGTGGGGGCCAAGCCAAGTTGGCAGAGCTGCCAAGCCAGACCCCTGGGCCACCTATCCCACCTGGTACCGCTTCCACATCTACCAGGATGACCCACTGGGCCCGCCCTGATGGAGGAGGCGGCTACCGACAGGCCCGCCCACCCACATGCCCCCACCTCACGCTCTCCCATCCCCCAGCCCTGCCCTCCCCGACCCGATCTCCGCCTGGGCAGTCCAGAAGTTTGGGGCACCCAGCCAAAGCCAACCATGACGTGCCCTAACAATGGCAGACCCTCTTCAAACCCATGATGTGAGGCACTGGGAGGGAACCTCTCGACTCTGCCATGGGCTGGCTGTGTGTCCTCAGGGCCAGCCACCCCCCTCTCTGGGCCCATCGCCTCCTCTGTGCCCAAGGGCCCCTTTTGTGGTGCGCCATTCGGCCGAACCTCCGGGTGATACAATTCTCCAACCCTGCCCCTGCCCTGTCCTGCTATTTCTCCAAGGTGAGTTCCTTCCTCTACCGCTAGGAGCCCCCTGGGTGGCTGGTCTCAGGGCTGCTGGCGGTGTGGGGCGACCTCTCATGGCCACATGTGGGCATAGCATGGCTCACCAGCAACTATCGCGGCCAGGGCCTGCAGGGGAGTGCTGCTAGGACGTAGGAGGGCTCTTGGAGGACATTGAAAGGACTGGACATGCCCTCCGAGGGTGCTGGGATGGTTGGCCACCTTGTCCTTCTCAGAGACCCAGTGGGCCACAGGCCACCTCGTCAGGGTCATGGGGCCCAGGTGGGAAAAGCTGTGGTGGCTTTGAATCAGTCAGACCTGACATACTTCTTTTTTTTTTTTTTTAAAGATTTTATTTATTTTTTTTTTCCCTCCAAAGCCCCAGTAGATTGTTGTATGTCATAGCTGCACATCCTTCTAGTTGCTGTATGTGGGACGCGGCCTCAGCGTGGCCGGAGAAGCGGTGCGTCGGTGGGCGTCCGGGACCCGAACCCGGGCCACCAGCAGCGGAGCGCACGCACTTAACCGCCAAGCCACGGGGCTGGCCCGAACCTGACTTACTTTTGCTTTTCATTCGCAAACATGTATTGAGCACCTACTCTGTGCCCTGCCTGTGTGGGTACCGAGGCAGCAAACTAACAGAGCAGGCAGGCCCCCACCCTCACTGAAATTACAGTCCAGCCAGGCCCCAGCGCCTCCACTTCGCGCTCTGAGCCCCACCGCCCCTCCTGTAACTTTGCCTTCTCGATGGTGCCCCCCTCGCCAGGCTGCTGTGAGGACCGAGGTGCAGGTGAGGTGATTAGGACCTGGCCCAGGGCAGAAGCCCAGGACCTGGGAACGCCCTCGGCAGATCACCACTCACCTCCTCCTCCGCCGGCCCCCACCTCCACACTCCACTGCCCCTTTTTCTGGGGGGTTATCCTAAGGGCTTCCAGCTGGAGCCCCAAATCCCAATACCTTAGCGCCTCCCTCCATGCGGGGCCTCCTCTGGGAGATCATTGCTGCGCTGACTGACTCTCACTTTACCCCCAGGGAAAGGTTGCTGTGCTGACTGACTCTCACTTTACCCCCAGGGAAGGGGTCAAATTAATGGAATTTGATTGGGAAGCTTTTTATAAAATAAAGATCCTTTCGCAGAGCGAGGGAACATGCTAAAATGTGCCTTTTAGGCTCCTTTGGATTTTTCACTTAAAGGGTTTGCTTAAAGCAGGGCATTTTGGGGGGCCGGCCCGGTGGCGCAAGCGGTTAAGTGCGCACGCTCTGCTGTCGCGGCCCGGGGTTCGCCGGTTTGGATCCCGGGCGTGCACCGACGCACTGCTTGGCAAGCCATGCTGTGGCGGCGGCCCATATAAAGTGGAGGAAGATGGGCCCAGATGTTAGCCCAGGGCCAGTCTTCCTCAGCAAAAAAAAAAAAAAAAAAAAGGAGGATTGGCAGATGTTAGGACAGGGCTGATCTCCTCACTGGAAAAAAAAAAAAAGCAGGGCAGTTCCGAGCCCCCACCCCACCGGCATAGCCAACACAGGCCGAGGATCCGGGCTTCGGTGCTGCCACCCCAGGCCCCAGAGGAGAATGCAGGCAGGGCCAGTCCCTCTCAGCCCCTAGGGAGTCCTCCAGGAAAGCAAGAAGGGAGACCCGGGGCACTTCTCCATTCCGTGGCTGGGAGTGTCACCTCCGGAGCAGAGCCCCCTACGCCAAGCCTACCGTCACCCTGGGAAGGAACGCTTGCCCAGCTCCATATTCAACCTCGGAAAGGAAAAAACAACCCCAGGGACAGCCCTCCATGGCCATTCACACATCTGAGATTGTACCTAGTGAGGCAGGGGGAGGACACCAAAGCACAGAGAGGTTAAGCACCCTGCCCAGGGTCACACAGCCACTGGCAGCTGAGCAGAGAGGTGAATCCAGAGCACATTGGAAGTGCAGTGTTTTTCAGAGACCCCAGGCCCATTTTCTGGGACCATCTCACTGGACTTTAGAAAGGCCTGGCTGTGGCCCATTTTTGGAAGGATGCTAGGATCGGAAGGAGGGAAGCTAGCAAGTCAGTGCAGGGCTCCGTGCCACGTTCTCATTCCATCCTCACCACAGTCCCTCGAGGTAGAATAGTTATTCTACTTGTGACAGATGAGGAACCCGAGGTCCAGGGAGGCGAAGCCACATACCCGCTCACACAGCGGTCTCACGGGGGCAGGATTCTGTCCCTGGTGCTCTGGGCGAGATGCTGCGATGCCCCGTCCACCCGATACCAGCAGGCCTCTGTCCTAGCGTGAGGCTTTAGCCGTTGGGCTCCGGGGTGGAGGGCCAGGTAAAGAGTGGGCAGGGGGCCTTCTGTCTAATATCAGGCTGACCCAGGGCCAGGAGACCCTGCGAACTTCTACTTTTCTGACTTTGAGCAACACAGTTCAGAAACCTCGGCTTTTCTCTGGACTCGGTGAGCCTCCCCCACCAGGTTCCAGCAGCCTGGGCCCCTCAGGAGCACAGACAGGGCGGCAGGTCTGCTCAAGCTCATCCCGTCCCCTGGTTCCCCTGACCCCACGCCGACTATCTAGGGGCACAGTCTTCCCCTGGTGCTCAGCTCAGTGTCTGGGGCCACCTAGTGGGTAGAAAGGGCGTCTGCTCTGAGTCAGACCCTCGGGCCTCTCCGTTCACCAGATGCTGACTGTAGACAAGCCACTTACTTTCTCCCAGCCCAACTCTCTGCTCAGCCTACATCTCACATTCTGGAGATTTAAATGAGCACAGAGAGGTTAAGCACCCTGCCCAGGGTCACACAGCCACTGGCAGCTGAGCAGACGTGAACCAAGCCAGGTGTCCTGCCAGCTGTCAGCAGCCCAACCCTCAGGCTCACCCCGCTTCACGGACAGGAGGGCCCCCAAAAAGGCTATGTGCAAAAATCTGTCTTTCATTTACAATGCACTTGAGAGGCTTGCTAATGACAAAGAATTCGAGAAGAGAGGGGACACTCCTTCACCTTCCCTGGTCCAGGGAAGAAGCTTTTGATAAAGGAATGACCACCCACTAATTACTCATGGATGTTTACATCAGGCCAGCACAGGCCTGGGCACGTCTGAGCCCTGCATGGAGCCTCCAGCAGGGTGGGCTTGAGGGGGTGCACAGACCCCCAGAGTGCCCCCCACCCTCCATCCCACGTACCCACACATGCAAACCCGTGCCCCCTCCTACAGCCTCTGTTTCCCGCCAAGCGGGTTTGGCCAACACTCTCATGATGAGTTCTCCATCCTGGCACCCCAAAACAGGTGAGCTGCCCCTACATCCCTACCAGGACACCCCAGGAATTAGGACAGCGACCTCCCCATCCTGGGGCCCCTGTTGCAGCTTCAAAACGTCTCCTTCCAAGTTGCAGATCCTCACTGGGGCCTCGCTCCACGTGCTCTGTGGACAGGGGCAGCCCCGCCCTCGGGAAGCACAGGCTAGTGGGGACAGTCCTGTCAAGCACTGCCCACAGCGCAGGGTCACAAAGCCCATGGCAGAGGGTTGTGGGAGCTCAGAGAAGGGAGCCACAGAGGAGGTAGCTTGTGTCCCTGTCCTGCAGGTGAGGACTGGCCCACCGGGCAGAGAGGGCAGGAAGTTCAGTTCACCCGGAAGAGTGGTGGGAGCAGAGGCGCAAACATCCCTGGAGTATTTGAGGAAGAGTTAGTGTGCCAGGGGCCCCCAGACGACCCCCAGACTCCACCATTCACTAGGAGGACTCACAGGGCCCGGCATAGAGTCGTCCTCATGGCTGTGACTTATCACAGGGAAAGGATGCGGAGCAGAATCAACAAAGCGGAAGGAGCCTGGGGCGAAGTCTGGAGGGAACCCGGCACAGGCCTCCGAGAGTCCCCTCCCAGCGGAGTCACACAGGACGTGCTTAAAGTCTTCCGCATCAAGATGTGACAACACGTGGGAAGTGTCGTCTACCAGAGATGCTCATTAGAGACTCGGTGCCCAGGGGTTTTACTGGGGGCTGGTCACGTGGGCACCTCTGCCTAGCAAGCACCAAAAGTCCAGACCCCAGAAGGAAAGCAGGTGCTCAGCAGGAACCACATGGTTTGTACCAACAGTGTGGGCCCAGCGAGCCGCTCTGACCAGTCCCGAAACCCACGGTCCCAGACGCCAGCCAAGGGCCAACCTCGCAGGTGGCTCTTTGTCTTGGGCCTGCTGTTAATTCTCCTCCGCATGGTTAGAGAGTAAGGTGGGAGGGGCGCCATGAGGCCAAGGGGGCAGATACAGGACATGTCACTGGGGGCCTTCTAGGCCAGGCTGGATTTGATGGTGGGGGTGATGGAGCCATGGACGGGTGATAAGTGGAGGCAGGTGACAAGGTCCAGCTTGTGTTTAAAGAAGATCCTTCTGGAAATTTTGTGGAGGCCAGAGTGGAGGGGAGGGGAGGGGGCAGCTAGGAAGCTGCAGGAATCATCCAGAGTCCAGTTCTGGAACTGGGGCTTCTTAGGGAAGATGAGAGCATGAGAGGCCCCAAGGGGGCAGAGGGACTGTCTGGTGCTGAGGGTTCCCCAGGGGAATTGTTAGAGCCTAGGGAGGGAGGCAGAAGGGAGCACAGGATCCAAGGAGCTGGTCCTGGGCGGGAGGCTGGTGGTCAGGAGTGGGGCGTGGGTTGCAGGCAGGGACCTGGCTCTGAAGGGATCTGGGGTGGAGGAGTGGGCTGGAGAGAGGCTGGAAAAGCAAGACTGAGAAATTGCCTGAATTACGAATAATCACAGCCCCTCGGCCCCAAGAGCAAATCTGTTGAGACTCAAACACAGGAGGAGGATGGAGTAACAGAGAAGAGAAGTGGGGAGCAGAACAGGGAGACGGGGAGAAAAGGAGAAAACAAGAGAGTTTGGAGCACTCCAGACAAAAAGGAGAGATAATGACCTACAGGGCTCTCAGAGCCTGTGTGGCAAGAGGCTGGGTAGCCAGTCTGGGAAGGGAGAGGAGGGACCGTTAGAGCAGGCGTCGGTTCAGCACCCCACACACACCCTGACCGAGCCATCCCTGGGTGGCAGGCACTCGACCCCTGTGGAGTCAGGGCATGGCCTGGCCTCGGGCATGCACAGGTTCCAGGAGGGCGGCTGGAGCAAAGACAGGGCAGCCACTGCCGGTGGGGTGAGCTGAGCCTGGGATGGGCTGGGCAAGGGACCCTAGGGGCAGTTCATTCAACTCCTGCTGTGGCCAGATGAGAATGCCGAGGCTTGCTCGAGGTCGTGTCCCTCCCAAGGGGCAGCCCAAGTCCTCTGTTGCACACACACAGGCACATGAACACACATGCACACACACATGCCCCAGCTGCTAGAGGCAAGGCCTCTCTCGGACCAATGGGGTGAAGGGGACGGCCCTAGCCATCCCTCAGTGGATCCTGCCCTGCCCTTCCACTCTTCAGCATCAAGAAGTCAACTTTCTCGAGCCTACAGCTCCTGACCACCCGGCCACACGCCCAAGCGATGGCGTGCGGGAGTCTCTGAGCACCGGGAGGCCCTGGAGTGGGGGCTGCTGCAGGCCATGCTGGCTATGACGCCCAGGCGCATGGACCAGCGTCCTTGGAGGTGCTGGCTGAGGAGCTCGCCGGCTAGTAGGGCTGAGCTGAGTAGGTGAACACATTTAGCCTTTGAAGCCCTGCCCCGCCCCTCTTGTGTGCCATCAAGGCCAACCATCCAGATTTCCCACACCAGGAGCTTTTGCTCATGGGAAGTATAGACCCCCAGGAAAAGGGGCAGTGGGGGAGGGGTGGTGGGCACAGAAGGAGAACTGAATGAACTGGGGTCGTCCCCAGATTGGAATGCCCTTAGCCATGGCCAAGGGCCCACCAGCCCTGCAGCCTCTCTGGGGACCACACTGAGTGACTCATGATGGAACATTCCTCCCCACGCAGGCTGCAGTGCTGAGAGCTGGGTGCTGAGGGAGCAGGGCCCCTCTGAGGTTTGTCCCTGCGCGGGAAAGGCACGCAGCCTCACCGACAATCACGCTGCACGAGGACTGGCCGCCCTGTGGGTCCTCGTGCAGCTCCTCCTCCCAGGCTTTGGAGAGCTTCTGTCTCGCTACCCTATCTGTCTCCATAGCCACCTGGCGGGGAGGGCAGGGCGGTAGTGACTGTGCCCATTGTGCAGGTGGGAAAGTTAGGACAGGAGCGGGAGGAGTGTGCTGCAGCTCTGGAGGAGGGAGCCGGGTGAGTGATGGAGGGTTGGTTGGGATTGGGCTGGGGCGTCTCAGGCTAGCCCAGGGGACACAGGTGAAGGATCCAGTAAGAGGGCTGAGATGGGGCAGTGGCTCTCCCCAGGCAGTGGCCAGTAGATCTGGCAACATCCCCACGAGTTGAGAGCTCTCCCTGTTGTCTCCTCTGTCTGGTACCCTCTTGTCCCCTCTGTCCCCTGGCTACACCTCTCGCCCTTTGGGTCACTGCCTCTGGCAGCTTCCCTGACTCCCCAAATCTGGGTGAGGAGAGTCATGGCCAGACCATCACAGGCAGCAGGCACAGTGCCAAGGCCCATGCTACTGTTACGGCCAGGGAAGTGTTTATTTTTTCAACCAGAAGGGGAAAAAAAATGGATATAATACATCCGGGATTTTGTTTGTCTTTATACCAACACAGTCACAAAATAGAATTTTTAATCTTTTTATGGAGGAAAGGGCCCAGGAAAGTCACACCTGGCCTGGTCATGGGACGCTTCGAGGCCTGTGTCCCTCCTGGGGCCTCGCTGTGTGGTGATGATCTGCTCCCTCGACTGCCTTCCCCAGCAGGACCACATCTTACTCACTGTAAGACAAGCATGCAGTGGGCATTGGGTGAATAAGTAAATGCTTGTAAATAAAAGTAGTTAACGCTGATGGAGCACTTCCCCTGGGCCAGTGCTGTGCCAAGCTCCTTGGGAGCAGACACATTAATATCATCTCTGTGTTACAGATGAGGACACTGAGGCTGAGAAAGGCTAAATGATTCGCCCAGGTTGTTCACCAGGGGAGCCTGAGTGCCAAGCCTGCACTCTGGACCCCCGGCCCAGCAGTGTCCTCACGGGAGGTGGGGCAGCTCACAGGTGTGTCAAGAGGCTGAGTCAGTTTCCAGTAGGGACAATCGCACGTAGATATCTGGCAAGTCTCGTGATATCAGCCCGTGAGTGCTGACCTGTGGGCCAGTGCCCTCACAAGCCCCAGCACCGCCCCTGACCTTCCTTCTGACCACACAGCCTGTGCAGGCCCTTCCTCCATGTGGCCAGCACACTCCGAGCCCAGCACTGTGCTGGGGGGACAACGAGTGATAATTGTCACTTACACTGAGCACCAGGCATTAGCCCACCTATCCTCCTGATATCCCTATGGGCTGGTGACTTATTCCCATCCCAGAACACGGCATGAGAAGTGCAGGGAGAGAGGGATGCGCAGAACATGGGGACACGGTGCGGGCACCATTCCTTCCGCCTTGGGAACTTGGGGGCAGGGAAGCAAGCCTTCACGGGAGCAGTGACGTGTGAGCCCATCCTTGCAAGATTAGCAGAGTTCCCGGCCAGGGCACAGCCTGAGCCAAGGCGGGGGAATGGGAGGGCCCGGGGCGAGGCTGGGGAACAGGGCTCAGCTCTGGGGAGTGCAAGTGGGGCGCGGGGGTCTGCAGCTGCCACACTAGGGGGTGGGGCCTTTGAAAGTTGGGGAGTGAGTCAGGCAGTTAGTCGATGCACTTTTATCAAGCATTTGTTAGGAGCCAGACGCTGTAATAGGCGTGGGGGGACAGAGATAACTAAGGCATGGTCACCCATAAGGGCCTGGTTGGGAGTGTCCACCTCAGCTCAGGGACTCATGTTCTGGCCTGGCGCCCCGGCTGGCCCACTTAGTAACCTGGATCCAGCGCCCTTCCCTCCTCAGACTGGACTTCTCCTTCCATAAACTGGCTTCACTGCGCTTAGCACCTGGTGATGAGCTCTTTGAACTCTCCGGATGAAAGATGCTGTCGATACGCAGCAGTGTCGCCAGACTGGGTGGAGCAGGGAGCCCACATCAGATCCCGGAGGAGGCAGAGAAACAGCCCCGGGGGGGTGGGGCACCAAGATCCTCTGAGGATACTGCACCTCCCCCCATAGCTGCCAAACGTGTTCCTGCAGCCAGGAAGTCTGACATTAAAGCCCCCCCACCCCCACCCCCACCAAGGATGCTCTACCTGTGATGGTTAAATGACAGACACCGGCACCCTGGCTGCTGAGGATGCTGACAGCAGGGAGGAAGACGTGGAGGTGGCCCTGGCTGCAGGGAGGTGTCTAGAGGCTTCACCCTCATGTGTTCATATCACACAAGCACACTGAGCACCGACTACAGACTGGTCTCTGGCCCACGTGCCCCGGGTCCATGGGGGCTGCAGACAGGTCCACAGCTCATTCCCCACCATGTCAGGGTGTAATGGGGAAGACCTGGTCTCTGGAAGCGCAGAGAAGCCCCCTAACCTTGACTGTGAGTCCAGAACAGACAGGGGCCTAACCTCCTCCTTTCTCCTCCCAAAGACCATGGGTGGCTAAAGCCCTTTGTATTTGAGCAGTTCCTCCCTCACTCGACCTCACACAGGAGGAAACAGAGGCCAGAGAGCCTCGTTGACTGGTCCAAGGTCACACAGCCAGTCATGTGACAGACAGGACAGTTGTTATTATTCACATTTTACGAATAAGGAAAATGGCTCAGAGAGGTGAAGTGGCTGGCCTGGGGTCACAGAGCAAGCAAGTGGTGCACCTGGCTTGGAACCAGGGCTGCAGATTCCAGGGCCTCCTTGCTTTGCACCACAGCCTACACTGACGCGAGACTTCCTACAGCTGCTCCTGGTGAGGGGGGACGGGTGTTCTGTGGCCCAGGAGCGCTCAGGTCGGCCCTCTGGCAGGCAGGGACTGGGACGGGAGCCAGTTCTGTTGCTCCGCATCTCCCGTGCAGGGCCAACTTCTCTATTAAGCAGAGTATTAAGTGTAATAATGAATATTTACTAATGAATCAAGCCTAGATTATAGTCATCTTTCTACCAATGTGGTCATAAAATATAATTTTAAACATTTTTTATGCAGGAAGGGGCCATTAAGGCAAAGGTGCCTAACAGTGAAGAAAGTCATAATGTGGCCCTGGGGCAGTGGCCGCAGTGTCAGCCACCGAGACCCTATTCCAGCTGGGGCAAAGCCGTCCACCTCCCGCCCTGCCACTGTTTATGAGATAATGATGAGAGAAAGAAGGAGCAAGAACAGGGCAGCAAAAAAGAGAAGAAGGGAGCCGGGAGAAGCCAAGCCAAACGAATGGTAGGTGGATAGAGAGAGAAGAGTCTGCAAGGGCACAGAGTAGATGAGCAAGCAGATGGCAGAGAGGCGAGGGGCAGGCGAGATGGGGTAGACAAGTCTGTGTGTGGTCTCACAAGTGGGGGTGGTGTTGGTGAGGACAGTCAGGACAGAGGGAGGGGCCGGGCACAATCAGGAGAGCCTTGAACAGTGAGGCCAAAAATTTCCCAGGGGCCGGTATTACTTTCCTGTGGCTGCCAGAACAAATTGCCACAAATTTGATGACTTAAAAGAACAGAAATTTATTCTCTCACAGTTCAGAAGACCAGAAGTCCAAAATCAAAATCACTGGACTGAAATCAAGGTGTTTTCTTACCTCTCTCTTAAAAGGACACTTGTGACTACATTTAGGGCCACCCTGATAATCTGGGATAATCTCCCCATCTCAAAGTCCTTTATTTAATCACATCTGCTAAGACTTTCACGTATAACATTCACAGGTTCCAGGGATCAGAACCTAATATCTTTGGGGCTCATTACTCGCCTACTACAGGCTCACAGAGACAACACAGTCTAAGAGGGGCCTGTCTCCAGCCAGCCTGTGGGCACGGCCCTTGCCTGAGACCCGTGGACAGCACAGCACCTGTCGCTTGACAAACCAGCACATCCTGGGAAGGGGTCCGTCTGCCAGGATCCTCGGAGAGCAGGGAAGCAGCCTCTGCAACGGAGGTGGTGGGATCTGAGACTCCACTGGAACTAGCTAGGACAGAATTGGGAGGTAAGCATCCTGGTGAGGAGACCCTCACCTGAATCTGATTTTGAGTTCTCATTTCACTGGCTCCAAGCTCAGCAGATACTCAGACAGGAGCCAGGCCCTGTGCCAAGTCCTGGAGAGCCAGCCCTCGTCCTCACAGAGCTCGCGGTCTAACCCAGAAGCAACACTGGCCCAGAAGCACGGCTGTCTTCAAGATGCTGCAAATGCAGGCAAGGCCCCTCTCTTCTGGCAGTGGAGAGGCGGGGCAGGGGGGCGTTTTTATCTGGGCTTCGCATTTACTCTATCCCCTACCCCAGTGCCTTCCTGTCCTTGTTATTATTCACATTTTACAAACGAGGAAAACGGCTCAGAGGGGTGATGTTGTCATTTCTTGTCTCTTCCTCTTGCCACCTTAAAAGTGAAATGACACTGGCTCATCTCCCCTTAGACGAGCCTGCAAAGGAAGTGGCTCCGCCCAAGCTGTGCACTTGCCGCTTCTGTAAAGCTGACCGCAGCAGCCCGGGCACAGGAGCCCTGGAGTCAGGCGGCATTTGACTCGTTCAGTGTCTCTCGAGCCCCAATCCACACCGAATCTGAGTAAAGCAGAGGAACAAGTAGCCAGCCCTGCCTTCTCCGCACAAACAGTGGTAAGCTCCCTCTAAAACCAAGAAAAGCTTCTGCCGTGAAACTCTGGGGCTCTAGCGGCAGATTGGGAAGCCGCAGGGCCTCTTTCAATCCTACAGTGGAAAAAAACAGGAGCTTGCATGTGGAGAGAATCTTCTAATCTCAATTTTGCCTCTTTCTAGCTGTGTGACTTTAAGCAAATCACTTAAAACCTCTATGAACCTGTTTCCTTATCTGTAAAATGGGCGTAGAAAAGGCGAGCCTGGCTAAGAGGACAATTACATATGCGCTGAGCATTTAGCAAGCCTTCAACCGTCGCTTATTAAGAGTCCACTTAGGGCTAACCGCGTGCTACCCCTCCAGGTGGGCCCTAGGACAGGGATCTTCTACCTCCTCTGCTCCCCACTTCTTCGGGCCATCCTCGGAGGGTGTGCCCCACCCCCCAGCCACCCAATTCCCTTAAGGTCCTGGCACCCGGGCCATGTCGAGTCAGCTCGCGGAGCGCTGGACGCCGCGGCCAAACAGGCGCGGGTGGGGTGAGGCGCACGAGGCAGCGCCTGGAGCGAGTTCAGGTGTTTTGAGCCACCAGACCGGGAGTCAAGCGCGCAGTCAGGCGGGGTAGAGCCCCCGCTTGCCCGCTCCAGCTGCACCCTCCCTCGCCCCGGCGTCGCCCCCGCGCCTCCCACGCGCGAACTAGGGGCGGGGCGCTCCCGGCCGGCGGGGCCCACGCGGCGGGCGGGGCGAGCCGGGGCCTTTGTGTTCAAACCGCCCAATGGGCGGCAGCCGTGGGCGGTGACGCGGGCGGGGCCTGGCCAATGGACTGCGGTCTGTCAGCGTTGACTGACAAGCGCACACATACACACTCGGCCACGCGCGCGCCGCCCGGCCCCACTCGCGCAGCGCGGTTCTGCGCGGGCCGTGTTGTCCGCCCTTCCGCCGGCGTCGTCCCGCGCCGCCGCGTCCCGGGCCCCCGCGCCGAGCGCCGCTCGCGGGATTCCGACCCCGGAAGGGGGCGCGCCTGGGCGGCGCGGCGGGCCTCGGGCGCCCCGGGCCCCGCACGGACCAGCCGCGGCAGCAGGTAACAGCGGGCCGTGGGCCGTGGGCCGTGGGCCGCGAGCGGGCTGACGCGCTGGGCGAGGGTGGTGGGCCGGCCTCGCCCGCCTCCCCTCGGGCCCTGGGCCCGGCCTGACCCCGGGGTCATCGTCGGGTCGCTCTGGCCGGGGCCCAGCTGCCCAGGCCTGGTTCTTCCTCCGCGGGACAAGCTGCGCCAGGCTCCAGCCCCGCCCGCCGCACGCCCCTGGGCCGCTCGGGAAGGGCCAGCGCCGAGCCAAGGCCGGCCGCTCTGACTCATCGCTGCCGCCAGGCCCCCGCCCCCAGGGCTGGCCGCCCCACTGGTCAGCCCGGAGGGCGGATGTCTCCAGGCGGGACTTCCCCGGGCACCTCCCCGGGTGGAGGGGAGCCAAGCCCGGGCTGCCCCAAACCGGCCCAGGGCAGTGCCTGCGTTTTCGTGCCAGTCAGGCAGTTTCCAGGGACAGGCAGTTCCCTGCTTCTGCCGCCGCCTGTCAGAACTCTGGTGTTAGGAGGAAGGCCCATTTTGTTCAGTTCTTAAAAAAAGAAGCCAAACAAATAGGGGGCGGGAGTGTGACTTAGCGCAGGGAGGCAGGAAGGCAGGAAGGCGCGTGGTTGGTAAAACTCTGCGGTTCGGCCCGTAGGGAGTGAAGGGAGAAGGGAGTTAGCACCCGGAGCGTTTTACAGGTCCCGCGAGGGAATGTAGGGTGAAAATGCCCTTTGGAAGATGCCGTAGATCTAGGTTAGCCTGAAGACTGGATGGATACTGCCCTACAAGTTTATGATGGGGGGTGGGGAAAGGTGGAGTTTAGAAAAGGATGTGGTTCAGCTCAGAAGTGAGGAGGGACGTTTTGAGGGTTTCTTAGCGGATTGTGTGTGTTGGGGGAGGTGTTTATTCTGATATGCAAAAGATTAGAGCTTCTAGAGGCTCACCTCTTGTTTTGTTTTGGAGGATGGGGCCTTGACCTTTTTCCACTCGTGAAACCCAGACTCAACTGCAGACTGTTTTGTGATACCAGGACGCTACAGGAGAGAGCAAGAGGCACCTCTGGGGGGTGGAGGCGAGTGCTGACTGCTGACAGTTTGTAGCCACTCCCCCCACACCCCTCCGTCTGAATATTTATTTATGTTCTTGCCTGCAGCAGCTGGAGTACCGTATAAACACATTGCTTTGTTTCTGCCCCAGGGGAAGGCTTCATCCACTCCAGCAGGGCGAGGGTTAAGAGGAGGAGCCTGTGTGGGGCATCTGGAGCTTTCAGGTGGGGGGGCAGTAGTGGGGGTGGAATTCCCTTATAAGGAGAGGAGCATAGACAAGGCCTCTCAACTTCCTGCTTTGGCTGCTACCAATTGGTCCCTTTACCAACCCCCGCCAGCTAAAACCAGGGAGGGATGGCAGGTGGGCATCCTCCCTGAGAGGACACCAATAAGACCAAGACATGAGACTGCTTGTTTCTCAGAAGAGGACTTTCTAGAATTCTCCAGCTGGACTAACCAGACCTTCTGGTTTCCACAGTCTGAGTTGGGATGTGTTAGTCTATGCCCACCATGCAACCCAGAGAACTAGTAATTTAAGTATCAGCCAAGAATATTAGAAGTGATAACAAGTCACATGTACTAGGGACGCTTGAGTGGGCCTCAGTAGAACAGTATTTTGTAATATGGGCCGGCAAAGGCACCATGGTGAGAATCCTCACACTGGTATTCTGAGATTTTGAATTTGGGTTTCTAGAGCTGAAGAGTTTATGAATCATCCTCAGGTTGTAGAATGGCACCTTTTGCAGGGTCTTTTCACTTTGGCCTCCTCTGAGTCCTTGTTATCAAGTTCAGAGCCTTGATTTCCTGCCCCATGTGGTGACTCGTCCAGCAGGGACTGACTGTGGTCCCACATGGCTGCTCCACCTACCTGTTCTGTTAGTTTAACAAATATTTGTTGTGTAACAACTCTCTCTACAGCCTGTTCTGAGCAGATTTGAGGCTATAAAATACTCTAGTTGGGGACACACAACACATTCCTGAAACAACTCGAACACTTTCCTGTGGAGTGGAAAGACCCAGGCCCTGGTGTGTAAGGAGCCAGGTACCTAGGAGGCATTTAACAAAATATTTTATCATCATATCAAGATGCACGGATGTTGTAGCACAACAATTGCTAATGGGATACAGCATACAAGCCCCATCGGAATGTAGGTGGGGTTTACAGGGAAAGGTTTTCTGGGGTCAGTTTGGGACCCTGAATCAATGAATACAGCTATGGGGAAAGGAAAGCGGGTCCCAGCGAAGGGGAACAGTGGAATGAGAACAGACAGCTCTAGGGAGGGCGCAGCACACTAGGACAGCTGGATGGGAGGGTCTGTGCAGGGCAGCAATGATCAAAGGTCTTCCTTTAGTATCTGTTGCGTGCCTATCATGTGCCACGTGGTCTGCTACGTGTTAAAGGTTGCGGAAGGTCCTATTCTGGCTCTCATGGAGCTCGGTGAGAGGTAAACTAAGTAGAAAACCTTGTGGAAAGCACCGTGAAAGAGGCTCCCTGAGTACTACCTGCGCCCTGGGGCATGGGCTGCAGCGGGGTGGGTGGTGCTGGGAGATGCTTCATGAATGCCCCATCTCCCCACGCCTCAGGCTGTTTGGGTTGGAGGCACAGGAAGTGGTCTGTTCGCTGGGAGGTGGTGCCTTGTTCCTCTGCCCCCGGGGAGGAGCTGAGAACAGCCCCACACCTCATGTGTCCCCCTTTCTCTCCCAAGACTCTCTTCAGGGGAAGGGTCCCCATCCCACCTCGTCATGTCTCGACGAAGCCAACGCCTCACGCGCTTCTCCCAGGGTGACGATGACGGCAGCAGCAGCAGTGGAGGGAGCTCCGTGACGGGGAGCCAGAGCACCCTGTTTAAAGACAGTCCTCTCAGGTAGGGGGTCGCCACCACCCCTGTGGATCGCGCTGCCCCGCAGAGCAGATGGCTCGGGCAGGTCACTGTGCAGCCTCTTCCTGTTGTGACCTTTGTGTGCAGAGATCGGATACACATGTCTGGTCCAGGGGGACATTCACACCTATGGGGCTGCCAGGGCCCAGTGCCGTCTCTCCTCTCCCTGTTATGAGCCAGGCTACTGCCCTCATGTTCAGAGAACAGGAAGTGGGGAGAGGCAGCTTCAAGAATAAGCCAGGCCGGAAACCCCGAAACTGCAAGCTGGGCTCACAGGAACCCCTTCCGCTATGGATGGGCGTGCCAATCTGACCATCCTCCCAGACCCACCCCCACGTGTCACACCGTCTGTAGGGCCTCAGCAGGGCCAGTGAAGAGGCCGAGGAGGGGAGCAAGTCTGAGGGGCAGTGGGGATGAGCTAAGGCTGGCAGCCACCTCGTTGTCCTGCTCCCCTTGCAGACATGAGGCCTGGATGTCAGCCCCCCAACCCCCTCACGCTTTGGCTAGCTCTAGGAGGCCAGGTCAGGTTTGTCTGTGTTTTCAGTGGGTTGTAGAAATTACTAATCCATTAAGAAGCATGAGAAGAAACTTTAGCTTTGAAGTTGGAGACCTGGATTTGAATCCCGGCTCCATCACTTACTGAGGCGCTCTCCTAACTGCTTGTGAGATTTAGAGATGATGGGAGCAGAGAAAGTACCTGTGCTTGGTAGACAGTGGGTAGCTGGGAGCTGTTAGTTGCCTAGCAACAAGGCCAGCCCACTCAATACAGTGGGGCACAGGCGTTGGCTTCCAGATTCCTGACTGGGCTCACCTGACTGTTCCCGCCTCCCCCCTCCTGACTGACCTCCTACAGGACCTTGAAGAGGAAATCCAGCAACATGAAGCACCTCTCCCCGGTGCCACAGCTGGGGCCCTCCTCCGATGGGCACACCTCCTACTACAGTGAGTCGGTGGTCAGGGAGTCCTACATTGGCAGCCCCCGGGCCGCCGCCCTCGCCAGGAGCTCCATCCTTGATGACCAGCTGCACAGTGACCCCTACTGGAGTGAGTGTGAAAACCTTTCTCCTGGGGCTTTGCTTCCTTTGCTTCCTCTGGTAACTTAGGATCCAAAATCCTCCCCACCAAGTGGTTTCCTAACCACTGCTGGGCCAGAGGAGGGGCTCCCCATCTTTGGAAATCCTTAGAAGAGCATCCGAGTGTCTGAACTCCCAGGTCCCTTTAGATGATGAGAGGCTAAGGGCAGATTCCATCTGTCCGTTGGAGATGCTCCTCTGGAACACCCTCCTCGGAGCATCTCTGCCGCAGGAGAACCCCGAGTTCTTCCCTCCCCAGGTGAGGACCTGCGGGTGAGGAGGAGAAGAGGCACAGGTGGCACCGAGAGCAGCAAAATCAATGGGCTGGCCGAGAACAAGGTCTCGGAGGACTTCCTTGGGTCCTCCTCCGGCTACTCTTCTGAGGATGACTACGCAGGTAGGCGAGGTCTCCTCAGGGAGACGCTCCAGCAAATTCCAGACTGCTCGGGAGGGGGCGGGAAGGCTGGGGAAGGCGACCCCTGACAGCCCAAGAGCATGGCATCTGGCTGGCGCTCTGCAGACTGGCTGGGCATGCTTCCTGTGCACCATGGCACCAGAGCCCAGGCCTGGGGTGGCCCTCCACACACTGGGCTGTGATTGCCCTGTCCCCACTAGTCTTTGAGCAGCCTGAGGTCAACGCTGTTGTTTGGCTCGTTCCCAGCAAATGTTTTAACTTGGGGCTTCACACATAGGAGGTGCTTGATCCCTTTGTCCAGTTCTGAACAGTGGTTGAGGGGTTGCTGGTGAGGAGGGGGTGCAGGCAAGGGGCTCAGGGGAAATGAAACGTCAGAAACCTACCATTTCATTCCTCAAGCAGGCGTGTACTGACCTCCCGGGGCCAGGCCTGCATGCCGCTGTGGGAGTGCGAAGGAGAATGACACGTGGCCTCAGCTCTCGGTCCATAGGAGAAGACAATCAAGGAATAGGCAGTCTCCATACCCAAGGCTCTTAAAAGTGAGGACACACTGAGCTGGTTTCCTCTCTTTCCCTGCAGGATACTCAGAGACGGACCAGCGGAGCTCAGGTTCACGGTTAAGGAACGCTGTGTCCCAGGCAGGCTCTTTTCTCTGGATGGTGGTCACTTCTCCAGGTGGGTGCTGGCTGTTCTGTGCACGATTATTCTCTTTCTCTACAGCAGTCACTTCTTACCCATCTCTCTGTGGCAGGGCATCTAGCCCGTACAGCAAGACTGTAGGACCACTGGGGAAAGCTGGTTCTAGAATAATCACTGGGAGCCAAGAGCCATGGGAACAGCCTCGCTGGGAAGGGCAGGAGCAGCTGCAGAGCTGGACAGAAGGTGTTGGCAGAGCGGGCAGTGGGATTAGAGGAACTGGGTGGCTGTAGGATAGGACACAGGGGCACTGGCAGGTGAGGAGTCACAGGGGCAGGGAGGACCGCAGGTGAAGAGAGAGAGAGGCCGATGCTCAGGGTGACACTTAAGCTTGATGGTCCCTCTTCCAGGCCGGCTCTTCGGACTCCTCTACTGGTGGATCGGCACCACCTGGTACCGCCTGACAACGGCCGCCTCCCTCCTGGACGTCTTTGTTTTAACCAGGTCAGCGGGGTTCCTGCCTTGACAATGAATCAGAAAGCCCCGGATAGAAGGGCGTAAAGCATCTAAACCTGCGTATGATCGCTTCTCCAAGGGTTTCCTTCCAGTTGATTTGCAGCTTTTATGAGTGAGCGTGGAGTGGATGCCCCAGAGCCCCTCTGCTGACGGAGGTTGGGACCCAGACTCAGGTTTTACTCCCCAAATCGATAGCCCTTCAGAATATTCTGGAACACAGGTTCTGATTTCTTCTTGGATGCTTCCTGCTAAATGCCAGACCTGCCCCTTTTGAGTCTCAGACAAGCCTGGGCCTTACTCCCGCTGCTCAGGCCTTAGACTCTGGCCAGCAAGTGGTGTTTCCCAGAAAGTTCAGCTTCCGTCTGGGCCTGCGGCAATCCAGACCCCAGTGTGTTCCGCCTGGTGTTCAGAAGCCATGAATAGGCGCTGCCTGAGGATGGTTGGGTTTGTCCCCAGTCCTTGACCTGGCAGTGCCAGGAATGGGAACTGGCCCCTTCATAGAGGAAGCAGACTGAGCCAGGAAGTCAGGGTTCCTCTGGCCATAGTCTTGGTTGGGGTGGGTGGCCAGCTATGCTGAGGAGAGGGGCAAGGACGGATTCGTGTCACCAAAAAAAGGTTCCTCGTTTTTCTAAAAGAAAATATTGTTTCTTTAAGGAGTTCCATATCTTTTTCTATATTTGCTTGCTCAGAGGACCTCTATACATGAAAATTTTAGACTTTTCAAAGACCCCACTATTTTATATATAACATCAAATATATATATATACACATACATTGTGTATATATTTATAACATCAATAAAATTCAGAGTCAGAATTGCCTCCGTTACTCCAGGACCCATGGAACTGTAAAGCGTCCAGTCTGCCCTGGCAGGATGAGACGGTCGGGGCGTCCCCCTTTCAGCTCTAGTTTAGCCCTCAGGAAAGGTCTCAAGGGGCTCCCTGAGGGGACATGGGGGCCCTTGGAGCCCTCTTGACACCTCCCCTCGCCTGCTCTCCCGTCCCATGCGGTCCAGGCGCGTCTCGTCCCTGAAGACCTTCCTGTGGTTCCTCTTGCTACTGCTGCTCCTGACTGGCCTGACCTACGGTGAGCTTGCCTGCCGTCGCAGGAGGATAGGACGGGCGTGCCATGCTGAGCCGGGGCTGCTGAGCGGAGGGCGGGGCAGAGCGTGGGCGGATGGTGGCGCTGAGCAGAAATGTGAAAACCAGAGGGACAGTGATCGCCTGCAGGAAAGGGTAGGAGGCAGGACGAGTAGGGTGGGACTGAGCCTGGGCAGCTCCCAAGCCCTGAGCCCGAGGCCACTCCTGTCTGGGGGTCCTGGGTCGTCTGCTGACCGACGCTGTGGCATTCTCAGGGTGTCCAGTGGGTCAGAGGGAAGAGGCCCCGATCCACTGATCTTGTGCTCAGCTGGGTAGCTACACTGTGCTGCACGGCATGTCTAGAGCATCCTTGGAGCCCCCTGGGCCGGACGTGCCCCAGTACAGGAGTATTGGGGTAAAAAGTAGGCACTCTGATGCCGTTATTAGTAGCAGTTATTTCCCTCCATTTCAAATCAGGACGTCGTCTGGGTGAGTGAATTATTGTTACAACATCAAGTTCAATCTTTAGCTGTCTTTAAGATCAAAACAACAAAGTAGTAAAGAGAAGTAAGTATGCCTTTTTTACTCTAAGATACCTGCATTTACAAGATGCTCTACATTGTTCCAATCTCGATCATTGGACTTCACATTTTTTACACGGTTGTAATCATTATGTTTATACGTACGTTTTGTGTTCAACTTTTCATTTGACAATTGTGTGTGAGTTTCCCAATTCCACCTGAGCTATCTCTATGGCCCCCAGGCTCAATTTTAACGATTGTACCAATTTATAATTAAAGACCATGCTTTATTTATTTATTTTTAGAAGGTTGATTTTATAGGTTTAGCATCTACTCAAACGCGTATTTCTTTAATTAATACCAAAGTAGAACATTTTTCCAAGTGTTGATTTCCTTTTTGTTTCCTGTTACAAGAACAGCTTGTTCATATCCAGTGGAAACTGGGCATCGCCCTTAAATAATAATGACCCTCCATAATTGTATAGCGTTCTGTTCAGGAAGCACGTTCCCATGTGTTATCTCAGTTTAATTTGAGCTTCACCATCGCCCTGTGGGGTTGTTGGGGCTGAAGTCATGATCGCATGAGGAGGAGATGCATAGGGAGGGTCTGGAAGGCAGAGCGGGGCAGGACCTGCTGAGGGAGTGCAGTAAGTGAGGCGTGTCCAGAGGGTCTGACTTAAAGCCTGGTGGTCATGTGCTTCCCGTTGCACCTGCTCTCAGCAATGATTGAGTGGCAAGTGTGGAGTCTTACCGGGATGGAGATGCCCTCAGCCAGTATGGCTTCTTCTGGTGCCCTCACCCCGACACACACAGGTACATGCACACATGTATACACACGCACATGCACAGCTCAGGAGTAAACACATCACAAACAGAGAGCCCCTAAAGCAAGACGCAAGTGTCTCTGTGTGGCTGCAGCCTTGTGCTCTGTTGTGGGGCCACAAGCAGCGTCTCTTAGAGGGTGTATTCTTGTCAGTGATTCTCAACCATGGCAGCCCATTAGAGTCACCTGGGGAGCTTTTAAAACTCACCTACAGGGGCCCGCCTGGTGGCACAGTGGTTAAGTTTGCACACTCCGCTTCGGTGGCTCCGGGTTCGAAGGCTCGGATCCCAGGCACAGACCAGCGCACCACTTGTCAAGCAATGCTGTGGCGGCGTCCCGTATAAAGTAGAGAGGAAGATGGGCATGGGTGTTAGCCCAGGGCTAATCTTCCTCAGCAAAAAAGAGGAGGATTGGCAATGGATGGTAGCTCAGGGCTAATCTTCCTCACCTACAAAGGGCCCATCAGACCAATGGACTCACTCTCTGGAGGGCGGGGCCAGACATCCAGTGTTTTAAAAGCTCCCTGGGTGATTCTGATGTACAGCCTCGGCCAAGAACCACCATCAGGGCCTCTGGGTTCTACCCCTCGATTATCCCTAGCTTATTAAAGCTGTTTTCTCTAAGGTTTGCTGTCTACAGAAGGATGAGGATTCCTAAGGAGATGTGAGAATGCATCTGCTCTGGGATTGTCAGGTTGCTGCCTCAGAGCATGATGAGAACCTGCATCCCTGTACTGCCTTCTGGCAAGAGCACAGCTCCCATGAAGGAGACAGGCTACTGATAACCGACGTTGGTGAGGCTGCCTTCCTCACCGGTGTATACCTTCTTGTCACGGCCCCCGGCCCGGGTAACCGCCTCTCCCCTGTGTACAGGTGCTTGGTATTTCTACCCCTACTGGCTGCGGACATTCCACCCTGCCATGGTTTCCTGGTGGGCAGCGAAGGGCAGCAGCAGGCAGCATGAGGTGTGGGAGTCCAGAGACTCGTCCCCACAGTTCCAGGTGAGTGTCTTAGGGTCGCCGTCCTCCCTCAGCCTGTATTTGAGGTTGATCTCCCTGTCCTTAACCTACCCGCAAAGCTGGAGAGATGCTCTCCCAGCTGGGATGCCACCTCATCTCCCAGGATACCCCTTTCTCTACTGTTGGGGGTGCAGGTCTTGGGGAGGTGGTTTGCCTGCACTTAAATATGACTCAAAGCTGTCCCAAAGTTAGTTACCATCTTAAGAAGCACATAAAACAAGGAAGAGGCATCAGATACATTGTCTTGTCTACTTTGTTCCTTTTCAATATAATTTCACAAATATATATTGAGCACCTTCTATGAGTAATGTAATATCCTGGTCAGTTACCTGTTACCACAAATAAACTACCCCTAAAATCAGGGTCTTAAAACTACAAGCCTCTGATAGCTCATGAGGCTGGGGGTCCTCTGGGTGGCTCTCTGGTCTGAGCAAGGACGGCTGATGTTGGCTGGGCTCCCTGTGTGTCTCAGCTGGTGGATCAGCAGGGGGCAGGCTGGTCTCGGCCGTGCCTGGGTGGGCCGTACTCCACATGTCCTTTCGTCGTCCAGCAGGCTAGCCTGGGCTTGTTCTCACAGCTGCCGGGCAAGGTTCCAGGAGAGTGGATTCAGGCCAGAACTTGAGGCCTCTTCGGAACTAGCACACTGTCACTTTCGCCACATTCTATTGGCTGAAGCAAATCGCAGAGCCAGTCCAGGCTCAAGGAGGGGGAATTAGACTCCGCCTCTCAGTGGGAGCACCTGCAGGGCCACATTGCAGGGGTGCAGATACAGGGAGGAGGGAAGGACGGTGGCCATTTTTGCAATCTGCCAGAGGCTAAAGATGGATCAGGCCGGCTGTGCCTTCAAGGAGCCTGCAGGCACAAGTGTACAAATAACCAGAATGTGTGCACGCAGGTCCTGGGGTCAATAATAAAAATATAAAACTCTGTCTCCTAATTACAGTTTTTTGAACTTTGCTAGCTCCTGCTGAATTTAATTTGGTGTCACATTTTAAACCATTTATTTTGATGGATATTACTTTCCTGACCATGATCTTATTATAGGTATAAATAATACCTTCTGGCATCTATAACTTTTCCTTTTTTAATCATTATTAAAGACATTAAATACAATTCAATTTCAGGACCACCTTTTCTGTCAAATGGGGGAAGTAAAGAATGACTATATCTTTGTGTTTGCTTACATTTGTATAGAGACACTGGTAGAAATAGTTGCCTGGTTGGGAGGAGGTGGTAGGGAGGGCCCTGGGCCAGTGGGGTCAGAGGTCAGGAGCATGACTTTTGCTGTTTCTTTGTTTGCTTTTTGGGTCATGCAAATGTACTGCCTACTTTAAAAACTGAATTTTTAAAAACCAGGAGCAGCTTCTGCACTTGGTAGGCCCCTGCCCTTTAATCAACAGTTGACAAACTGTTTTATAATTTCTCCTGGCAAAGATTTTTGTTGCTAAGCCAACAGGGTTCTCAAAATTCATGGCATGTTTTCAAATGCCACCCTCAAGTCCAAATGACTTTTCTGTCTTCTCTGTGGGGCATCCAGTTAAAGAGGAAAAAGTCTTTGCAAATTATTTTGTCTTGTAGCCGTAGTTATCTGTGGAAGAAGGGGACACTGTTGAACATCAGCAGCCGAACCTCTCAGCTCCTCGCTCGCCTGCACACGTGCATGTGTAGGAGAGAGAAGGGTGTGGGCTCAGCCCAGCAGGTCATCTTCTTGGACTGTCCCTCCATTTGGACCCTCTTCCAGGAGGGCGTTGTGTCCCCTCTCACTCGGCCCACTCCCACTCTGGTTTTGGGGTCAGACCCTTCCTCCAGCCCCCTGTATGTCCTGGCACCTCGTCTACCTGCTGAGGAACTCGCCTACCTCCGGGGCAGAGAGGCTGTCCTGAGAGCCTCAGAGCCAGCATGTGTCTACATTTGGGTGTATCTGGGGTTCTCGTCGCTTTCCCTGCAGCCCGTCTTCAGGAAGCACTGTTGCCGCAGACCGCTCACCTCTGTGGCTTTTCCCTCCCTGCCCTGCCAGGCTGAGCAGCGCATTCTGTCCCGGGTACACTCTCTGGAGCGGCGCCTGGAAGCTCTTGCTGCCGAGTTTTCCTCCAACTGGCAGAAGGAGGCCATGCGGCTGGAACGCTTGGAGCTGCGGCAAGGGGCCTCTGGGGAGGGAGGCGGCAGCAGCCTGAGCCACGAGGACACCCTGGCGCTCCTGGAGGGGCTGGTGAGCCGCCACGAGGCTGCCCTGAAGGAGGACTTCCGCAAGGACACTGCTGCTCTGATCCAGGTGGGGAGAGGAGCTGCCGTCTCAGGGCGGAAGCTGAGAGTCACGTGTGGGCCATGCTGCCGGCACGTGGGCTGGAGGGGGCGAGGCCCCGTACACCCTGACGTGAGAGAGACAGCAGTGTGTCATTTGGGGTCAGACAGCTCTGCCATTTGGCAGTTACTTGCTTTCTCTAAGCTTCAGTTTCCCCCTCTGTAAAATGGAGACTCCTGTTGGCCCCCGCCCCGGATTGTGAGAACATGAGATGGTAAAGTGCCTGGGACAGTGCCTGACACCACGTGGGCGTGCGATAAAGATCCAGAGGAGTCTCACATGTTTCCAACAAGCTCTGTAGCAGAGAGGCCAGGAGCCGAAGTTTGCAGTCCAACAGGCCTGGTTCCAATTCCAGTTACGCCACTTAACTGGCTGTAAGGGGCCCTCTGAGCGCTGGGTGGAATCCTCAGCCTCTCTCCTTCATGCCCAACAGGAAGAACTGGTCGCCCTGAGAGCAGAACACCAGCAAGACTCAGAAGACCTCTTCAAGAAGATTGTCCAGGCTTCCCAGGTCAGGGGGCTTGGGGGCACTTGAGGCCCACACTGGGGCCCGGATCCAGTTCAGCAGTGTTCCTGGGCTGAGAGATTTTGGACCCCTTGGCCCTCTCAAAGGGCCTGCTTAGACGTAGAGTGGAGAGAAGGGGTGTACTGTCTCCTGACTTCTGCTTGAAGCGAGCTCACCCGGGCTAGAAGGCTCTGTAGGGACCACTGGGAGCATGCTGGAGGACAGGAAGGGCTGCTTTCAAGCAGCCTGTTATCTGGCTGTGACATGCCAAATGAAGGAGTGAACGTGTAAATGCCTAAAGCTGCCAGATACAGGGCGAGACTCTCATGAGGCCTTACCAGGAGGCCAGGTTGACGTTTGCTGGAGCTGTTGGGAGACCCTGGGGTGGGGATGTGGTTCAGCAAAGACCCCAAAGGGAACAGATCCTGCTCTGGGAGACCTCTGGCTCCGAGTCTGACATTTCTTGTATTTGTCCCTTCTCCCTGCTTACAGGAGTCTGAGGCTCGACTCCAGCAACTGAAGTCTGAATGGCAAAGGTATGGGTGCTGCCATCTGGCCTAGGCCTGCCCCTCACCCCCCAGCCCCACCCCCACCCTAGGCAGGACTGGGGAGCAGAGCGCCAGAGCAGAGTTCTGGCTGTACTCCAAGCAGAGAGCGGGATGGCTGAAATCTAGCTCAAGACCACCTGCCTAGAGCCTGTCCTTGAGGTGTGGTGGGAGTTAGGGGGGCACTGCAGGAGCATTGAGGTTCATGGGCTCATTTATAGGCACCATCTCTTCTGTACAACCTCATGCCTCAGACGTCCATATGTGTGGAGGATGTGAGAGACTGAGGCAGAGTGAATTATGGATGTGGGCTTAGGGAACAGGATAAGAATTAGCCCCTAGGGGATAGGCAAGCTGGTTCTTCGGCACTGGGGCCGTGTTCTGCAGCCTCCGAGGGCAGGCCTTCGGAGAATGCATCCATTCATGCATGGGTGGTGGGCGGGCACACACTCGTGTTATCAGGAGCCAACTAGGGCATCCTCTTGTTTTCTCGATGTGGCCTTACCCGTCACCAGAGCGGCAAGGCTTACTCTTCTCTCTGGGAGTAGGATGACCCAGGAGTCCTTCCGGGAGAACTCCATGAAGGAGCTGGAGCGGCTGGAGGGCCAGCTGGCAGGCCTGCGGCAGGAGCTGGCAGCCTTGACCCTGAAGCAGAGCTCGGTGGCTGACCAAGTGGGCCTGCTGCCCCAGCAGATCCAGGCCGTGCGGGACGATGTGAGTTGGAACCATCCAAGTCCCCTGCTGAACACCCTCTTCTCTGAGACCGCCCATCCTAGGAGTCTGCACAGCAAAGAGCCTCTTGCCCCTGCGGCCTGTTAGTCCCACAAGCCCCCTGCTCTGGACTTGGCGCACATGTTGGCTTTCTTTGACAGGAGTTCTTCCTGTTTTTCCATCGATAACATGGAGGGTTGTTCATAACCCTTTCCTCCGTGTGGCTCCCCCTCGCAGGCCGGCACTCCTTCCCTACCCTCTGTACCCAAGCCAGGCACTGCCCTGCCCCCTGCCACAGCAGCTCCCCCTGTCCCTCTGAGCCTCCCAGAGTGAGACTTTTTTTTCGGTCCCTAGGTGGAATCTCAGTTCCCTGCCTGGGTCAGTCAGTTCCTTCTTCGAGGTGGGGGAACCCGCGCTGGGCTCCTTCAGCGAGAGGAGGTGCAAGCGCAGCTGCAGGAGCTGGAGAGCAAGATCCTCGCCCACGTGGCCGAGATGCAGGGCAAGTCAGCGAGGGAGGCCGCAGCCAGCCTGGGGCTGACGCTGCAGAAGGAGGGTGTGATCGGGGTGACAGAGGAGGTGAGGACCGTGTGCCCCCAGATGCGCCCCCCCCACACACACACTGCCCGCCTCCCCGGGGACCACAGACCTGTACAGTCCCACACTGCCAGCTCCCTGGAATGTTCCAGGAGCTAAGTGACATGCAGGAGGCTCTGGTGTTTGCCTGGGGCTGGTGTGGGAGGATGGAGGTGAACCTGGGTACATGGCATAAGTGCCCGGACACCAGCGTGGTGTAAACACAGGAGGGGTCAGTCCAGGGGTCCCTGGCCCCCGCAGTGGGGCCTTTGGAGTGGACGAGTCTGCTTCCTGTCGCAACTGCTCTGGGTGCCTGTGTTTTAGCAGGTGCACCGCATTGTAAACCAGGCCCTGAAGCGCTACAGCGAGGACCGCATCGGGATGGTGGACTACGCGCTGGAATCGGGAGGTGTGCGCCGCTCTCCTCCCTCGGCCCCACCCTGGTCCCCACACTGGCCAGGACCCTGGATCTGCTAGGGCAGCTGTGGTGCTAGGGAAGCAGAAATCACTGGCCTAGAACTCAACAAGGCCAGCCACAGCTCGGAGAAGTCAGGACGTACCCAGCACCATCCTTGGCCAGGGAGAGGCTGTTTACAGCTGCTTTGTGCTCTGGGTTAGGGGTACAGATGGGGTCTGGGGTATCTGCCCTCCATCCTCAGTGAGGAGGCGGGCAATAGCAGTCCCTCCTTGGGTTCCCCTGGCTGGCGAGCGGAACTGGTTGTCTAGGTCTGGGTCTCCCTCCCCGGCTGGTGTCCAGCCCCAGGTGCCCACACTACCTTCCTTCCTCGTCTCAGGGGCCAGTGTCATCAGTACCCGATGTTCCGAGACCTACGAGACCAAGACGGCCCTCCTCAGCCTCTTTGGCATCCCCCTGTGGTACCATTCCCAGTCGCCCCGAGTCATTCTCCAGGTAGGCACTCAGCAAGGACAGCACGACGGGACCTGAGCACACGGAGGTCGCCTGTGTGGCTGGGTCAGTGGGAGCTGCACTCAGGGCAGACTGCCTGTCACCAGCCCTGCGCTGACCTGAGTTTCTTCCTCTCCAGCCAGACGTGCACCCAGGCAATTGCTGGGCCTTCCAGGGGCCCCAGGGCTTTGCTGTGGTTCGCCTGTCTGCTCGCATCCGCCCCACTGCTGTCACCTTAGAGCATGTGCCCAAGTCCTTGTCACCCAACAGCACCATCTCCAGTGCCCCCAAGGACTTTGCCATCTTTGTGAGTATTCCGCCGGTGTGGGGCCAGAGGGGCTGTAGGAGGACCCTGCGGGTCTCCACTGAGGATAAAATTGGGATCATTTGTGGATTTGGAAGAGATGGCGCCGGGTGGGAAATGGCACTTCAGTCCCAGTTATCTCAGGCTGTGGAGGAAGAAACTGAGGCCCAGGGAGTTAAGTGACTTGTCACAGAGCACATGGCAGCCCTGTGTCCAGTGTGCAGGCCTCTGCAGTCCCACCAGGGTGGGAGGGGACCAGTGTGGGAGTGGGGAGGGAAGCCTTCTTCTCTAGGTGGCCCGGCGCCTAAGAGCAGGATCTTCCCTTTATCCTTCACTCTCTTTTCAGGGGTTTGATGAAGACCTGAAGCAGGAGGGGACACTCCTTGGCCAGTTCACCTACGACCAGGATGGGGAGCCCATTCAGACATTTTATTTTCAGGTACAGGATTCTGTTATGCTAGCAGACGTGGCACACTCACTTTCCCATCCGTTCAGCAGACATTTTTCCGAGCAGGTACCCTGTGCCAGGCACTGCGGGTTCAGAGCAAGAAACCACAGCCCCTGCCCTCAGGCCCTGCCCTCCCACAGATCAAGGTGTAGAATGAGACAGCTGTCCAAGTGGCATGGGAGAGGTGCCAAGCAGACATCAGCGGAGGGGAGGGGCCCCTTCGAGATGGGGAGCGTTGGGGAAGCCTGCCCAGAAAGGACAGGTGCCTGAGTGAGTGTGGCCCAGCTGGGCCTCGGGCAGTGCAGCATGCCTAGGGCACTGGGGGAGGCCTCGTGCCTCAACTTGAGTGGGTATCAGTCTCCTAGGCCCTTGGTAGAAATGCAGATTCCCAGTCTCCATCCCAGGAGACCCACTCCTTAGGGCTGATGGGGCCCAGAAACCTGCATTCTGACAAACAGCCTAGATGAATCCAATGCAGGTGGCCTGAGAGCTACACCAGGGCTGAGGAATTAGAGTACACCTAGTGTGAGGAATCTGGTGAGGTGGGGATGTGAGGGGTGGCAAAGGGACAGTGACAGGAAGAGAGGCCAGAAAGGCAGGCCTGACTACCAGGCCAAAGAATTTCAGCCCTCAGGGCTCAGTGGGGTGGTGGGAGTGGCCATTGCCAGGCTTTTGTCAGAGAAGTGACAAAATGATGTGCATCCTAGTAAGATGACCGTGACTGCGTATAATTGGCGAATCTAAGGGGGACAAGCCCGGAGACCGAGCAGGAAGTGGCTGCCGGGAAGCAAGTCCAGAGAGAGAGGGTGCTGGGAGAGAGGATGGGGAGAGGCAGTGGGATATGCAGTTGGGAGTGCCCTGAATGTCTGGTCGGACAGGAGCAGGGAGGTGGAGGTGAGGACAGAGAGGCTAATGCAGAGGCGGGGGCAGGGAGGGGAGGTGAGGATAGAGAGACTAATGCAAAGGCGGGGGCAGGTTTGGCTACCTGTGGGACAGTCAGGGGGACTAGACATAAAGGCTGAGCTGTCAGCTCCCAGGGGATAACTGAGCCACGGGAGGCGTTGAGAGTTCTCAGGGTGTATAGATCGAGCCTTTAGGAGAGGGTGGAGCACAAGAGGCTGTGTAAGAAGGCGGGAGGGAGAGAGGAAGAGCAGGAGAGCACTGTGCCTGTGCCATCAAACGGGGTGAGATTTGCTCCAAAAGCTGGCTCCAAAATTGTGGCTTTTTGAGCATAGAGGACAGAGACCTGATAGGAACTTGAGAAAGAAAAGAAGAAATTCTGCTTAATTCAGTAAAGGGATTATTTTCCAATATCAACATTTATCAAACCCTCCGTGAAGGCAGTTCCTCCACTGACAAAGAGGAGGACAATGACAAAGAGCTCTTGTGAATTTGTCCCAGTTTGGGGTGGACTGTGCTGGTGCTCAGCTACAAAGCCATTTTTACGTGGCTGTGGGTCTGTGGCCCCTGTAGGATATCTGAAGCCCCTGGGGCTTCTTGGCCCACGGGCAGGAAACTGCTCCAGGGTCTGAAGACAGGAGCTTTGAAGTCTAGTCCTCTGCAGAGGCCTAGGGGAGGGGTGTTGGGCCCTAGGGGTGGCTGTCTCCCCTCCTGCCTGTTGTCATTGAGGTTTGAGGACTCTGACACTCTGAACCTGTTCCTTCTCTACCCAGGATCCTAAAATGGCCACGTACCAGGTGGTGGAGCTGCGGATCCTGACTAACTGGGGCCACCCCGAGTACACCTGCGTCTACCGCTTCAGGGTGCATGGGGAGCCCGCCCACTAGGCCTTCTTTGTGCCGCTGCCAGCCGGCTGGGAGGCCAGCTCCTCTCCGCATGCGCCGCCTTCTCTGGGAGCGGGTGAGCAGCAGCCCTGCCACCCCCTACATGCTTGATCAGCGCACTGACTTCCAGGAGCAAGCAGAGTGCCTGGCCCAATGGGGATGAGAAGGAACATGCAGGCTTTTCTAGCAGCAGGGTGGCTCGAGGTGGACAGCAGGCTCCAGCGTCTCTTTTCATTCTTTGTTCCCCTCATGCCAGGCATCGGGGTCTCCTTCCTCCTCCTGGGAGGGTGTATATATGTAGCATATCATGGGGGATTGAGAGGCAGGGGGACAGGTGATGAATGAACATGTCCCATGGTGGAGGGGCTGGCACCTAGGGAGCTGCCGTTGGGAGGTGTGCGAATGAAGCATGTGCCAAAGCCATGGGTAGGACAAGCTAGGGCCTGGGACAGGTGAGCTGCCCCCTCCCCAGGCAGGAAAGTGAGGCCCTCTGGGAGGAGGGTGCTCACGGTGCAGGTTGAGACTGGGACTGGGACTCCAGGCAGGAAGCTCCTGGGAGA
This sequence comes from Diceros bicornis minor, assembly GCF_020826845.1. Taxonomy (NCBI): domain Eukaryota; kingdom Metazoa; phylum Chordata; class Mammalia; order Perissodactyla; family Rhinocerotidae; genus Diceros; species Diceros bicornis. The sequence goes on from NC_080764.1 coordinate 11,222,321, forward strand.
GGGCAGCTGGGCTCTTCCAGAAAGCTAGTGCCATCAACCTAGGGGAGCTTGGCCCACAGGGTGGTCCCTGAAAGGCTTCTATACACTGTATTTGTCCTAGGTCAAGGTGGGCTGTGGGGCTTCTTGTACCCTAGACGGTCTGGCTCCTGTGAGCTTGTGAGGGCTGCTACCTGTGTGGCTCTGAGGGTCCCAGGGGCCAGGGCTGTAGGATTGCCCCCTGCTGGGGCTAGTAGTTGCTTTCTCTCTCTCCTGATGATGGGATTGGGGCCCACTCTGCTCCCCGTTCCTGCTAGGGCCTGCCTATGCCCCAGAGCAAGTGTGCCCTCTCCTGGGGTACAGGGAGCCCAGACCTGTCTGAGGCCATAAGCATTGGGGGTCAGCTAAAAGGGTGGGGAGTAGGGGACGGCTTGGGCTCTCATGGTCCAGTGACAGTGATGATAGTGATGTTCAGGGTGTCGTGGTGGGAGGAGGTCTGTCTGCACTGTGGGCCCTGCCCCACCCCCCCTCCCAATCAGGCCCCTGATGTAAGGGGCCCTAACCCTCAGCCATCCCCCTGGGGCTCTTTCAGCTCTTGCTCCATTCTGTTTCCTTTCTAGCTCATTTTCTATGGGGGGCAGTCAGGGGAGGGGGGTTGGGGGAGGAGGCTGGGTAGGGAGGAGGCCTAAGGGGGAGTTTTTAGACCCAGCAGGCCCTGCTGTATTATGTATATATTTTTCAAGGTCTTTTTTTAACTGAAAAGCTAAAGGCTTGATTCCTAGCCCCGTTCTGTGGGGCACTGGGTGATTTCAGTACCTTGTAACCTGGCTGCCACAGGGGCTTGGGGCACTGCTTCTAGCCGTGTGGCTGGTTCCAGCCTGTGGGAAGGGGGCAGAAGGGGCCGCTGTGCAGGCAGGTGCCCTTAGGAGCAAGAGCAGGGCTGGGCCCTGAATGGGCTCCCGAGGATGGAGCTAGAGTGCAGGCGAGGCCCCAACCACCTGTGGTCCTCCAGTACTGGCTCCTGCACAGCACCTGCCCCCAGACGACCAGGTTTTGTTTTGCGCTCTCCTGTCACAAATGCTGCACTATTGGTTCCTAATTTTTTATCTCCCGATTCTAATTTATGCCTATGCAAAAAATAAATTATGCCCAGGATTAATGGAGTGTGTGGTTTTTATCTGGCCATCACAGAGGGAGTCTGCTCTTGGGAAAACGAGAGAATGAATTCTGAGCCAAAACAATGCCCCAAAGACTTATTCCTAAACTTTAGAAACCTGGGCCTCTCAGCTAAATCCCCGCCATGATGGAGGATGGGGCCTGAGGCAGGCCCTGCTCCAATGATTCTGGGCTCAAGGGTTGGCAGGAGAAATACGTGAGGTGGCTTTATTAGCCATCACTGATATCACATTATGAAGCAGGAGGCAGCCGTTTGAGCAGAAGGTAGGAAAAGTCACCCATTTCACTACTGACCACATCGGCCTTCAGTGTGGTGGTCCTCCTCCGTGGGAGTTAGACATTTGCCCCTTGTACCTGTGCTGGGATGGGACAGGGAGGTGGGTCCCCTGAGGAGCCAGAATCTGCCAGCTCAGGGGAGCAGGTCCTGGCCCTTCCCCACAAGTCCCACCCCCCCACACCCCCACCCCCCGGATTCAGCGCCTCCAATGAGCTGCTTGAAGAGCCAGGGGCAGGTCCTGACTGGCACCTGGCCCACCTGGCTGGGCCCCCTCACAGCTGAGAAAATCTGGGCAAGAATAGGTCGGGAGGAGGGGTTTGGGGATGAGCTGCCACAGGCGAGGGTGCTGGGTGGAGTCCAAATCCAGCCCGAGGCTTTGGAACAGTTCCTCAACCCCTCAGCTCTATGTCCAGCGAGTCCTACGGCTTGCCCCTCCAGCAACCGCTCACTTCATCTCCCCCTATTTCACTCAACACCTGCTCTGTATCTAGCACCATTTTTCAACAAAGGAGACATCCCCAAACACCAATAAACGAGTCCCTGGAACTTGTCACACACTGTCAGGGCACAGTGCCTCTGCTCGTGCCCTCCAGGCCGGGCATGTGCCCTCTGCCCGTCTGCACACATTCTAATCCTATTGGCCCCTCAACCCTCACACCGTCTTCTCTATGGTACATCCCGTGTCCCCAGTCAAAGCTGTGCCTCCCGGGCACCTAGGCACATTCCTATACCTTCTTCTGTGCCAGGGAGGCCAATAAGCCAGCACAGTGGTCCTCACTGAACTCAAGACAGCACAAACGCCAGCTGCATGTACAGAAGGGTCAGGATTTGCCATTTGAAATGATCAGATTAACAACTTTATTCTTTATCAACTACAAAAGGGCTGGTGTTTTATTCCAAATGGATAGTTGGTAGAGCTGAGACCCATAGGGGACCTTTGTTGTCCCTGCTAACAACAGTAAAATGCTGTATTCAGTCACCCCCCCTGCTGGCAGGTGTGGGGCCTAGTGACCACAGAGATCCAGACCTACGTCCTGAGCGTCGGGCCAGAGGAGGGCAGAGGCCACAGCTTCCTAATACAAAGAAAGTGGTTATGCTCACAGGGCAAAAGAGCTCAAGCAAAATGGGGTTCTGCCTGCTCTGAGGTTCCGCCATGGCCAAGTCCTGTGGAAACACAAATTCCATAGCACCTGCCACGGGGACAGACAGAAGAGGGGTGCTCAACGCTGGAGCCCCTGTAAGCAGAACCAGAGTCAAAAAGCCGAAGGACATGCCAGAGTGACTGACGGGGACCGGCTAGGGGCGAGGGCTGGTGTAGGAACGGACACGCCTGCTGGTGGCACTGCTCCTCTGAGCTTCTACCACCACCTCCCTGCGAGAAGGTGGCTGCGAATGTCATAATACATGAAGTGAGTGAGACACCTGGCACAGCCCCACCACAGGGCAGATGTGTCAATGCCACGTTTCTCCTTTCCAGCCTGTCCCCCAGCCTGTGGCCTCCGCTATGGAGTTGGGAACCAGTGTGAGCGGTAAGCAGCACGGTGACCAATCACTGGGCACTTCCCATGTGCTGGGCATCTTGTCACGGCCTCACATACTCTCAGTGAATCCTCACAACAACCCTGACAGAGGCATCTACCTCTTGCTGTAGATGAGGAAACTGAGGTTCAGAGAAGGTTGGCAAGTCGTCCTGTGTCACCACTGGTGGAGGAGCCTGGGTTTTGAAGCCACGCCTAACTGACAGAGCTGGGCTCCTCCTGGCCCTGCCCTGCTCCGCAGCCGGGGGCTCTAGCAGGCAGAGCGAGCGTTCCCGGTGGCAGCGCCTCCACCGGGAGGGGCTGGGCAGGGAACACAACATTGTCAACTTCAAACAAACTTTTATTTTGTGCGCTGGTCTGGTCAGTCCATGGCCACAGGTCAGTGGTAACTAGAAATAATTGGAAGGAGGGTTGGAGAGGGAACCAGCAGCCTGGAAGGAGGAAGAACAGAGAAGGGTTGGGGACAGGAGGGAGGGAAGGCTAAGGAGGGACCCAGCAGGCTGGGTGTCTGCCCAGCTAGAGAAAGAACACATCTCCGCCCATCAGTCCACCCTAACCTGGGGACTTCAGTCCCCAACTCAGACCAGGCTGGTTCAGGGCCCCCGTTGCCATCTCTGTCCTGGGCAATCCCACCCCCACCCAGGCAGTGATTTTTCCAGAGGGCTTAATGCTCTGTGCTGGGCCTGGAAGAGTCTTTTTCACTATCCCTGCCTGCCCTCCCTGCACCCCAATCAGGGTTTCCAAACCTGGGGCTCAGGCCCTTCACTGTTGTGCTCCTGTAGCAGCCATACTGGGGTGACGTGGCAGGGGTGTGGTGGGGAAGGAAGGGTTCCAGTCCCAGCCTGACTCAGAGGAACACCCCATAGCCCCACCAACAGGGGGTGCTAGTGAGCATGACCCCAAGCAGGCTGAGCCCAGCCTAGGCCATCAGTGCCCCAAGGCCCAGCAAGATTCAGAGTCCAAGTCCAAGCAGGAGGTGGCTTCTCGGTGAGGCGAGGGCCTCCAGCGTGGCAGATCAGCAGAGCAGGAGTCGCCCCAGCCAGCCAGGCAAATACAGGATTGTCTCCAAGGGAAAGCAAAGCCACCAGCTGTCTTTGGGTCAGTCAATGGCAAGGGTCAGAGTTAGGGGCACAGAGGGTCCTACAGACCAGTTGCCTCTCCCCTCCACACATCTACAGATTACAACTCAAGAGCTTTTGGCATTATCTGTTCTGGGGTTTAAGGAGAAAAAGAGGGAGAGAGAGAAAGGGGGAAGCCACCACTCTCCACCCTGTTAAAATCCCACGTCACGGAAGGAGGGCTCCCTGCTCTGGCAGCAGTAGACACTTACACCTAGAAGCCCCCTAGGCAGGCTCCATGGAGGGGTTCTAGGCGCAGAGGAGAGTAAGCCAGGGAAGGAGGGTGCTCCTCAGCTCCTGACAGCCCCTAAAGGTTCCCACAGAGACACACGGACGAACGGGCGGGCAGCCAGTTGCTGGAGGCTGGTGGCCAGCCATGGAAGAGACAAGGAGAGACTGCCAGGGCCCTGACCGGCTGCACTCCTGCACCACACACACACAGCCACACACACACACCCACACACGATAGAGAGATAGATATATAATAAAAAGAATAAAAACTAAGGGCCCAGATGTACAAAAAATGTGAGTGCGGAAGAAGACAGGGAAGAGGGTGGGAGATGGCCAGTCCTCCGGAAGTCTGGCCACCTTCCTCAGCTTATAAATTACAACCCCCCTGGAAAACGGGGGTAGGGGGAATGATGAGGCTCTGGCTGTGGCCTGGGGGAGGGTGGGTGGTGGTCAGAGCTGCTCTGGCCCATCTGGTGGAGCAGTGGCCAGAGTACGAGGATCCTTTGGGTGGTGGGGGTGGGCCAGGGGGAGATTCAGCAGCCACTGGCAGGCGTCACGCAGGCCCCCTGGGACTTCACCTTGTGGCGCTGGCCCCCCCGTCGCCGGCCCCCGCTGCTGGGCTTGGGCTGTAAGAGAAAAAGAAGTTTGAGAAGCAGTGGTCTACTGGGAACAGGACAGGACAGTAGAGGGGCCAGGACAGCGGGAAGAAGGGGCAGGAAACGAGCCAGTTGGTTCCAGTCTAGTCTGAGTGGTGATCTCTGATGTGACCCAGAGCCTGGCACTTCTCCTCTGTCAGATGGAACGGGCCCACCCTGCCTTCCTCCTGAGTGGATGGGTCACATGTGATAATCGTGTGAGAGGAAGCTGTTCAGAGAAGCACAAAGAGAGCAGGAACCAACATCTGCCACTGCTGATAGGTGGAAAGAGAAAGGGAATGAAGGAGCCAGAGGAAAGGCTCAGTGCGGGAAAGAGAGAAGAGGAGGCAGAGAGAGAAGACTCTGGAAGGAGCAATGTGAGGGGGCGCTGGGAGAGAGCCAGGGGACAGAGCTGGTAGGAGATGCTGAGTGAGAGCCACAAAGACACAGGGCCCAAAGCCACCTACCCCTCCAGAGGTGTCATGTTGGGGAGGAGGCACAGGAGGACCCTCTAAGGCAGTGTCTCTCAAACCTTTTGGACGGCAGCACACACACACATCACTCACACTCACATACACACAATACTACTCTGACTATGAAAGGGAAACTGACATTTTTCTATTCTATTTGATTGAAAGGAAATGCTAATCAGGACCAATTAAGTTGATTTTATGTAGGCCACATCTCAAAGTTTGAAAAACACTGTCTTAAGAGACAAACAGCTCACACTTAGATAGCACTTATGTGCGAGGAGTTGTGGGAAACACCTTCTATCTATGAACAGACGAAGCAGTGAGCGAAGGATGCCTGAGACTCTCCTACTTGTCACCTCTACCAACTAGAGTAATAGCCACCATGCCCCTGCTCAGCCAGGGGCCCAGGACCAGCCTGGGATGCACGCTCACCTGTGGCTGGAGACTGCTGGACGTAGCTGGCTGTGCAGCTCCTAGAGAGCTAGCTTCATCTCCAAGTTGGGGTGCCCCTAGTGCCGGCCCTCCAGATGAGCCTCCATCCTCTCGTTTGGTCAGAGGGCCCTTTTTCGTCGACTGCATTTTAATCTGCTGGGGCTTGGAGTTCATTGGGGAGTTGTTGGTGGTCTGGAGGAGCTGCAGGAGCCAAGGGGGTGAGGTTGAGGCCTGAGCTGCAGGCAGTGACATCAGTTCAGCTGCCCACTCCCCCACCGCCACCCTCTCTCAGGAACTTCTCACTCCTCCCCCGGCTGCTCCTGGGCAAGGCGGATGGCAGGAGGGCCATAACAGGGGCAGTGGATGAAGAGATGTTCTCATCTCCACTCAGCATCCCAGGACTGCCACGGCCCAGGCTGACGTCGCACCTGCCTCAGCCTAGCTCAGAAGGACTCCACCCTGTTCCCTGCCCCGGTTGTTCTTCCCACAGACCATCTGCGTACCTCGGCCATCTCCCACTCAGCCCAGCTCCCAGGCCTGGATTTAGTTTGCCAGAGCCTGGTGAGCTGAACTCGAGGCTCTCTTCCCTGCTAAGCTGGCTGAAAGTCCTAAGAGCATCAACTGCATCTCCAGCCCCGGGGTCCTCCTCCCCCATAACAAGAGTCTGGAGCAAGTATTAACTTCAGTCCTCCCAAAGAGCCCAAGTGAATACCTCAGCAGCTAGAAATATTTGGAGTGTGGCTATACCAAATTTTAAGAGCCACTCAGGAGAGACATGCTGTTCCACCAGGAGGGATGTGCTATTCCAGTGCTCCCAAGGCAGGGACTGGTGCCTCTGCCCCTGGCAGTTAGGGAGATTCCATAGGACTTCTCAAGAAGAGCCTGTTGTGCTCATGGTTTAGAACTGGAGTGGCCCCTGGTGTTTCCTGGGGCAGGTGAGGAGGTCTGCCTGGCCATACCTTGGTGATGGTGCCCACAGCCTTGGTGCGGCCTTCTCGGAACACCAGCCGCTGGTCTATGTGCAGGTATTCGGGGGTCTTGATGAAGCGGAAGTGCACGGTGGCCTTGTCCCCGGTGCGCAGACAGTCCTTGTCCATGCTCAGAATGGTGGCTGTCTGCCTGATGCTGCCACAGTGCACTGCCAAGGGACCGGGAGGTCAGGACACGCTTGAGCTGCCCAGTGCGCTCAGGTCAGGGAAGGCAGTGAAGGAAAGCATGAAATATGCTTGAGCTGCGGCAGGCCACAGACCTCAGGGAGCCTGAGCGTGGCCGAGCGAGCCGGGGGCCTGCACTTGGATCTGATCCTGCCTCGCGCTCTCCCACCCTTTCCTCCAGTTAGACCCCACCTGCCCCTGGACTCATGTTCCTGAGTACAGGGCACTCTGTTTGCATGTGTGCCTTCTCTGGACTGTTGGCTTCTAGAAGACAGGGCCCTTGCCCATCTCTTCTTTGTCCCCAGCCCCTTGGCAACACTGCCTGGCACGGCAGCACTCAGCAGACGTTTGCTGAGGGACTGAATGTGAGGTCCTTGAGGGCAGGTCTGGGTCTCCAGAGCCCCACACAGAGCTAGCACTCGGTGAGTGACTGCAGGACTGAATAAATGCCGCAGCGCGTGGGTGGAACAGAGAGGATGACATGTACACAGGATAGAGACCTGCCTCTTGGCTGGAGCTGAAACGTTGGGGTTTGGGTTGCTGGAGCACCTTCTAGGGGGAGCTACAGCAGGGGACCTCCTGGGCTGGCAGCGCCCTTAGACACTTACCCATGGCCTGGTAGCGTGGGCTAATCGTGGTGGGGTGGTGGAGGACAAGGATCTCGGCCTCAAACTCCCAGGATGCTTGGGGATTCAAGCGTGGGGAAACCATCACCATGCCCTTCCGGATGGACGAGCGCTTGATCTGAAAGGAGGAGGGAATCCCAGACCTCAAGGTCATTAACGCCTTTTGGCTGACCCCTGGTCCTGGAGGACCAGCAGCCCTTCTGGGAATGGGGACTACCCCAACTCGGCTTTGCCGTCACTGCACTGGACCGTAGGGTGGTGGGGTGGACAGTACAATGCAGACTATACTGCTCTGTGGGAAACCTGGGCAGTGTGGTGGGGGTCAGCAAGCACTGCATGCAGGAAGTGGCAATTCACTGCGCCTTCCTTGAAGGATAGGGAAGAATTCAGCGGGTGGTGAGAGGACAACGGCAGGCAAGCATTCAGGTGGAAAGAACAGGGCAAGCAGAACATGACTGTTGGCGGGAATAAACAAAGTTCCGTTTTGCTGGTTAATTTCGTTGGCAGGGAAGGTAAGTGACCACAGAGCTAGCACTCACCCCAATCCCCAGGGGTAGAAGGCCAGACAGGAAGAGGATTTGGCATGACTCCAGCAGCCCTACGCAGAAGGACCCTCAGCACAGTAGGGAGGCACCTATCTGACCTCACCACTGAACTCAGCACTCTGTTCTGGCACTATGGGGAGGGACAGAGCTTAGGAGGCAGCAGGCCTGGGTTCAACTCCCGGCTCTAGTACTTATTAGCTGTGTGCTCCTGGGCAAGTTACTTGGGCTCTCTGAGCCTCAGTTTCCTCATCTGTAAAGTGAGATCAGTAATCCCTGCCTTGCAAAGCAGCCATGAGGACTGGAGATGGCCCAGAGCCTAGCAAAATGCAGAGTCTGAGGAGAGTTTTTGGTATTATCAACACTCACCTTCTTCAGTGCAAAGGAGGCCGTCTGCCCCCCCCGCACCTCCTTGACAGGCATTCGCTTGCGATGGATCGATTTTACAGCAATGGACAGGAAGTTACCCAGGGGATCTGGGCCCAGCAGCAGTGTGTCATTCAGCTTGATCAGGCCCCTCAGTGTTGTCCCCGACACTACTGTTCCCACACCCTGCAGAGAAGACCCTGACCCAGTAAGTCCATCCTCACTCGGGCCCTCCCCACCACCAACTTGCCCCAACACCCCTGTAGGAAGTGCCCACCCAGCCTCATGCCCTGCTCAGTCCACCAGAAGCCACTCACCGGGACAGAGTAGGTGTCATCAATCTGAAACTCAGCAGGCTCTTCCTCCCGGTAGCTGGTGCGGGGAGAGAGGAGATTGAGGAACATCTTCAGCAGATCTAGATTCTCGCCTGTAACGTTGGAGATCTGGAATATTGGGCACATCCTAAGTGGAGAGTGAAGAGAAAGGAAAAAAGGAGCTCAGGTGGCCAGCCCCTGCCTGACCCAGGGTGGGAGCAGCAGGAGGGCTCCTAGAACAGCTGCTTCTCTAAGGGCCCCACTGTCCCGTCCCCGGCTCTATCCCTCTGCCCCAACCTAGCAACTCCCACCCAAACCTGCTCCAAGGCCGCCTTCTCTTACTCAGTTTTGTCTTTGAAATCAGTCCCCTCCTCTCTGTCCCTCCACCACTGCTCTACTTCAGGAGCTCATGATTGCCTCTTCTTCCTAACGCACACATGTGCTTGCTTAAAATCCTTAACCATCTTTCCGTTGCAGAGAAGACAGTCTGAATCCCTCCTCCCAACATCTCTGCAGGTTTATTTCTCTCAAAGTCCCATATTCCTGCCAGACCAGAGAACCTTCCCTTCTCCTAAAAGCTTGGTACTTTTGTGCCCTCATATATATTTGTTCACTCTGATCCTGCTGCCTGAATTCCTTCCCTCTTGTCCAACTACCAAATCCTCTCATCCTTCAGAGCCCATCTCCAATGCTGCTTCTTTCCCGGATGGGCACTCTCCACTCCTCTGAGTTCTAGAAGAACTTTTTGTATCTCTGTTACACATGACTATGTCTGATTTTCCATCAGAGTTATCTCCATAGCCTCTATATCTCCTATCCATGGTTAGTCAAACTCCTTGAGATCAGAAATTATATATTCCCCATAGCTCCTAGAATAGCACCTGCAAAGAACAGACATTGGACAAAATGAACGAATTGAAATGCGGCCAGCTGAAATGTACCCCCTCTGCCAGCCAAATGGCGGTACTGAAGACAGCATCAGGGCAGAGCCACACGCCAAAATGCCAGGCTGCTCTGGGTCCTGTACTATAGATCAAGCCAGGAGGCAGATGGCTCCTAAGCAGCCCCAAGACTCTGGGAGAAGGAATGGATTTAATGAAGTTCACTATTATCAAGAGAGTAACTCTGACCAAGGAGCTGACCACCTTGAGGACAAGGACCATGCCCAAGTCAACTGAATCCTCAATGCCTAGATGAAGAGCCTGGTGCAGACCAAACACCCCACAAATATGGAATCAAAGGTTACCTAATGAGTAAATGCCAAAACTATCTGTGATTAGAGCTTTTGAGAAACAACAGTATAAAACAATTAATAATAGCAGTTATAAAAATGGCTGTGTCTCAATCACACAGCAGCCAGGCACAGTGCTAAGTTCTTTCCATATATCATTTCCAACACTTACGAGAGCCCTGTGGGGAAGGTAATATTATTCCCATTTCACAGATAAGGACACTGAAGTTTCAGCTGGGATTCCAACCTCAGCGAGGCTAGCACCTCAGAATCTGGGTCACCTGATATAGCCCCTGGGCAATACTGCCACCTGGGAGACCCTGAGCTGAGACGAGAATCTTCTATTTCATCCAATCTCTGTACCTGCCCAGAAGTGAATGCTCACTACCCCATTACCTCTCAGAACTGAAGTTGGAGGCCGTAACAATCACATCGTCCTTGCTCTGCACCAGCACAGGGATCTTCCGGCAGCCTGGTGACTTCAGCAGGCGCTGTAACAGCTTCAGGGTTTCTTAAAGGGTGAAATGGAACAGAATTAGGGGGACACAGCCTTCTCTTTGAGCAGGTTTCCAGGACAAGATAGGTCCACTCATTACTGACGCAAGCAGGAGACAGATAGATGGACCAGTGTTAAATGCCACAATGCCTGGAAAAGTAAAAAGGAGGACCAAAACTTGCGGTGTATGTGCTTGCTAGAGTAGAAAGAGAGCACAGATGGGGCCTGTCTGCTAGGGTTCTGAGTCTGAAACCCGTCGGATTTCTCCAGAGTCTCTAGAAGACCCACATCCTGTAAGTTAGTGACTTGGGGGTCCACGAGAAGGACAATGTTCTCACCAGAGTGATCTGCTTCCTGGAAAAAAATTCATCTGACAATAGGATCTCTAGGACATTTAGACACCTGCAGAAGCCCTTATGAGGCCCTCCAAAAGGACACCTCTCCACTTGTCTTCTACATCTGTAGCCGTGAGGGAGAAATGCACGAAGGCCTAATCCTGTAACCCTGTTTTGAAGCCTTTGGTGGTCAAAGGTAATCAGACCCTCTGCCCAAATGTTTTCATACATATCCAGCTTAGATGGTAAAACCCAACCCCTTCTGCCCAAGGCCATCTGAAAAGAGGTGCCAAATTAGGGATCTCAAGGATTTGGAACCAGAAGGAACAAAGAGCAGCTAATTCTAGGCTATACTTAGACCAAGAGCTAAAGAGGGGAGGAAGCAGAAGATTCTGGGTTGATGGAAATTCAGGCCAAGGTCTGAGCACAGACAAGGAAGCAGAAGATTCGGGGCTGAAGCCCTGGCAGTAAACCACCAAGGAGCCATAGTGTGTGACAGTCCCAAACAGAGAGACTGCTGCTAGCTAGAGGCTTTACTTACCTTGCAGGATGTTGGCAGGACACATGTCAATCTTGGTGACTACCACAAAGACAGGCACATTGAGTGCCAACGCCAAGCCCAGGTGCTCCTTGGTCATCCCCACAATGCCAGCGTTGCTGCCCACCTGCCCCAACACAGAAAGAACCGTCAGGACAAGAGAGACAGCAGTTGCTGCTGGGTAGGTATAGGGGCTCACAGAAGGCTAGGGCAAAAGAGAGCTCCCATCTCTGAGGCCCCCATCAGAATAGGACACTGGGGGCACAAGTCTCAGGCCAGGAACAAAATGGCTGAGATGAAAGCTGGGCTAGGCACAGGCTGCTTTAACCTCTGATTCAACTACGTGGGTAAGCAATGGCAGCTATTATTACTGTTACTATTCCTTCCCATAACAATACAGTCATACATCACTTAACGACGGGGATAAGTTCTGAGAAATGTGTCATTGGCGATTTCGTTGTTGTGTGAACATCATAGAGTGTACTGACACAAACCTAGATGGTATAGCCCACTACACACCTAGGCTATATAGTATAGCCTATTGCTTCTAGGCTACAAACCTGTACAGCACGTTGCTGTACTGAATACTGTAGGCAATCATAACACAATGATAAGTATTTGTGTATCTAAACACAGAAAAGGTACAGTCAAAATACAGTATAAAAGATAAAAAATGGTAGACCTGTATAGGGCACTTACCACGAATGGAGCTTGCAGGACTAGAAGTTGCTCTGGGTGAGTCAGTGAGTGAGTGGTGAGTGAATGTGAAGGCCTAGGACTTTATAAACACTGTACACTTAGGCTACACTAATTTTTTTTTCTAATTTTCCTTTCTTCAATAATAAATTAACCTTAGCTTACTGTAACTTTTTTACTTTATAAACTTTTTAACTTTTTGACTCTTTTGTAATAACACAGCTTAAAACACAAACACATTGTACAGCTATACAAAAATATTTTCTTTATATCATTCTATCAGCTTTTTTCTATTTTTAAAATTTTTTACTTTTTAAACTTTTTTGTTAAAAAATAAGACACAAACACACACATTAGCCTAGGCCACACAGGGTCAGGATAATCAACATCCCTGTCTTCCCCCTACACTTGTCCCCCTGGAAGCTTCAGGGGCAGTAACATGCATGGAGCTGTCATCTCCTGTGATAGCAATGCCTTCTTATGGAATACCTCTTGAAGGACCTGCCTGAGGCTCTTCTTGAGGAGGTGTTACTCTTTTCAGAAATATGTCCACGGTGGTTTCCTTGGTTTGTTTCTTTTTCTCATCACAGATTTGCTTGTAAGCAGATAATGCATCATGAACATTCTTCTCTATTAATGAAAACCTTTCGGTGTTGGGGTCCATATTTTCAAACTTTTTAAGGAGCTTGTTGAGGTCTGCAAAAGCTTCTGCTAAACCCTTCACTGAATTTTCTTAAGAGTTCTTCTTTTTCTCCTGCAGTTTCCTTTTCTCTTGCCTCTTCTTCAGCTATGCGTTCCTGTTCCAGTTCCAACAACTCCTCAGTAGTCAGTTCCTCAGGAACCACCTCTAGGAGCTCCTCAATGTCATCCTCATCTACACCCAGGTTAAAGTTGTTTGCCATCTTAATCTCAGTCTTGCTGATTTTTGCAACCTCCTCATCCTTTGCAAATCCTATGAAGTCATGGATGAAGAAGTCTTGAGTGTCTTCTTCCAGATACCATTCATCTCCCTGGTGACACCAAGCCCAAGCAAGGTTCCTGATGTAGTCATAGATGTTGTAATCCTTCCAGAATTGCATCAGTGTCTTCCTCAGTTGCAGCAATAGCCTGGGCAAAGGTCCTCCTCAGCTAATAGGCCTTAAAAGCTTCTACCACTCCTTGATCCATTGGTTGCATCAAAGAGGTGATGTTTGGAGGCAGAAACACCACTTTGATATTGGGATGAAGATCACCAATAAAAGGAGGATGTCCGGGAGCATTACCAACAATAAGCAAAATCTTGAAAGGTATGTTATTCTCCAAACAGTACTTCTCCATTTCACTGAGATAGCAATTCAGGAGGGCATCTTGGAAGAGGAGATGGATCATCCATGACTGCTTATTGCTCCGTAGTACACTGGCAGTGTGTGCTTACTGATATGCTTGAACGCCCTGGGGTTCTCACTGTGCCAGATCACAAAGGGTTTCAATTTGTAGCCTGCAACATTGCCCCCAAGCAAGACTGTTATCTTGTCCTTAAAAGGCTTGAAACCTGGCCCTGACTTGGCTCCTTATGGATGAAAGTCCTTTCAGGCATCCATTTCCAGAATAGGAAGGTTTCAACCATACTGAATATTTGCTCTAGCAAGTAATCTTCCACCACAATCAGCTTATCTAGAGTTCCCAAAAATTCCTCAGCTGCCTTCACATCAGCACTCAAAGACCCACTCCTCACTTACACATTATGTAATAAATAATGATTCTTGAGTTGTTTAAACCACCCAGAGCTAACAGTAAATTCAACACTGTAATCAGGTCCACCCTTTTTTTTCAACATTGCAAAAACAAACTTTTTGCTTTGGCCATGATCATCATGGTGCTGAGAGGAATACGCTTATGTGTCTGTTCTTCAATTCAGGTCATCAGAAGTTTCTCCATGTCTGATATAGGCCTTTCTCAAATTTTGTTTAATCTCGCCTTCAACGAAGCAGATCCTTTAACAGCCTGTCACTTTGTTCTTGTTCTTCAAGATCACAGCTATGGTGGCAGGGGACATGTCTGATTGGCGTGCAATAAACATCACTAATTTTCCACCTTTGTAGTCTTTAATCACTTTTAATTTTGTTTCCAGGTCAATCACTCGACATGGCCTCTTAGTGGCAACATTAGCAGTAGATTTTGTATGCTTAGGGGCCATGATGAACAAAACAACGTGAGACTAAATAAAGCACAAGAGAAAATGATGCAGTCAAGAGTATATGAGATATATGAGGCCGTTGCCGGTATAACATGGCATACTGTTTCACAGTAAACTTTTTTTTTATAAGTAGAAAGAAACACTTAAAATAACAATAAAAAGTATAGTATAGTAAATAGATAAACCAGTAACATAGTCATGTATCATCATTACCAAGTATTATGTACTGTACGTGATTGCATGTGCTATACTTTTATATGACTGGCAGCAGAGGAGGTTTTTTTACACCAGCATCACCACAAACACGTGAGTAATGTGTTGCACTATGACTTTATGATGGCTACAACGTCACTAGTGATAGGAATTTTTCAGCTCCATTATAATCTAATAGGACCACCATCATATATGTGGTCTGTAGTTGACTGAAATGTCATTATGTGGCACATGACTGTAAATGTTTCTAAATATCACCATAAAGTCTGGTTAAATAAATTAGGACACATGCACAAGTATGCCATATAAAAGAAAGAGGACTCTTACCTACCAATATAGGATAATCTCTAAGATATGTTTTTAAGGGAAAAAAAGCAAGGTATATACAGCATGCTACCATTAAAAGAGTGGTGATTGGATCATTGTTTGAAAAAAAGCAACTGTAAGACATACGGGGAACATCTGAGATAATATAAACACTTATAGACTAGATATTGAATGGGGGCCAGCCCGGTGGCGTAGCGGTTAAGTGCACACACTCCGCTGTGGCGGCCC
The DNA here is from genome assembly GCF_020826845.1 of Diceros bicornis minor. NCBI lineage: Eukaryota > Metazoa > Chordata > Mammalia > Perissodactyla > Rhinocerotidae > Diceros > Diceros bicornis. The sequence goes on from NC_080764.1 coordinate 11,237,419, forward strand.
GGATCCTGGTCGCGCACTGATGCACCGTTTATCAAGCCACACTGTGGCAGTGTCCCATATAAAGTAGAGGAGGATGGGCACAGACGTTAGCCCAGGGCCAGTCTTCCTCAGCAAAAAAGAGGAGGATTGGCATCGGATGTTAGCTCAGGGCTGATCTTCCTCACAAAAACAAACAAACAAAAAGAAGACATTGGATGATATTAAAGAACTCATGTTCATCTTCTTGGTTGCAATAACAGTAAGAGACAGTTCTTACTTTTAGGAACTGTGTGCTGAAATATTTGGGGATGAAGAGTCACAATGTCTATAACCTACTTCAAATGATTCAGCCAAAAAACCAAAAAAAAAAAAAAAGACCC